>NW_021604568.1:14897327-14981457 GCF_004785775.1 Grammomys surdaster | reverse complement strand
AGAGAGAGAGAGAGAGAGAGAGAGAGAGAGAGAGAGAGAGAGAGAGATAGAGATTCCAGTTCTATGAACAACTCCATGGTGCTTGCTCTCAGAGAATGCTTACCAAAAAGCTAAGGGGAAATCACAGGCTTTCCGGGATTTGGGTACCATGTAGCCTCCTTAAGTGATCAAGGGCCCCATGTGAGCATCTCTTTTTAATTTAGAATGTGAGACAAGCCTTACTTTCTTTTTCCCCCCCAGTGTTTCCCATGAAAGGAGAAGACTCCAAGGAAACTTGTCAGTGAGGTACTTACCTGAACAAAAATACCCCAGGAAAAGCGAGCAAGACTTAGCAGGGAGAGGAGAGGATTAAGAAGCAAGTGTCAAACTTGCAGCTCAGGTTGTGAGGCCGTCACCTGTCAGCGAGGCTCATGGCTTCGTCAAGCCAGGAGGAAACGTTACATATGCTCCCCAGTGCAAAAAAGGACGGAAATGAGAGCTAACAGAACGTCCTCAAGGTGCCTGGCAAGCTGCTGTGGGTAGGCCCTCAAGGGGCTGCTGGTCCCTCGGTCCAGCCCTGCAGATGCTGACCTCAGAAAGACAAGCAGAGGAGACACACGCTCTGGATGCCTGCAGTGTGCTTCCGCTGAAGTGATTTCATAATTTGTTACCTCATTCGGAGAAAAGAGGTCGCACACCACAATGCTTTGTTGAGTCTTTCAAAGGGAGCCTGGGTCAAACAGCCTCGCCCACGCTCGCTGCTCTTACAGAGTGCACGGAAATAGAAACCCAAAGAGGCTGGCCGTCTAGCCACCTGCCCACCCGGCTTCAAGCCTGCAGTAACTCCATCCCACCAACCCAGAGGCACACGCAGAGTTCTGTGTCCTCCTACGCACATGAGACCCTGGACAGGGTCTTTCACGGGGAGGGGCATGTGGGGCTGAGTCAGACCTCCACTTGAGCATTTTTAGAGGAACCTTCACAGGGTCCTGCAGCCCAGAATGGAGGATGACATCAGGTTGATGTTTTGGTGGCATTCTTCCCCCGCCCCCTTCCTTCTTCACGGGTGGATGGATACTGTCCCATTAGAGTGGTCCATTCCCCTGTGGCCCCTAACTGGACGGGTTTCCTCTCTTCCTGACAGGTTACAAAATGATCGCCATTTGCTGACACGTCTTCCGCAAAGCTGCTTGAGTAGCCATGTCCGCTCCTCTCGCAGGAGATGAATGGTGTGTGCTGTCCTCATTTATCACGGGAGACTCCGTGAAGAGCTGTCTTGTTTATTTCTTCTTGTCCCACTAGAAAGCCTGTGCCCGACATTAATTCTTCTGTGATGACAGCTAATTCAGACTTAACAGGCCATATTTACCCAGGAGGCAGGAAGAAATCTCTGTCCCACTCAGTAAGTAAATAAGAAGAGGATTCCAGTTTATTAAAGTGAGGCTAATTAGCAATGCTGGCTGGACCTACTTAGGCCTCCTTTAACATTCAAGTTGGTTTTTCTCTTTCTCTCTAGGAGGGAGGCAAGTCTTCAGAACAGTCCCTGCAGCTCCCATTGGCTGAGGTCACTGTTCAAACCTCTGGTTCCCACACATGCAACATTTATAAAAGAAATCAGTAAGACCAAGTGTCAGCAGTAAAGCAGACTCAAAGCATGAAACTTTCAAAGTTCTGCTGTTGGTAACCTGTCATAGTGTGACTCTTAAGTGTGGTAGTGTGTCCCACCTACAGCGTGGGAGGAGGGCCACAAGCATCCAAGGCAGGATGGTTAACTATGGGTGCTGCTAGATTAGTCTGGAACACGGTCAAAAATAAGCACACAGGAGTCCCCTGATCCCAACTTTTCTTAATAGGGCTTTCCCCTGCCTTGTGCAGCCGCGCCCGCGGGCATCCCTGTCGCTGCGCCTCTGCTGCTCTGAGGGTCTGTTTATAGTGGCCATGTAGATTTCATCTCTAAAGCTTGGAGATCATGCTTTGGACATCACTTGGAAGCAGGACGGAGAACTAACTTTCTAAGGACTGTGACGACAGACCATAGACCTGGTCAATGTAATTATCCCATCCTAGGAAGAATGCAGAATGGATGAGAGATCTGGGCCAATTCACTCAGCAGGAAAATCTTAGGGTAGGAAAGGATGGAGGTCAAAGTTGAAATGAGCCCCTGAAGGTGGGGCTACTCATACAACGCCTTCACAGAGCAGCCCTGGTTCTTCTCCCAGACGGTGGAGGAATGACTGGCCACCCGGGCTCCTGAGTGTGTGCTGGTGAAAGATATCAGTGCTACTACAGAGAGGGATGCCCGACACCTGAGATGTAGGGCAGGGGCAGAAGGAATTAGAACACAGAGGGGCCAGGCCGTCAGCCTAGCAAAGAGCTTCAGCAAACATGTCTCTCTAGGGACAGAAAATGACCCACCTGAGTGGACAGGACTGATCCAGAAGGGAAAGGGCACGTAAAGGCTGGCAGTGGCAGACCCCGGCTGTGAGGAGGCTTGGGGAACAGTCTCTGGCCATTGCTGCTGGCCAATCCCGATCACTCTGGGCAACAGAACCGAATGCAGACTTGTAGAGTTGGGAGGAATAGGAAAAGTCAGCCAGGTCAAGGAACTCTGCTAGCAAGCCAGAGAAGACCTTCGGGGGCACCCCCAAGTAACTCGATGTTAACTCTGGGTAAGGGGCCTTGATGCTTCATCAGGCCAGCAGCAAGCAGTCTTAATGTCCCTCTTGAAAATGCAAAGTGTGTTTACCCAGTAAATAATTTAAGAAAGAGTATACACTTGAAAGAAGACATCCACTGAACCAGCCAGGCTAAATCGCCTCCAGGCAGAAACCGTGCATCTGCAGGCTGCAGTCTATCAAGTGAGCACTCTGTGGCTTTAAGAGAATGCAGAGGCAAATTAAAAGGAATGTGGGCCCGAAACATCAAAAATTCTCCAAGTTTACATTATGAATCACAGTGCTGTTGATATAAGATGAATTAACCATTTACTTTGAGGTTAAACTCACACAGTATTATTGAAAACACTGATCCTTATGTGGAACCTGGGGAGCAGTTAATCTTCCATTGCCCGTCTCCTCCCCTTCTGGAAACTGCTCCTCTGTGTGGCATGCAGAATCACAGAAGCCTGGTTCACATGAAGGAGGCAGGTGGCTCCGTCATCTCCTCTGGCATGAGGGGTACGGGGATGGTACTGCAGAGTACACTCTTCAGGGTGCTTCTTGAGATGTCCAGCACTCGCTACCCTGACCTGATCCTTAGTGCTCTGCATTAGCTTGGTACGAAGTTGACTTTCGCTGTCCCATCCTCTAGTGGGATTCCTGTCTCCATATTTTGATGTTGAGCCTGAACATTCCTGAGATCGCAGTGACAGGAGACAGGTCCTGTACCCCAGGGCTATCACCTGGAAGGTCACTGCCCAGTGGCCTCTCCTGGGTCCGCAGGGGGACTTGTTCAAAGGTGACAGGTCTGGGGATTACGTGTTACTGCAGGGTAACTGACAATGGCTTGTAACTCCTTCCTTGATGATTCGTTTTTGTCTTTTTATCGTCAAAGGTTGGTTTTAAAATACGGATATTAAAACTACATTTATTTGTTTACATATTTATTTATTTATTTGTGTGGACGCCACAGTGTCCACGTGAAGGTCAGAGGGCAGCCTAGAGGGCTTGGGTCTTTCCTTTCACTGTGTACAGCCTTCAACCAAACTCAATTCAGCAGGCTTGGCACCTCTACCTTCTGGATCACCCTGCCAGCCCAAAGCTGGGCTCCTTTTGCATCGAACTGGTCACAAGTCTTCTCACAGAAGTCCCAGGAGCTTCTTCAGCTGGGGCTGCTGGGTCCTTATGGACAATGGTGTCTATGAGCTCTTGGCAAGCTGCCCAGGTCACTCTGCATCCTGACAGGCACAGGTAAGGGCTGGCTGCAGCATCCATGCCACCCCTGGCTTGAGAGGTGGAGGCACAACCTAAGCAGGGAAAGCCAGTGTATTCATTTTATTTCCTTGGCTACAGTGACTGAAGCCAGCTCAGCAGCCATTTTCTTTTCATGAGGAAGTCAGCCTAAGACACAAGCTTGCACACGGAAGGGCAGACAACTAGGTCCCCACCCTGAAGGCATGATAAACTTCTATAGCAAGCCACCCTTCCTTTGAACTTTGATTAATATGAGAAAATAAATTAACTTCATTTTTCAAGACTGTTTGATTTAGGTCTTCTATTATTTGTAACCAAAAAGCACTTCGGGTTGAGTCACTGAGCTTCCTCACCGAGGCTTTGATCTGTGGTGCCCTCTAATAAGGGCTTCCGGACTGTGCCATCTCGAGCTTGGATTTCCCTGCGCTTTGCTTCCCACTATGCTAACCACACAGGTGTCTGATTTTCTGTTTCTGTGAAGTTTTCTCCAGTAGAAAGTGGCCCTTCCACAGACCGAAGCTCTTTTATCTTTTGTATCTCTCTGACATAGAGCTTGGTAGAGATGCTTTAGCAAAAAGAAAGAAAAAAAGAAAAAGAAAAAAACTTGTGCAGGGTTTGGCGGTGTAGACACCCAAAGTTCCAGCTACTTGGGAAGCTGTGGCAGGGATCAAGGTCATATGAGCCAAAGAACCTGAGGATTGAGGTTACCTGGGAGACAGACTGTGACCTTGAAGGGGTCCTTGCACACAAGCACAGCGTAGGGCTTAGCTCCTGGCCACTGTCCAGTAAGGATGACTGCTCATACACGAGGGTAGGCACAGCCTTCCCTTGAGCCTGTCCTGGAGTGGGCTTCATCTTGGCTCACTGGCATCTTCTCCCAGTTAAAACTCTCTATTTCTTGCACAAACAAGTGTTCACAAGCTGGCTGGCCTGACACCCAAACCACAATGTCTGCTGGGGATTTCCCTAGAGAACCAAGAGAAAAGTCTAGTCACTCTCTACTGGGTCTGACTGCAGGGACAATGGTGGCCAGCTGAAGATGATGCTAACCATGGTGCTAGAGAGAAGCATGCCTCCCGCCAGGGGAGCACAGGGCCCACGGTCAGAGAGGAAGAAAGGAAGACATCCTGCCAATCCTGGGTCTGTCTGTGAGCCCCTCAGCTGAAGGGTCGTATTTAAACTTATCATTAGACAAGCCCTTTTGATGTAGGCAACTTTAGTTGGGAATTTTCACTTTCAACCATACCGGATTGGACAGTGTCCTGCCCCTGCTTCCCCCAAAGTCAGCTCACCTGAAAGCTCATAAGGTGACCTCATTTGGAAGGAAGTCTTCATTAAGAATCTTGAAAAGAAATAATCTGGATTTAAGGGGGCCACGTGTCCTTGTATCAAGAGTACCTGGGGGACAGGTACAGTGTGGCTGTGGAAGAGCAAACAGAAGCCAGAGCTGTGCGACCACAGCCAAGGAGCAACACCAGAAACCAGGAGGAAAAGCCAAGGAAAGTCCGACTCCTTGAAGAGAACATGACCCAGTCAACTTCTTGGCTTCAGACTTCAGGACTTTGAAACTGTGTAAGAAATCATTTCTGATGTCTGAAGCTAAGTAGTTTAAGGCCCTTTCTCTGCTTTGCTAGTCTTTGCTAGAGAGCAAACACTGAGTTCTGAGGCTAGAGACTGGACCTGTGGTTCTCTTTTGAGTATCACGATGGGTTTCCACTGTGGTTGTCTTTTAGGCATCATGATGGTTTTCCACCACAACGGCTTTCCCCAGTATTGTTCCTTTCACAGTGCTTCCCTGTATCCTCCCCTCCCGTGCATTCATCACAAGCCTCCTCTAAAGGACAAGGCAGTCCTGAGCTCACACTCTAGAAGCTTTGTGTGCAGCCTGAGTTCCCAGGGACTCCAGGAACTGTGCATTCTCCTCGCGAGCAGAGTGAGCATCTCCTCAAAGGCAGAGGAAGGAGGGAGATGAGGGGGAATGTCCTAGAACCCATCTCATCCCACCCACTACTGGTCTTGGATGCCTGGCCTGGTTCAGCTGGGCCAACCTTTCGAGCCATCAGCAGGAATTAACAGTTCACATTTGCAGACATCAATTTTGACACAGCCCATGACCTGGGAGAGGGGCACAAGAGGAATGAGTTTTGATAGATGGAAGACACAAGCAACTCTCTAGTAAGGAATCCAAGAACCAGGAGCTGGGACCTGAGCCCTGGCACAACTCGGTTCAGATCCTAGTCCCAGATTCTACTTATGTTAACAGGGACCTGCAGGCTTGTTCTATAAAGGGTCAGACGGTAATCGCAGTAATTCCATGGAGCTGTCATAAGGTGGAATTCCTCAGACTGGTTGGATTAAGCAATAGAAATCTTTATTTTGCAGCTCTGGAAGTCAGAAACCCAGAGTCAAGGTGCTGTAGTGCAGACTCCTGGGGCTGCCTGGGAGACTGTTCCAAGTTGCCTTCTCTTCTTCTGGTGGTTAGTCAGGAATTTTTGAGGTTCCCTGGTTTACAGTTATATCCTCTACTCCTCATACTCCTCGAGTGGTGTTCTTTGGATGTGCACACCCATAGTCAATTTTTAGTTTTTACAAAGACACCAGTCATACTGGATTAGGGTATCCTATTCTTGTACAGCCACATCTTAGCAAATGTCACAAGGAAGGTCACACACTGAGGGACTAGAGGTTCCACATGTGAACTGAAGGGTTAGAACGATTCTCTCAGCCATGTAGATAATACAGCCTCTCTTGGGAATTATTCAACTTTGCTTCTGCAGAGAGTCTCGGCATAAACAAAAATCAGCTACATTATGATAAAACTTTAGGAATATGTGAATTTGAATTCCGTGTGATCTTCCAAAAACAAATATTATTCTTCTGATTTTTTCCCCCATTTTATAAAAATATTTCAGCCTGCGGGACACAGAGAAATGGGTACTGGGTTGGATGTGGGACACGGCCTTGCTTTGCCCACGCCAGCCTCAAAGCTACAGGCTATGGAACATGCCTCCTCTTAGCTAGAGGAAACAGTCACGTGTGGAAGCCACACAGAAAGTTACGGCAAGTGTGATCAAATACCTGAAGGATGTATGAATGTCTGGAGAAGACAGGGAAACTACCTCATGTGAGCTTTGGGTACCACAATAAGCCACCAGTGCCAGAGAGCTGACAACAAAGACAGTGACTAGAGCTGTGCCAGGAACGGGCCAATTTGTCGTGTGCCCTCAATCCTGGTTTTGCCTGGAGTGACCTGGAGCAAGCTACTCCATGACTCTTGAGCTTCAGTTCCTTCCCAAACAATGTCAATCAACCTATCAGCTATGCCGGGATAAGATTGTCATCTCATTAAAGATTTTAAAGCACTCTGAGAAGCAAAGCCCTTGAATGCATATGCAGTTGGCAAATAATTTTGTAAAAGGAGGTGCCATTTTGGGGCAAATGAGAGGTTCCAGTTGTCAGAGATTGGAAAGCTGCCTTGGAAACTTCCAGAGGTACTGGGACAGCACAGACAGGGAAGGACACTGTTGCCTGCTCAGCTCGCTGGGCTGTGGTCCTCATGGATTGATATCTAGTGGGCCCCCATGTTGACAGTCTCCCCAGCAGGGATGAGCCTTGTCTCCAAGGTGAGAACATCAACATCAAAAGGGAAAGGCGGTTTCCCATTGGGCGGCTCAGATCCCTCCCCAGCCTGGGAAGGCAGCCAACAAGTACCTGTCAGACACTGAGAGGTCCACGGGGTTTTCATCAGTGATGTGTAGCCACACTGAGCTCTACACTGCCGAGTGTGTACCTCAGACGGTAGCCTGCGTGCTGCAGCCACTGCCATTCTTAAATATGGACTTGGTGACAGCAGGAGGCCTGTTGAACAGCTTTGCTGGCTACTAGTTTCACATAGGATCAAGGAGGCTTGCTTCCATCAAAGGACTTGGACAGTCTTGAAGAGAATTCAATAATGATGCTCCAGAAATGCAAGGTGTGTGCAGTCCCTTCCAGGAGCTGGCAAAGGTCTCTGGACCTAGGCCTAGATTCTTGACTTTAGAGGATAGGACTGTGAAGCCCTGAGGGCTCTAAGTATATGTCTCAGGCACACTCCTGTCTCATGGGGACACTCCTCATCTGAGTGGCCAGTGCTACTCAGCCGGTGGAACAGCATCTAGGAGCTCACACTAAGAACCAAAGACAGTGTACTGGGAATAGTCAAAGGTTCTGAAACCTCAAAGCCCACCCGCAATCATATACATCCCCCAAGGCTACACTAGAGCCCAAAAACAGAGCGACCACCTGAGAACCCAGTGTTCAGATGACAGAGCCCATGGGGGACATTCTCCTTCAAACCATGACATCCATGTGAATGGACAATGGTGACCTGAGGCTCAGCAGCAGTCCCATCTCTTACTGAGCCTGATTTCCCCCCATCTCCATATAATAGGAAGAGGGCCATGGGGTGGCTGCAAACAGTGGTCCCCAAAATCCAGGCTAAGGCTTAGAGAGAAAAGCAGAGGAAGACAAAGGGTGCCTTTTCATGAAACATGGATTGCTTAATTTATGAGGTGTCTTGTCTCTGAGATAGATCCTCTCTGCAGACGAGGCTGGTCTTGAACTCTCAGAGCTCTGCCTGCCTCTGTCCCCACAAGGCCTGGAGTTAAAGGTATTCATCACCACACCAGGCAGTCTTATGCTTTTTCTCAATCTGGTCTCCCCTTTGGTTCTTTAAAGGATGAGGCCTGAGGTCTCTGCCTTTCTTCGAAATTATTCTTACATAACATGCTTGGAGGTAGAAGCTTTCTAGATTTTTGGAATATTTATACAGAGCTTACCAGTTGGATATCTTTAGTACAAAAATCTGAAATGTCTGAAGTTCAAACTTTTCTGAGCACTGAGCTTCAGATAGGAGATTTTGGATTATAGACTCTCAGCTATAATACATATAGTATGGCCATTATCCAAAATCAACCAGCTCTTTCCTTAGAAATGTAAATACCTGTGTTGTTTTCTTCTTCTCCCTCCTCCTCTTCCTCCTCTTCCTCCTCCTCTTCCTCTTCCTCTTCTTCCTCCTCCTCCTCTTCCTCCTCCTCTTCCTCCTCTCTTCCTCCTCCTCTTCCTCTCCTTCTGTTTGCTTTTATTTTCCACTCACCAGAGCACTGGTTTTTAAGGACCGTCTCTCCTCTATTCCAGGCACACACATGGTCACCTCAGCCGTGAGGAGGGGGGAATGTCAGTTGTCCTGTGGAACAGCTCCCTAACGTCTTCTCAAAGGGTCTGCTATTGGCCTTGTACCACACAATTGTTTTAAAAATGACTTCTTCCTAACTATTATAGAGGAGCAGCCATGGTATGGGGAGGCTTCAGGTCTGTGAAGATGGAGTGACTGTGACTGCTGGAGCCGGTGTGAGGAGACAGCACTTGGCGGAACAGGTTGGCCTCACTAGTGACCTTGGGAGAGGATGGAAGGGCTGTTGGAAGGAGCAGCCCTAGTATCTTCAGGTAGTATTCTTCACAGAACCATCTCAACAGGGATGTTGATTGCATTCATGATGTCATCTTATCTTCCCAATGACTCTCACTTATTAGAACCCTCATTGGATGGCTTAGGCCCATCCAGGGAGAAGGTGACACTCACTGTTGGGGTGGCCTTGGTAAGCCTGTCATTCTTAAGCAGACAGTTAACTGTGACTGAGTCAGTGTGAGCTCCTCCACACACAGGCTTGGTGCTTCTCAGTCCCCTGTCTCCTGTTGAGTACACTTCGAGGGAGTGCTTGAGGGGGTCTTACCCACACTTGGTCCTTAAGAAGCAAGCTTCCTGTCTTCCCAGCTGGTGAGTCTCACCTCCCAGCTCACGGGCCTCCATATTCCTCAGACTCCAGGGAAGTCATGCCTATATCTATTTGGTGGGTGAGCATCACCTTCATCTGAGGATCCAGATAACCTAATCTATAAAATCTCACACGTTTTAAATATTGGCAATTAAGTCAACACTTTCTTAAACTGAGTTGCCAAACAAAGCACATGTGAATGGCAGACAGAGAGTGTGGGACTTGTTAGAAACTCCTAATGATGACCAAGAATGAGCTGGAGTGAGGGGACAGGCTGTGCAGCAGTCCCACCTTTCTCCTTGGAGACTGGAAGCCCAGCCCTCCTGACTCTGTGGCTCTCGGAAGCCAGAGGATCAGCCTGTATGTGAGCATCAATAGCCTGGCACTGAAAGTATCTAAACTTATCCCAGAGCCAGTTTTTAGCTACCATGCCAAAGGCCAGGCAGGGGTCAATAGTACTAACAAACCAGCCTAAATATCCTTTGTAGGTGCTTCCAAGGTCACGGGAACACAGGCAGAGGTCAGGTTCACACTGCTTCTCTGCAGCCCCTTGACCTTCAAAGTCTTGGCTTGGAGAGATCCAGCTGCTGATTCCCAACAGCAGCCCCAACACTATCTATGAGATGTGTTCAGATGGGGTCTCTAATGGCGCTGGATGACAAAGAAAGTTTGCAGGATTGTATCTACCCATAGTCTGTTGAGAAATCTGTGCCCCTGTTTCTCTATCTCTAAAGTCACTGTACAGACAAAGAAGAGACCTGGGTGCCCTTGAGGACTAGCACCTGGGATATAACTTGATACAACTGAATAGCGGAGCTGAGAGACGCCTCATGGCTTCTACATTCTGGGGTCCCTAATGCTGCAGTAAGTAGGAACACTCTGATCAATCAGATGGACTGTGTGTGGGGCTGAGTTGAAGGCGCCCGCTGGGGACTCTGCCCTCCAGCTCCCTAGCTTTCATTCTCACAATGGAAGGCGAAATCTGAGCCCCTATTGGCTAATAGATGACAAGCTGGACTCGAATAAACACTGGCAGACTTGTCAAAGGTGCGGGTGACAGAAAGGGCTTGCTCAGAAGCCCAAGGACCGGGCCGAGGTGTATGTGGGGGTAGGCATCCATCTATCCTCGCCTTGGGAGCCAGTTCTGGGTGTCCACATCAGCATGGGTAATTTGTAGAATCTACCCAAAACTCTGAACTAATGGGGAGGGGTAGGAGGGCCTAGGTTCATGTCACAGACAACTGCAGTAGATGTGGAGCCCCCTTTGTTTGTGGGTGTTTATGGCAGTTGTCTGAACAGTGTGGACCCCTTTAGTGAGAGCAGAAGGCATTTCTAGCCAGTGTACTATCTGAGACGTTAGCGCAGTGTGGCCCTTCCTTGAACAGTCTCAAGGATGTGTCTCTCTCTATATATGCTTTTGCAGATGCTTTAAAGCCTGGGAAACAATCAAGCTGAGGCCATCTCTGAGATGCCTCTAAAAGAACCCACTTGGAGACAGATAAAAATAATGAGAATCTTTCTGTCAGGAAAGATTTAGAAAATATCACGGGCATTATTAAAATTTAATTTTTGACTCGGCTTTTTGGTTCTCCCTTGCAGTGATAATGAGCACACAGGCACACCTCCGCCCCGCTCGTACTTGTTCCGTGCAATAAATTCAGCCTCGCGTCTGAAGACATTTCAGACAACAGCTCTGACTGCTATAGGCTTGGTTTTCACCCTGTGCTGTGCTTTGACTTTTCCTACCAAAAAAAAAAAAAAAAAAAAACCAGTTCAGGAGATAATTTTCCACAAGGCTGGTGGACTAATAAAAATCAATTTTACCCATCTGGTTCAGAGAAATCTTGGGTCTAGCTGAGGCAGAACTGCAGAATGGGAAGGAAAATAAAAATAGATCAATGTGTCCACCAACGGCTTAGCTGATAGAGAACTATCAAATTAGCTGGTGAGAGGTGCTTGGCTCTAGAAATTCCTCCTCCTCCCTAGAGGAGCATGTTTAGGGGTCCAGGAGGACCATTCATTCTCCAGTGGTGGGAGGCGCTCAGAGTAACAATTCTTCCAAGGAGCTGCTGCCTGTGCCTGGGCAGCAGAACAACCCATGTCCTGACACAGAGGCTGATTTTGTAAAAGGCCCACAGCTGGGTTTTACTTGAAGTGTTCCCAGTCGCAGGAATAGTAAGTAAGTCAAGATTCCATCGATGCATCTGATACCTGAGACTCTCCTTCTTCTCCGTGGATACCTGAGCACTTTGGGGGACGCCTTTCTGCTACTCTAAGTACTCTAAGTACCCTAAGTACGCTAATGAATTCATCTCATTATCATAGTCTATGAAAAAAGCATCATGGGTCCTATTTTTAGATGAGAAGACTGAGGTTTGGGGAGGTAACGCATCCAATGGCACTCAACCAGTCACTGGCAAAGCAGTACACGTGGATGACCAAGTCATAAAGGCCACGCCCTGTGCTCAGCTCCACATGGCTGTTGAAGCAGGTGGGTCACTCTGCACTTCGGAGTAAGTCTGGAATAACAATGTCTGTCTTTGTCCTCTGCCTCATGGCTTCTGAGGACATCTGGACGATACTATGCGAGCAAAAGAGAGCAGAAGCCACTGCTCAAGGAGATACAGGGACAGTGATAAGGTGACATTGGTGCCCTAACAGTCACGGCAGATGCCACTTAGGTTCAGAAGATTTTCAGAAAAGACAGTGCACAAGTCCACTACGCATACCAAACCAAGTCACTGATGATTCTCAAAGGGTCTGAGGTTTGCATCTCAGCACACAGCATCTCGCCCGTGACATGCTGAGCAAAAAGTTAACGCTGCATTTGTTAGTGTGTATTTTAAGACCTCAATTTTAACAAAGGAAAATGTGTGTAAATGTAGAGCAGAAGTTACAAAAGGCACATCTGAAACGTGAGGTGATTATGCCTAGGCAGTACGAGCAAGTTAATTCCTAAATATACATTTCTGCATATATATTTCTGTATCATATATTTCTACATCATATATATATATATATTTCATTTCTACACATATATTTCTACAATTCTTTGCAGTTTGCAAATATTTTGAAATGAACACATACTATTTTTTAAATCAGAAAATTCATTTCCTCCTCTATCAACCCTTTTATAGATAAGAATGAAAAACAGGGAAGGGTAGGGGGAGGAATGCAGGTCAGTGATGAAGTATTTGCCTAGTGTGCAAGGAGGCCTGGGTTTGAACCTCAGAACTGCCGGAAAACAAACAAGGAAGTAAATACATTAAAAAAGAACAAAAATAAAAACACTGCATATTCCGATTACAGCTGCTTAAAGTCTAGGAAAATAAAAATTAATTTGAAATACATTTTGGGTCTTAAAAAAATGAGGTATGACTCTATCAGACCTTAGACAAGGGTGGAAGGTCTGCTCAGGATGTTCGCCACACATTCCTCGAGGGCAAACAGCACAGATCAAGAAGCAAGAGGGAGCAGAGTGGACTTGGTGGAAAGGTACAGGCTTATGGCCAGTGTTGGAGGTATTCATGGTCTAGTCCCCGGCACAGAGACCTCAGAAGCAAAGCCGGGTCTTTTGTTGGAGAACAATACGTAGCTTTGCAGAGAAGTTTGTGAAACTCTCAAGCCCAAGTGCAGATTTTGGGCAGGTGCTGCCCAGGGAGAGATATTTAAGTATCTGGTTATATTTGCAGCATCTGCCATACTGCATGCTTTGTTTTTATGACTTCTGCATGACACAGGTTCCCTGTGACAAACAAACACGGGAGATGAAGTGTGGTACATTGAAATCATGTTGAATACCCCCGGCATAGAAACATTATAATATGCCCTAGAGATTATTCCAGGGCCAACTTAAAACATTGCCCAATGTATGGTGCCTTAGAATGGGGAGCAGTTAGCGGCAAGAGCAGGGATTTACTTCATTTGTGAGGCTGTATACAGCCTCAGATGCTAACACGCACTGATAGGAGATGCCAACATTTCAGCTTAAATCAGGACTGCAGCCAGTAACACGGACACTTTGCCTTTCAGCTGAAGATCATAAACAGCACAAACCCAGGTCTCTTCTCCTAATTGGGGAGCTTTTCTAATTTGCTTGTGATAGCTGCCTCATGTCGAACTAATCTTCCTCCGGTTACCTCCTAATGCTGTCCGAAATAATCTGCTTATTCCTGCTCTGTCTGAAGCACTTTGCATCTAACCTAACACAGCCATAGCAAAACGGTGGCCACAGCTCAGCCGGAACTCCTGCATCACTGTGAGTGTGAAGACTGCATGTGTTTGAGACAGAAACCAGGTTAGGACAAGATCCCACATGGGTGTGGACTCAGCTCAGATGCCAAGATGCACGCTAGCCAAGCACAGACTCACAACTGAAGGCCTTGTGTAACTGTTTGGAACAGACAAGCCTGCTTACCTAAAACTCTGGCTAAACCCACGTAAGAGCTGCTGAAGTACTTAAGGGTGTGCGCCCGTCTCTGTAAGCACCACTGCTAACAACCAAAGCGATTTCAGAGACACGCTTCTGTCTTATGCAGTGGCCCGGCCTCCAGTCTGAGAGGCTTAATTTGGAGACTCCTGAGTTAGTCAGGAGGCATAATTGATAGCTATGCACGATACCATTTTAATGGTAATCACTGATGTGTTCTGATTCTGCTTTGATGTGTTGAGCTTTTGCAGAGTTTTAGAGACACAAATGTTACAGTTTTCAGAAGGTGCCAAGAATTCCAATACTCATAAAACAAGCTATGAGTTTCACAAGTATCTGTGTGTGTACATGTGAGTGAGTACCAACAAAGTCAGTGCTGATTTACAAAGTCCTAGGTACTGGAGTACCCAGATGAGAGTCAGGCTTTGTTCCCAGGAGGGCCCTGCATGCGTCTATGACCTTGGGGAGAATGCCTTCTGCTCCTTGGCTCCTGATTCCTTCTCTGTGAAGATGCCGAGGTTTGCATGGATCAGGGCCCACGAAGGCTCACTGTATTGAGCAGAGCCTACGCTTGCGAACAGAGAGGTTCTCATTCCTCTTTATGCACGTGTTTATTCTAAACAAGCAGGCACCACATCTCCTCCCCTTCTCGGCAATACATTCTACTTGAAGGCTGCTCCCTGAGTTTCAGAGGTTACTGAAGGGGAAGAAAGTTATATTGTTTAATCCTACTTTATAAGAGTTTGCTCTTTTATTGGAGAACAGGCTCAGAACAGTGATCAGTAAGGTTTACGTACCCAAAGTGTATATGGAGGACTTAGGGGGGTAAGGAAAAAAGAGGCTGCCTTCAAATGCCTCGTGGAAATGTAGAAAACAAGCAGCGAGATCGTCCTTTGCCAAACACTGTCATAAATTTTTTATTTGGCAGCTAACATTCTCACTAGTTTTCTTGGCAGCAATTGGGACCTTTAGCAAGAAAGGTGCAGAAGAAAAACGCCTTGTTTAGAGATGTTTTCAACACTTTCTGGGGTTTTCAGAACTTCTGCCTGCAGCACATTCTTACAACTAGTCTCCAATCGCCTGATGAGAGGGTGGTGGGGCTTAAACTTTTTTCTTTTCTACACACACACACACACACACACACATATATATATATATACATATACATATATATATATAATCCAGGCACTTGGTCTTCTCTGTGGAGACAAAGATCTGAAAATATCAGCGATATCAGAATGCTCCCTCTGTCGGGCCTGATACGATCTGTTACATGTTCCCTGATGACAGAGGCAAATGAAAGAAACACGGTGATGACTGTGGCACTTTGTTCCTAAGGAATTGTTTGTGAATCAGGCGGTCTGTTCCCATTGAGTAAAGCCTGGTGGGGAAGGTGGGTGCCTGACTGGGAGCTGAGGGTAGAGATGGGGCAGGACAGTAGCAGGCGAGCCTGAGATGGTGGATGAGTGGACTAGGTCTGTGAAGTAGGCTGTTACTCATGGGGCCGCTCAGGCACCCAAGTTCTTCACCTGTTGAGTGAGTGTGTGTGTCTGTGTGTATGTGTGTGTGTGTGTGTGTGTGTGTGTGTGTGTGTAGGGGGTTGCTTTGGAATTCTGGAACATTGAAATTCATAAGGAGTCAAGGATGAGATCTTTCATGATAAGCATGTCCTAACATGTTATATAAACACTATCTACAGATTGGCAAGAATCCCTCTACCAAGGACACATTTAGTTATGACTGAAGAGACAGGTGGCAAACTTACTCCCCTATGACAGATACGAACTCAGCACTTGACAGGATGACTCTCTTAAGGCTCTGGGGAACACTCAAGGTGAAAACCAAACTGAAAATGGAAGATTTGGCAGAACTTTGGTTGAGAACATCCACATCTTGGCCTCCCAGTTAGTGGCCTAGAATGGTGGCTGTCTGAGATGGAGCTCCATGGGCAGGTCTGATGAGTAGCCTAGGAAAGCCCACAGCCAGCAGCAGCAGTACTGCATGTGGCAAACTGTGGGAGAATGAACAGGGGAAGCCTGCAGCCCAGCTAGTCTGGACTGTAGTGTTAGTTCTTGTGAGTGATAGGCCAACCTAAAGTGACTGGAGACGAGAGCCTGCGCAAGTGCCACAAAGGGTCTCCACATGTCCAATGACGAGGAGATAGGGTACACGTGGGGAGACCAGAGAAGGGCTAATGAGGAGCCAGAGCCATGGCGGGGTTGGGAACTGGCTGGACACTCCACTGCTCCTCAGGCCACATTAAGATCATCTGGCAGAGGGTGAGATCCTTCCCACACAGAAGGTTTTGAGCATGACTTTTGAGCATCACTGAGTAACCACTAACTTAGGTACACAAAGGAGGTAACCCACAGGAAGACAGGCTCAAAAATAAAGAGTGTAAACAAGGCCTGGAGAGATGGCTCAGAGACATGCTTGTGGCTCTTACAGACGACCTGGGTTTAGTTCCAAGCACCCACACACATAGTGGCCCACAACCACCTGTCACTCTAGCTCCAGGGGGATCCAATGCTCTCTTCTGGCTTCCTTGGGGTCCTGCACACACATGGTGAACTTACATGAGGTGAACTTGCTTACCTGTAGACTAAACATTTATACGCATAAAAAAAAATCTTTAAGAATGGAAGCAAATACCCTCCATCACAAAGGCACCCTTTGAGAAGACTGCAGGGGAGAGAAATATTCTGTAAATTATGTCTGGGTAAGTTATTTAACAGTAGAGAGACAATTATTTAAGAGTTGAGAGAAA
Organism: Grammomys surdaster; assembly: GCF_004785775.1. Classification (NCBI taxonomy): domain Eukaryota; kingdom Metazoa; phylum Chordata; class Mammalia; order Rodentia; family Muridae; genus Grammomys; species Grammomys surdaster. The sequence goes on along the minus strand of NW_021604568.1, from coordinate 14,964,558 downwards.
CATGAACTATGTTGGAATCTCAAGAGCGGGACACATTAGCACATTCCTCTAACAAGGCAGCAGCGAAGGGGAAAAAGATCCCTGGGCTTCAGCGGCAGCTGGAGAGCTAAACTGATGAACTCCAGATTCCATAAAAGACCGTCTCTCAAAACACAAGCTGTAGGGCAATGGAGGAAGGTGCCTAGCAACAATGTCTGGCTTACACACACACACACACACACACACACACACACACACACTGTGTAGATACACATTGTGATGCCCAGAGCAAAGTAGAAAATTACAACAAAAACAACTGTTAAGGAAATGACAGATCAATTAAAATGCTGTACACACAGACACACCACATATATATTACACACACACATGACATATACCACACAGCACATACCTCCCCCCCTCATCTGATGAAGAAGAAAATGGAAAAGGAGAAACAAAACAAATAAGAAATACATAAGGTAAACAAATATCAAAATGGTAGCCTCAAATCTAGCAACAAAAATGCCACACTAAATGTTAATGGTTTAAAGGCTCCAATCAAATATCAAAGGGCTGGGGGTTTGGCTTAGTGGTAGACAGCTTGCCCAGCTTACTTGGGGCCAGAAATCTATTTGCAGTACAGTGAAAACAACAACAACAAATCCCACCTCAGCAGAGGATCTGACTGGATAAAATATATCTAACTTTATGTTGTCTGTAGAGGACACACTTCTGATTAGAAAGCACATTCAAGTTAAAAGATGGAAAATAAATACATGTAGGAGTGTACAATTCTTATTATATATGTAAGATCCTATGAGCCAAGCATGCTGGCATGTGCTTATAGTGCTAGATGCTGGATGCGGGGGTGGTAAGGAAGTAGGCTCTCTAGGGTCTAGGAGTTGGGAACAAATCAACAACAAAAGGCACACAGTGGACTGGAGAGATTGCTCAGTGGTTAGAGAGCGGACTCAAGTTTAGATTCCAGTGCCATCAAGTAGCTCATAACTGCCAGTAATTTTGGCTCCAGGAGGTCGGACGCTCTCTTCTAGTCTTCATGGGTACTCATATGCGCATACCACCCCCATTCAAATAATCCAAAAATAAAAATAAATCTTTTTTTTTTTTTTAAAAAAAGGACATGGGCTTTAAGGTAAGAAATAATCTTAGAATAAAAAAAGCATATTAAAATATATCTTTGTCTCTCATCTCTGTCTTTCTGTCTTTATCTGTTGTTCTGTGTCTCATCTCTGTCTGTCTCTGTTCATCTCTGTCTCCCTCTTCCTCTCTCCTTGTCTCTCTGTCTCTCTTTCTCTGTCTCTTTCTTTGTCTCCTGTCTCTCTCTGTCTGTGTCTTTCCCCGGCTCTCTCTGTATATGCAGGTTTGTGTCAGCGCATATCAGGAACACATGACAACCATGAACACAGTCATATCTAACAATCAAGTCTCAAAGTTTCTAAAACTGCCAGACAAAAAGAGAAACAAAGTTCAAAGATTAGACTCACAGGTTTCCTGATCTTACTCTCACCGTGTGACTTAATAACTACGCAGACACCTAGCAGTAAAGCTGCAACGCGGTCAGCGCTATCCGTTGACTTGACCTCATTATCTAGAACATGTTATCACTGGCGGCAGAGTACAGGAGCACACCCTCATACAGACCACCGAGAGATCAGAAAACACATCGCAATCAATAAAAAAATAGGAATTATATAAATTCTAATCACAACAGATCTAAAATACAAAATATTATAGAGAAATTAGAAAAATCACCAAATATTAGATATTCAAGTAATATACTTCTAGAGGCCCCATTATTTTAAATACATATCTTGAAATGAGTAGCAATACAATTATAGATATTTATAGGATGTTACAATAGTAGAGCTTAGACAACAACTTGTTGGTTAATTAGAAAGTTTCAAGTTAATAATTTAGGCTATCCCATTAAGAAATTAGAAAAAGAGGCAACAAAGCTAAACAGAAGTAGGGAAGACCAAGGAGTAAACACTGAAGCAGAAGGCAAGTAGATGGAAAACAGAGAGTGGCAGAGGGAAACGGCGTGAACCTAGAAGTGAGGTCTTTGAAAAGAGCGGGAAAATATCTGAATTTCTGACTAGAATGGCCAAGATAGGAAGGCAGTGGAGTAACTGGGTTCAGGGGGAGAAGGAACACCAACCAGCTCTGGTTTAAAATTTGAAGAATTACCAGAAAATATTCTGAACAATTTCATGAAACGAAAAAATCAGGACATTTCAGCAAAAAGAATTCCTAATTCCTAAAATATGCACATGACCAAGACTTATAACAAAAACTTTGAGCCGACTTATAAAATCAGCAAGTAAAGCAGATGAGCACTGAGCCTCTTCCCACAAACAAGAGGCCAGGATTCATGGAGTGAAGCAGGAGCCTTGCTGTGCATTTAAAGCCGTGTGGGTGACATTAATAATGAGTAACCCACAGGTTAGTCTCACTAGACACAGAAGAAGGTACAAGCTTGGCATAAGAGGGAACCTCACAAAGGCCGTCTGAGAAAAGTGTTTACACACGGCTGACGACGCAACGTAGACATACAACGAACGATTCCCCTGCCCGTGATGCTCTTTGGTTTGACTTCCCCAGCCCTGCAAAACCAACAAACGACCCTAGTCCTAATGGGGAAAGCTTGAAATCTTCCTCTCAGGAATTAGTAAAGAATGTCTATTTTGGCTGCTTCTGGGATCACTGTTCTTGAGGTTCTAGCCGATGCAATGTGGCATGAAAAAGAAAAAGCTCAAGTCTGCCACGGAGGAAACAGTTGCCACCACGCTTGGGTGACACTCCTGTGTATATAGAGTCCTAAAGCTCCTGGAACTCATCCTGGACTCATTTAACTAAGTCACACGATACAATCACATACAGAAACCAACTGTATTCTTGTATATTAGCAAGAACTAGCCTGTAAGTTAACATAAAAGCATACTTCACAGTAGCAGCGAAAAAGAATAAGAACTTGGGAATGACTTTAGCGAAATAAGTATAGGGCTTGAATATTTAAATCTACATTTCTTAGGAAAGTAAAACATTCAAGCAGCAGGTAACAAATTCTGTGTTCCTGGCTTGAAGGCATCAATATTAAGGATGACAACTGAGTGCAATCCAATCTCCATCAACACTGCAGGAAGCTACGTTAAACGTGGGGGTTGAAGAGCAGGCCTACACATTAATAAATAAATGCAAAGAATGTTAGCATGGCCGGAGTTTGAGAAGTAACTTACACTGCCATGCTGCTCCCTGGGATAGGAATAAGGATTTCTATCCCTGAACAGGTTATTTATAGTCAATTATTTTTTGACAGGGAATCTAAGCAATTCGATGCTTCACTAAAAGCTGAATATACAAGTTTTCAGAAACAAACTTACACTGTGGTAGCAACAGATCAAAGCAATGCAGGGATCCATGTAGACACATAACACTGTGACACTTCTAGAAGTGTCACTTCAGACTCAGACCAGGCAATGGTTTCAAAGTAAGATAATAAAAGCAAAATTCATAAAGTAAGAACTAAGTTGACATCATTAAAATAAAAAACTTACATTTTTAAGCTTTATCACTGAGAAAAAAAAAAGACAAGCCTGTGACAGGAAAAAAAAAATAGATATCCAAGTAATCTATTTCTTAAAGAACCCACTATTTTAAATTCACAGTGCAAATCAGGAAAAATATATTGAAATGAATGAAAATGGAAGAAAACACCCAGGAGAAGATTTGATTTCAGAGATATGAAAGTTGAAGCACTCATCACCCAGTGGGAAGGACACAACAACCCAATCACAAGTTGGAAAACCAGAAAGAACGCAATCGGCATTTCCTTAAAGAATACACAGAAATGGCCAGCAAACATGTACAACTCACCAGCTTCATTTAGTCACTGGAAGGCAGCACTCCAAATAAGGAATCGTGGCACAGGGCTGTAACTAGAGCCTGGTAATCCTACTTGGGGAGGACTCAAACAGTGGACTCACACGTTCATACAGTGGAGAGTGGTACAGCGGCTTGGCAGTTCTTGAAATAGTTAAATATATATGCACACATATATTTAAAGGTGTGGGTGCATGTGTGTGTATGTGTGTGATGGGTTCATGTGTGTGGGTGCATGTGTAAATGTGCATGCATGCATGCACGTGTGCATACGTGTGTGTGTATGCGTGCGTGCGTGCCTGCGTACTACATGCCTAAACAATTCTACCCTTAGGTAGACGTTGACAGATATCCAAGAGAATAGGGAACATTTGCTTCTATAAAACCTTGTATGCAATGTTCACAGTGACATATTTATGATGGCCCCAACTAGAAACAATCCAAGCATCCATCGACTACTGTACAAATAAGTAAAACGTGGTACACTCAAATACTACTAAGCAAGAGATGGTAATACGCACTGGAATATGGATGACTTCTAAACGAAATACTACTGTAGACAACAACAAAAAGGCAGGCACGAAAGATTGCAAAATGTAAAAAGGAGCATTTGGGGGCAAGGAAATTATTTTAGAATCTGATCGTGCCGATAGGTGCACCTCTATAAGTTCATGGTAGTCATTAAACCACATATTTACAATGATTAAATTTTATGGTACGTAAATATTTCCATTCAGCTAATCAACAACAAACTAATGGCCAGTAGCTGGCCTCCCTGAGATGCTTGGGTTCTTCAGCTCAGCCCACCCTGTTTCTTGGCATGTGCTAATGATGTCTGCTTATTTCCTTCAATCTGTAAACATTTAACTTGTTTCCTTGTTTGCTTTTCTACGACACGGGATTGTGTAAGAGGAAGGTTCAAGTCCACCCTGGCCTCTGATGTATCCCAGTGTTTGGCACATTAGAATTGTTGATAAACACTTGAATAACATAGAGAAATCAATGACATAAAGGAAGGCATGTGTTTAGATTTTCATTAAAAGCCAATATACTCTGACAGTATGATTACTCATAAACATCTTCATTCTGAATAGAGATATTTGTCTTCAGAGCAGCAGAATTCGTCAACCCTGTGCCCGGTGTCATGTGCGTGACAGAGATTAACATGGAAATGGAACTGCTCTCTGCCACCTCAGATTCAGGGTCCCCAGGGATAAGGAGGTAGAAACTCATGGACCTGGGAGCCGAAAGGAGAGAGCTGCAGCTGCAGAGTTAGCTGACCTGCGGCCAGGACACCGGGAGTGACACAGTGTCACTGAGATCAGTGTGCAATGCTCCCATATCTTGCTGCGGAGTTCTCAGAATGAAGCCAGGTCACCGGGCTCCCAGGTATTTTCGGATCTTGAAAGCGAGAGGGGCTTCATGGTTACAGTGGGTGCCCCATCTTCACAAGCCCCTTCTTATGTCGCAATAATTTAATGTGGAAGGAGAGGGCCTGGAAGTAGGGCGTGCAGTTGATGCTGCTGCTTCTGGACTGATACTGTCTTGGGAAAATGTAAGATTTTATATCTATTTATTTACTTAAACTTTTATTTTTTCTAAGGACTCAGACATGAGCAGTGCCACTCTTGTCTCTCCCTCACCCATTAAATTTCTCTTATTTCCCCCTCAAACTCATAGTCTGCTCTTCAGTTTGTGTGTGTGTGTGTGTGTGTGTGTGTGTGTGTCCAGGGCTAAACACTCGAATAAGACTAGTCAGGAAGCATGTCCCAGGAGGAAACTAATTCTCCCTGCCTTAGCAGCCATTGGCCACCTGTCACTCTTCGTCTGGGGGTGGGACATGTGGAATTCTCCAGTCCACACTGACATATCAACCATGATGGTTTTTTCAGGGAACCATATTGTTGAGATTTCATGGGTGTGTTTTCCCTGTCGTGCTGAGGGGAAACCAGCAACAGACATCCTGAGAGTCTGGCTGTGGGCGTTGATTTTAAATAGCAAAGTTTGTAAATGTACACTAAATCTACTTTTATAATTTTAAAATGATTTATTAAGTGTTTACATTTGTGTTTGAGTTTCTAGTATGATAAACACTGGCAGGAAAGCTTTTGGGGTTCTCCATACCCCACTTCCTCCCTGACCCCATCACTCCTATTTTGTCTTTTCTGTTGTCTAGGGATGACGCCTCCCCTGTACGAAGCAGATGTTCTACTGTCAGTTGGATGGAGGAGGGTTTAAGAGGTCCCATGCTGTCCCTTAGGAGATACAGGCGGTGAAGCAGCCTGGGAGGGGAGTCATCTTCCCCAGCTGTCTAGCTATTGGTAGACTGCCTGTGTTCGACAAAATAACCCAGACCCATGCTCCTGCAAGTAGCATCAATTAAAGGTAGACAAAGATGCACATGCACATACACATGTCAGCAAAAACAAAACAGGATCTTCTTTGGGATTAAGAGGTGAGAGAAGGCCAAGGGGATGATGGGAGAGAGTGAATGAGATCCAAATACTCTCTCTATAACACGACGCCATGAACTCATGGCAACACAGAGTGTAAAGCAACCTGGAGATGCAAGGATAGGATGTTTGTCCACTGTTCTAGAGGGAGGGAGGCAGAGCGTGGGATGCAGAACACTTTGTCAATGGTACTGAAGATGCTAGAGGACATTGATCCAGAATAACCGACAGCACTCGGGTTCACAGACACGTTCATGGGCAGCAACCTGTAAGACCCAAGGATGTCCAGGCCTCACTGTGCAGCCGGTGTGATCTCGTTGGGACACACTGGCTGAGCTGCCTCCAGGCCCCGAGGATCACAATTGCACAGCGACCTGTAGAAACAACTGTGCTGGCAGTTCATGAGCAGAGCACATGGGGAGGACACTTTGTTGTTTGAAAGTCAGTAATTAATATGATGCTCCTGTGCCCACTGCTAAGACACTGATAGTAGAATGGATTGTGGCAAGGAAAGCATTCAGATTAGGTTACAGTAAGAGCCAAGAGAGAGTGCTGTGTAGACGCAGACCATGACCTTCTGTGAGGGTCAGACTCTGAGTCTTGTTGGAGGCACTCAGAGAGCTAGGACTGAACAAACTAACCGCCCTCAGCTCCAGACAATGATGTTAACTACCTCACACAGGAGGACAGGTGAGGGTGGAAAGTGACGAGTCCCTAGGCTCCCACTGGGACAGCGGGATGAAATGTCACATTGGGCCAGAACTATCCCTTGCAAGTTGCTAAAGCAGAGGCCTCTGGGTCTACAGCTGCCTTTGTGGGGAAGGGGCCTCTGGGTCTCAGCCAGGTTAGTGACTGCTTCTGGGAAGGGATCCAGGGGTCCCTTTTCCTCACCTACTGCACTGGGGTCCTCTGCCTTTCTCCCTTCCTTTCTCCTTGCTAGGGCCTTGCACAGTCACAGCACGGGCATTGGTGGGGAAACAAGACTGGCTGTGCTTACATTCAGGGGCACAGAGGGCTTTTTCTGTATAAGTTTACAGTAGAGAACAATGAGAAGACTGAAGGCCAAAGCCAACAGGGGCCAAGGGAGCTGCCTACATGTTGGGCTTTGCCATGACGTGTAAACACATGGCTTCAGAGTGTAACGTGAGCAGCCCCAGGATTTCTCCAGGGTAGAATCTAGGTTTTCAGCTATGCAGAAATACTTACTATGGACCTTTAAAAAAATCAGTGGGAGGGTGTGTTAAATGAAAACCAAGATAGGTTCTCCTAGGCGGGCTTTCCCCACACACTCTCAGAGCGTTTGTGTTGATGAGGGCAGGAGCTGAGGAAACGCCTGACAACGCCCGACAACAGTGACTATTTTTCTCCTGCCTCACTTCAGCTGGGCACTCTGGGGATGAAGGGGTGGCTGCCATTTGCAGATAAAAATGAAGCCTTTTGTGAGCTGTTTAAGCACACTACCAACTGCCTTTAAGAAATGCAGAAAGGTGTTTTTTTCAGAGAGGATGTGCTTCGCTGCCACACGGTGGGACACAGCCTAACAGCATTAAAACGTCACAACTTACAATTAAGACTACTCCATTTTCCCAGCAGTGGTGGTGGACGACTTTAATCCTAGCACTTGGGAGACAGAGGCAGGCGGATTTCTGAGTTGGAGGCCAGCCTGGTCTACAGAGTGAGTTCCAGGACAGCCAGGGCTATAAGAGAAACCCTGTCTCAAAAAACAAAACAAAACAAAACAAAACAAAACAAAACAAAACAAAACAAAACAAAACGACACAACTACTCCATTTACTCTGAATGAGTTTGTCAACACTAGATATATCTATGTGATGGCAGCAAAATCAAGAAATGGGACTTGCTGGGTGTGGCTCCTCGGAGCACAAGGCCACCTAGGCTGAAACCCGAGCTGAGCCCCACCACATAGCACCTTCCTTTCCCCTGAAGAGCTCAGTTTTGTTGAAGTCGGGTTCATGTGTAAGGGATTTATTCTCATTCCCAAACAGGAATGATTTTATGGCTTCAGAGTAAAACTAGGGTAAGAAACCTAATGGTAGATTTGTTACAAATGTGGTCTCTGACACGTATACACAGGGAATCAGCTATTAATCACTTTAAGACTAGAGTATTATAAAGCACAAGGCAGGCAAGTCTTAAGGTCAAGGTCTGAACTGATAAAATCGAGGAGGAAAACATGCTTTGCCTTGTGTGCCCGAGACTGCCATTGTGTTTCAACGCATCTCTTTAAAAGATACCACTGGTCCTTTTCCCAGCTCCGCCCCATTTGTATTTCAAGGTTGGTCTGTCTTTTGTTTGGTCCTTTTGCTGTGACACAGATGACAGCTCTCGGGGGAAGGGCAGCCCTTCGGCAGTCCTGCTGGCTCACTGGACTAGGACAAGAATGTGCTTGTTCGGCATTTGTTCGAAAGCACCCAAATTCAGGGCGCCCTGGGGACCAGGGGAGCAAGGGGGCTCGTGCTGGAAACTCCAGGCACCTAGGCCCCGCAGGCCTTTGTCAGTGCCGCCTCCAGGGGTGAGGCGGCCGTGGTAATTATGCCAAGGCCACGCATTACTCTGACAAAGTAATCCATCAAGTCATTTCTCACAATTTCAATTCGTCCCCTGAATTTCCCTTACTTCCAGAGCCAGCTGGATATTATATTACCAGAGCTGTTGAAAAGGTGGAACACCAGCCATGAAGCCAAAGGCCATGGCAACTATGCTAAGCATCAATTTTTATTGTTTGCTCAGTACTGAAATCTCATTAGGGTCCATAACTCATATGAGCACTGTGGACACTTACATCTGCTGATCATGAGAACCTAGAAGGAATGGACACTTTGGCTATGTTGTTCTCATAGGAAATACACTGTGTGTGTGTGTGTGTGTGTGTACGTATATGTGTGTGTTTACAAGCACACACAGACTCTTTTTAGCCCTTGAACAGCTGTAGTTTAACTATCCCTTACACAAGCCAATTTCCAACCTGAGTTTAAATACCCCAAAATTGTTTTCATTCAGCAGTTTTCAGACAAAGACCCACTTTTCTTTGAGTCCAGCATAATCAATGGTGGAAAATTCCACTCATTTCATGTTGGCCTTAATGCAGCTTGGTTGTGCTAATTGCATCAGAATTATCTCAGAGACAACATACACACTGTCATTCAATCTGTACAGGTTTTTGTCTTCACTTAATTACAGTTTGGAAACTTATTGAGAGAGAAAATGCAGCCATGTCCCTCTCAGGGATATCCAGTTCTTGTTTGTTCTCTCTCTCTCTCTCTCTCTCTCTCTCTCTCTCTCTCTCTCTCTCTCTCTCTCTCTCTCTCTCATTTCCATTATGTTCCACACTTTAGACCCTTGGCAGCACCTTAGTTTATAGCCATTTTGTGAAAGCTGGATTTAAGGGTGACTAGCAGGGAGTCACAGAATTAGAGGAACCTTGGGGACATCTAGCCAGGCCAGTCCTGTCCAAGCAGAAGCCCTGACAAGTGGCACTTCAAGAATGTATCCATTTCTGGAATGAACCGTGGCAGCAGCTGAGAGGCTCTTTGCAAACACTTGCTAGCAGCCTGGACAGATACGAAGAGGACTGTATCTGGTGAGGGGGTCCAGAGGGAATTTAGGGAGACCAAATGCGATTACTCCATTGTCATACGGCTGAACCACAGCTCTAGCATGCCTGCTGTGATTCTGGCTGATGGCAGTGACACCTACTGATAAGAGTGTGGTCACTCTAAGCTGCTCTTCACCAGGGCCCCACTGTCGCCCTGTGCTTCGAACACCAGACACAGATGTTTCCACTCAGAAGCCTCAGGAGTGGTGAAGGGCTATCTGCCCCTCAAGGAGAAAGGGCATTGAGGAAAGGAAGCCACAGGCCCTTCACACAGGCCGTCTCATCTGGGAGTATCACAATGGCGTTCCCAGCCTGTCTTCCATGGTCATGTGACTTAAGTGCTGAACTTGAAGTGCAGCTCTGAAGATCTCAGCCTGCAAGTGGTGAGAGCCAGCAGAGTGGCCTTGGACCCATGGGGTCAAGAAAGTCTCCAAGCTGGGCTGGGAGGGAAATGATTTGGTTCTAGCCAGGAACACAGTGATAGGAAAAACCAGAACTTTCAGACCCCCAAAAAACCCAACCCAACCCAACCCAACCCAACCCAACCCAACCCAGTGGATAGCATTCTCTCAGAGTCCAGAGACACTGCAAAGATCAGGCTTCATACTTTGGGGGTGACACTTGCTCTCTGCCCACAGACTGAGGTTACCTAGAGCCCAGACAGGGTTTCCCAGTGTGGTGGTGATGTTGATGTGAGACCTGAAGCATGCCCAGAGTTATGGAGGAGAAAGATGGGCAGCTAGGTAGTGGCACGGAATGTGCTAAGGGCATCTGTCTGCAGTGGTACAGGTGGGAGGGAGAGAAAGGAAAAGTACTTATGAAATAAAATGGTGGGGGTTGGGGTGGGGGAGAGGGTAGAGGAAGTGGAGGTCGGGTGGTGCCAGACTAGTGGACCACTGCGATGACTTTGCTTCCTAGTTATCAGCTATGTGGCTTTGAGTAAATCATCAACCTTACTGATATTTACCTTCCCGATCTATAAAATGGGACCCACAATGCATACCTGATAAGGTCAGCACAGGGTGAAAGAGCCCGCATGGAGCTATCACCTGACACCTGGGAAGTTAGCAACACCGGGAGATAGCCGGGCTTCAGGCCTCCACAGGGTAGATGCTGCCTCCAGAAGTCAAAAGGAGGGTAAGGGGGGAAAGGCAAAAGAGGAAAATAGGCTGACTTTTCAATTTTGCTTTCAAATGCTCACAAGTTGGATTCTGACATAACGTGTCCATGTGAGGAAGGAAGCTATCTGTGAAATTACTAAGCTCCTTTCTCAAGAGCATGGCGCTGCCCCAAACCCCCAATTATCAACATTCCGGGTAAGCTTCCAGGTAAGTGTGGAATTAAACAGTTAACAAGGACAACTCAGAGCTGAATGGCAATGAGTAGCTTCTAACAGGAACCAAGTCTACTGAGGCATCTAGAATCAGGACTACAGGAGCAACAAGAGAAGGTTGTAGGAGAGGAGCAGGACCCTACAGAGCAGCAGGCCTACAGCACACAGGCAGTGATGAGGAAGACCTCCCCTGCTCTCCAATCCCACCCGCTGAAGGGATGCAATAATCATCTGGATGTCTGTTCAGAACAACCTAGCACAGAAAATACACACACACACACACACACACACACACACACACACACACACACACGAGAGAGAAAGAGAGAGAGAGAGAGAGAGAGAGAGAGAAGAAGAAGAAGAAGAAGAAGAAGAAGAAGAAGAAGCAGAGAGAGATAGACAGAGAAAGAGACCCTGCCCCAATAAAGTAATGAAAACCACTTGTTGGCTGGAAATGATTGAATTGTCAAAGCAAATGTTTAATGCACTGGCAATTTTTATGAATCATGTGAGCACATGCTAACAGACCAAAGGGACATTTTCAAACTCCTGGTTATCCTGAAATAGCTCAAAACCGGTCTGGCTCCCTACATGGGCCTCTATGAGTGTGCCTGAGTCTCTGTTAAGCTACCCAGGCTGTGAAAAGACAGGAGGTCTCTGCTGTGGAGCCTGGTGCTTTTTTTTTTAAAGTCACTGATAAGTCCTGCTGAGCTTATCTGTGTGACAAGATCTAGTCTCCATAAAATGATTATTCAGGTGGCCACTGTTTCACAAGCTCAAACACTGTCTCCTTTACCTTTTCAGCACAGAGCTATTATTTCCCATTGCCCATGCCTGCTGTTTACCCCACTGAAAGGAGTCTGTCCCGCAGAAGACTGCCTAACGGACAGAGATAGCTGTCCCGGCTGGGGAAATCCCCGCACGAGCAATGTGGCTGTCTGTACTGGTACTGTGGTCTCTCTGGTCTGGTTATGACAAACATGACTATTGAAATCAAGTGCTTCCTTTGCAAACTGGGATGATTGTTGTCATTCACTCATTCATTCATTCATTCATTCATTCATCCATTCGCTTATTCATTCATTTATTCATCCATTATGATGATTATTTACAGCTTCTTTTAGGGAAACATGTCACTTACTTCCTAAACTCCTCTTGCAGGATTCCCCCTTCTGCCAAAGCTTGGTCATCTTGCTATGTCATAAAATGATTGGACCACAAAATGAACTTTAATAGACTAGGATTCCTTTGTTTAGACGAAATAGCAAACAAAGCCATGATGAAAAACCTGCTATGAAGACACTCAGGTCTCCCAACAGCAGCCCCCTTGAATGAAGCATTGGATGTCAGCACTGAATAAAGTATATTTTACTTAAAAATTTAACTACATGTATTTTACATATGGGGGGATGTCAGAAGCTAATTTGTGGACGTTGGTTCTTTCAGTCTACCACATAGCTCCCAGGGACTAAATGTAGGCCGTCTGGGTAGCAGGCACTTCACCCTTTACTTCACTTGCTGGCCTGGGACTGACTTTATCCTTAGGAACAGTCAGCATGTTCTGCTTTGCTGAAGGAAAGAGACATGTGCCTGGACCTTCCATTAAAGTGACTCACACTGCAAGGAAGTTGGAAAGAGCTTCTTGAGTTTCATATTTACCCATAAATTTCCAAATGATTCATTAAAGTAAGAGAGAGTGGGGAAAATTATCAGTCTTGCACAGAATACTTAAAAAAAAAAAACAACAAAGTCTTGTGAGAGATTTGTAAAAAGTCCAGCCTGGGTCACTGGAATCCATGGAGACCTATGGACAACTGGCTTCTGTGTTCCCATTTGGGTCTGACTCACGATGGTAATGTCACTCATCAGGAAGACGTAGAAGACAGACAACAGGTGTGAAGCATTCTCTCTGTGCACAGGGTTCAGGGACAGACACACTACACAATAGAGCATCCAGTGCTCAGGCGCAAGAGGCTGCCCTCCCTCACACCAGCCATGAACCTCAACTCCCTGAGGTTGCAGCAGATGTTAAAAACTAAAGTTGAAACCTTTAAGCTGTAATGAAGGAGTTCACAGGGCTTGTAATCCCAGTACCCCTGCCCGGTCCTCCCGCGATCCTGCTGAAAGCCTTCAAATGGTCCTCGGCACTGACACGGGCAGCGCGTGTTGAGCACACTGATCTGCCCATGATTACCCTCGGCGGCTGTAAAACAATCTCACTCCTCTAGCGAGTGCGGGCGGCGGCAACAATGTGGTTATTGACTTGTTGCTCTGGCTCTATTTAGTTATTACCCTCGGGGCCACAATCAATAGACTTTGCACCAAGTCTGCCTTATAAATCCCAGGCTCTCACTGGAGGCTTGCCAAGGAATGGCAAGAAAAATCTATGGCAGGGAAACGCTTAGAGAGCGGAGACAGAGAGAGCCACACTGACAGCTGTATAAATTAATTAACAAGGCACTGTTTATTCTCCTAGGTCACATGACACATTTGCCACCAGTGAAGACGGCATGGATACATTTGGAAAGTTATTCGGTGATATTTAAAACCCACAAATTGAGCTGCACAAGAAAGACTGGCGCTCTGTGCGACTGCTTCTGCCTTTATCCTGTTTTAATTACACTGTTCAAATTTGCCGCCTTTGCACTAGTTCTGACCAGCCTTTTGTTTCCAATTTGTCTGGACTGATGTGGTTTGCCTTGATAACTCCCTAAGCTTGGGGCTGAAACAGTCAACATGGTGAAAATAAAATGTTGATCATTAACCTCATGGGGCTTGGGCTTCCTTCGCAACTCAAATCTTAGGTCCAATCCTTCTGGTACCACAGCAATGGAGAGGGATGACTTTGCAGAGAGGAGTGCTAAAGGGCTGTGGGAAGAACTCCAGGCTATCTGAGATCACAGCAAAGTGTTCTAGGGCAGTTCTTTATTTAAGCAAATGATACATAGATCTGGTGGCAAGGGGACCAGTGTTCCACTGTATTATGTCCACCTTAAACTAAGCTTTGCCGCCCATAGACAAAACCATTTTTTTACATGGGAAGAGATCAAGAAGACTCTTAGAGCCTGTTTGCAACCATAGTAGTACTATCTGGAATCTTTGTACAAAACTCTTTCTTGATTCCAACTCTCCCCGTGATAGCTCAGGGTTTACAGTGTGATGGAAAGACATTCTTTCTAAATGCTAAGGTATTTAGTTCTTCATTATTTGGAGGGTGGCTGGGCTGGCAGGTTTTTTTTTTTTTTGACCATATTGCAATTTATTTAGATTTTAAATAAATACTATATATGTATAAAACCACGTATATAGGATCCTGAAACTATACTTTTAATAATTGAAAGGTAAAGCAAAGGTCAAAATGGACTTGGAGAAATACTACGGCTAAACATTAAATATGATGCTAAACATGTGAGACACATTAAATTTCAAAATACCATTTTAGAAATAGATTTAATTAGCTATTCATGTAAATTAAGAAATTATAAAAAGAATAGAAAAGCTTCTGGCCCTCAAAATTCAGCTTATAACTTAATGCCAAATGATAAAATAGAAGTACAGAATAAATAGATACTTACTAACTACAATATAATGAAAGATGTCGCAAGCATTCGAAATGAGGACGAATTTCAGAGGACACGAGTTTTGGAGTTTACTGTTCAGAAACATGTCCCAGTAAATGTAATGGATGACACAGGCAGTGTCCTAGAGCACGGTTTCTCAAAATAGGTGAAAAATGGAAAAGACTCGTGTTTAACAAAACTAAATCTGTCACTATAAATCTTCCAAGGAAGAAGACAGTATCAAATGACAAATTATCAAACTTAAGAGTGTTGCCTATTCTTCCATTTAATGGCACAAAGTTTATCCCTCCTAATTTGTATCATTTGGATGAGAGACAGTATCAGTATCAGAAAAGAGAAACTACAGATCAGATAAACCCTAAGTAAGTATTGGCAAACTAAATAGTAGGTTGCTACAGTTTGGAACTGTGATTAACGAGGAAAACCTCAAATCACCGTTTTATAATAGACACATAAAACCATTTGACATGGTCAGCATTCACTTATAATAAAAACAAAAGAAAAAGGAAAAGGCATTGTTATTATCCTGATAGTCATGTGCACAAAGTCTTAATAACCAACATCTAATTTAGTAGTCAAACAGTACAGGCCTTTCACTCTATATCACAGTAGAAGCCCATTTGCTGTCCCTGCTTTTGTTAATAGCCAAACTTGATATTCTATGTGTAGAAGCAAGGTAAGGAAAACAAATTATTTATGACCCAGAAAACAGGTAAATAAAATGCATAGAGGCATCGCAGCCGTGTGAATCTAGTTGTAGAGGAGAGAAAACCCACTCAGCACAAAAGACCAGCCCATACATAAAACACAGATAGGAGTGAAGGATCAAGATTCAGGTGCCACACAAGTGGTAAACATCTACCCTTCATTTCTTTTGTTTTTTTAATTTTTTAAAATTTTTTTTCTCAAATCGTAATTAATTCACACAGGGGTTATAAACACAGAAAGGCAGGATGTGGGGAAGGGAATGACACTGGAGTGTGGGTGTCAGGCAGTTATTTTTGATTTGTTTTGAGACAGGTTTCTCTGTTTAATAGCCCTGGTTGTCCTAAATCTCTTTTTGTAGACCAGGCTTGGCCTTGAACTCACAGAGATCCACCTACCTCCCTCTGTCTCCTGAGTTCTGGGATTAAAGGTGTGTATATAAATTTGAGAGTGGAGTAGTAGACAAGATGGCTTGTGCCTATAATACCAATACTCAGTGTTGAAAAGGCAGGAGGATTACCATGAGACCACATAGACCACAAAGTAGTTTCCAGGCTTGGTTATACTATATAATGAGATCCTGTTTACACACACACACACACACACACACACACACACACACACACACACACACAATTGATGTTAGAAAATAAGATCAAGTAAAGTCGCAGGACCCCCTCCAAACTGTTCGGCCAGATGATCAGCATTTGCTGAGTGCCTGCTGGGGAAAAGACACTTGAATAGTCCTGGATGACTGTAACACAGCCAGCATCACTCCCAGGTGTGAAAAGTTCAGTTCCTTGTTTTGGTCTAGCCTGAGCTAGCTGTATCAGCCTTGTTACATGCTAACACACTCCTGTGAACACAGATGGGCACCACAATCCCCTTAAACACATACTCTACCACTTGACGGGTCCTCGGGGTCAGGGGAGTCCTACACATAACACATGAAACTCATCTGCTTGTGGGACTTCTAATTGTGTTGTTCCAATAATTTATGACCTCTTATAAATGGTTTCCAGGCAATAAGAGTTAATTGACTCAAGACACTTTCATCCATTGTAATGGCCTCCTAATATTCTGCACTAGGTCCAGGTACTTCCTATGAATCGGGTCAAATGTGTCACTTGAAAAATGGAAGAACTTAACACCATTGCCCCGAACTTATTTATAAATATGCTCACTGCAAATGTTTGCCCTCAGATGGACTTGTGCTTGCAGGCACAGCTTGGCCCTCTGCTTGGCAAGCGTGTTAACCACAGGACTTGGCCTTTGCTATGTTTACGTCTCTCTCATTTTGGGGGCTGGAGGTATTTGGTTGATGCCACCAGGCCTTGTCTTGGCCATTTGAGAATAAAGTCAGTTCTCTCTTCTTCTGCCTAAAGGTCAGGAGACGGCAGGCGGGTAGGAGACAGACATCAGTTATACTGTCCCACTGGCTCTTAGTTAATCTAGTGAACACATTTGGGAGCTGTAGAACCACATGCTCTGAGCTCACGTCGCATGGAAACGATTAATGTTGGAAGAGGCGGGATGCTTACTACCCTGAATTCATTATTACGCATCAAACACATGTAATGAATGATTAGACCACACTCCACGGAGATGCTCAAATGTTACGCCTCAGCTGAGAAAGGGAAAAAAAAAGTATTTTTTTTTACATCTGGGAGCTGCTGGGAGCTCGTGACCCAGCCAATTCTGTCCTTACTGCTCTCGCGCTGCAGAAGGACATGCTACTCTACGTCCTGACAGACAATGACCTTCAAAACCGTGGCTTTACACACATCTCTATGAACCATTACCTTACACCATAGCCAAGCAGGAACTCTAAATGCATCAAAGGCCAGCAAGAAAGACCTCTAAGTCTAAACCTCAAAGAAAACAAAGGAAGAGATCTTTGTGACACTGGTTTAGCAACAGTTCCTTCTGCAGGACACCAAAGCAGAAGCAGCCCGAGGAAACAACTTGCTCTTGGCCATAATGAGAAGCTTTCACGAAGACAAGAGAAATGTGGAGTGGGGAAATATCTGCAAGCCATACATCTGACAGACTATTTGTTAACATCTGACATACAGAGATTATACAGCTGAGCTAACTTCTCTGGGGCCAGAGAGTTGAGAAGTGGCAGTGTCACCTCTGGATTTGATCTGGATTCCATCTGAATCCAGCGTCTGGACAGGTAGACTCTTTCTTCTGTGTGCCACCTTATGGGATGGGGCACCTCCTGCCTCCGGGTCCTGCATGTTCAGTGAGAGAGAGAAATCCAGAAACGTCTCTATACCCATGTTCCATCTGTCTGATTACTTTCTGAAAATTAGTCATTTAAAACCAGGAGTGGGTCCTGCCACGCCCCCGAAGCTGACACTCTGAAGCCTACCAAACCCAGTTTGTGGTTAGAAAAGAAAGTAGATGGTGACTTTTAAAGTGTGGCAGAACTAGGGTGCTAGTGACAATCAACTTTGGGATTTCTTCCTATTCAGAGAGCTGCCACCTTTTAGCCAAATTTTTGTTTATATGTCAAACAAAATATGAGCTGAGGCTGGTAAGTTTTTTAAAAGTATTATCAAAAAGTTTAAAATAAAGGTTTATGTGTTGACGTGTGTGTGTGTATGAACATATGTGTAGTACCCACAGAAGCCAACAGAGTGCACTGGATCCCTAGACCCTGGAGTGACAGAGAGCTGTGAGGCATTGTATATATAGGTGCTGGGATCTGAACCAGAGTCCTCTGCAAGAGCAGAAAATGCTCTTAACCATTGACCCATCTCTCCAAACCCCCTGTGGTAGCTATTTTGAGGTAGGTTTTTGTCACTGAATTGCTGTGTGATTTTAGGCCAGCCCCTTGCCCTCTCTAGGTGGTAGTACCCTGTTGAAATTCGAACTGTTTCTAGAATAACATGCCAACTGCAGAGTATGACTGGGCTGGGTCTGAACAGAAGCTGCCAGCTGGCAGTCCATGGCTAGACAGTGCCTACAGATATATATTGCTTTGACTAGCTCAGTTTTAAATAATAATAATAATAATAATAATAATAATAATAATCACCAGCACTTACAAACAGAGAGATTGTAACACAATACAGGCTTTGGAAGACCTGACCTTTGCAGGCCCACGTTGCCCATTGGTAACAGTGGGAGGCTTCTGTGAGACTGCTCTAAGCTCCCATGTCTTCTTTCTCCTGCCTCCATCCTTTGGGGCTTGTTTACTGTGGTTTCCCCTTGGGTCCCATCTAAGAATGCTACCCACCCATAGGTCTTTCCCTGGATTCCCAAGTGCCCTCCAAGACGGAGTCCTAAGCTCTCTGTGCTCCACCGGGAAGGCCATGTGCCATAAAGCCCATCCCCGTCCTTGGTGTCAGATTCATGGTCTGTCATTGCTTTGCCCCATCAGCTTTGCAGTTCTCTCCCTCTGCACTGGCTCGGGCCCCACCTGCAGCACCATGCCGCTTGAATCACTCAACTTGGTTGAGGGGTTCAGGGGGCTCAGGAATGTCACAACACTGTCCGCCTGCATGGCAGGGCCAAGCAGTGCTGTTCTGCAGGCTCACACTGTTACCCTCCACCATTGCCCTGCTCCAGGACCACAAAGTACACAGTGTTTTCTACTTTTGTATCTCCCCAGTGCCGTCTCCTGTGAGGTTCAATGTAGTCTGTAGAGATGCTTCTGCACCATCAGATCAGGCAGAAGGCAGGAGCACAGCCGCAGAGGACAGTGCAGTGAGCTGGTAGACAGTCACAGGGGCAGTAAATGTTCCTGGGCTCTGTAGCTGTGAACTCTGAGATTGGCACTCATCTATTTCTGTCTGGCACTCTCTTCAGAGCCTTGATGCTGTCTTCTCCAAGACAGGGCAGCAGAGTGTGTGGAGATTACTTCTCCAGGGTGGCAGACCTGCTCCCAGCTGGAAGTCATTCCACTGTTTTCTAACAATGGGGCTTCACACTGGGCAAGCAATTTGTTTTAATTATGTAAATCACTTCATTCTCTTTGCAAACATCTAATAGAGAGCTCCAAGGCATTACAGGTCAGAACAGAAGACAGAAGACAGTTGTGATCCGGCCTCTAGGAGAGGTCTGGCTTGTCCTTGAGGGGTTGGGATGAAGGAGGACACTGGGGTACAGAAGCTGAAGGAGAGGACTACGAGAAGGAAGTAACGCAGCACCCTAGTGCTGTGACACAAATGTCCCCATCAGGTGGCACAGAATGTGGGAAGGCAATGTTGGGAACAGTGTACTGAAGACTGTGTCCTCGTTGTGCTTTGCCTCTGCAGCTGTGCTATAGGTGGTTCTCTTTACTATGTTTGTAAAGGAGACCCAGGCATCAACCACACACCTGCAAATCACCATTGTGAAGGTGCTAAGAACCAGAACATCCATCTCGACAGGCCATGGGTGGGATTCGTGTTCATGACCACGTGGTTGAAGTCCACCCATGTTATGACCGTCAGCACCTCTGGGCACTGTTCCCCTCCACTGTGTGGCAGGATCCACACTAAACTCATTAGTCAACACTGCCATGTCTCATGGACAACGGTAGAGTGAGTTCCTATACTAATTAGTCTCTCTACTTCTGCTCCCCTCATCTTTTTTTAGGGGGATGCTTAGGCTAGAACTTGGGGTCTTAATCGTGCTAGGCAGTTAGTCTACTGCTGAGCTGGGTTCACAGCTCTTGCTTTTCTTGAAGTAGCTTCTCACTATGTAGCCCAGGCTGGTCTTGAACTCACAGTCCTCTTGGCTCCCGAGTGCTGGACTTACAAGTGTGTTTCATCATGGCCAGGCCCTCTTGTGTTCCTAATCTGTCAGATGTTATTTCATTCTAAACACTGAATAGACCATTAGCTTATGTATTAAGTTTGCAATTACCTGCTGCCCCCAAGGGAGGAAGGGACCCTCAGGAAGCAAACTGGCCAGTTGATTAAGGTATGGATTAAAACCAGGCCCAAAAGGAGGCAACCCGTGAGCTCAGCTCACACTTAGTTTAGAGCCTGGGCACTGAGGAAACAAGGCTAACTACAGCTGTTCTTGTTACCAAAGCTGGGAAAAGTCAAGCTTGAGCTGGGGCTGGAAAACTGAGACAGCATGACCCTGTTAGGAAGACTGCATGGCTAGGAAATCGAGCTTTTCAACTCTGCTTTGGAGGGCATTTCAAACACACAGTGCACGTATCTGAATGTAATATTGTTATCTCTCCCTCACCAAAACGCAACTTCCACAGCTTTAAGGAAGTATGCCCTTGGCTTCTATCCCACACAAGCTGCCTGCCACTAAACAGGCTTCCCTCAATGCTGACAAGTGAGTATGTGAGCATATCCATATGTGTAGAATACTGGCATGTGTGTAAATCTGTATGTGTTATATGAGTATGTGTATGCATGCGTCCCTGTGGATGAATGTGAGGGACCCACCCCCCTTTAGGGGAGGGTCCTAGAAGCAGCCAGCTGGCTGGTAAGCATCAGATACCCAGTCCTTATGGCAATGGCTCGGTTCTACCGACAAACCCAAAGATGATATTTGAGCCTGTTTGTGGCATTTAGAGAGGTTTATGAACAGACATTTAAAGTCAGCTTGTCATAATTGCCTTTATCAGAGCGTGTTGGGCCTTATCAAAGCCCTGGCTGCCACCTGTCGAGTCTTCCATTCCTCATGTCTGCCCTCACAGCCCAGGCACGACTTCTAAGTCAATGTTAAATCTGCTCCTGCTTCTTTCCACCGAAGAATCTCTTCATAGCCTATGGGTTTCCTGCATTGCCTAAGGTTTCCCTTCATGCCTGGCTTTGGTAAAATGGCATAGTATCCCTCAGCCCATCACGACTGTCCCCCAGTCTGTCCCTTGCCTCATGTATGCTCTTTCTTTCTCGCATCTCCAGAGCTAGCCTAGTGCTGTTCGGTGTCCTCTTGCCCGCTTGCTCCTGCCACAGAGCTCTCAAACAGGCTCTCTTCCAGGATGTCCTCAACCTTAGCCAAAGCAACCCCATCTCTCCCACTGTGTTGAAGTCAGAAATCATGGTGCTTCACTTGTACCAACTGTGTCCTCAACACCATGAGGAGTTAGGCATGCAGGAAGTACTCAATATATACGTTTCGACAGGTTCAAATCAAACAAATACAACGCTTAACAGGACATGTAATAGAATAGACAGGTGTGCGGTGCCAATTAGAACTAGGCTGTTGAAGTGGCATTTTGACAGGGTTAGTGTCATCTAACAAGACACACACACACACACACACACACACACACACACGATCGCGTGCGTGTGCATGCACACGCCCCCACACATGCAAACACTTGTACCAGGTACAACGAAGCGTCTTTTTTCTCACTATCAGGTTGGTGAAGATGAAGGTGAACTCTGACTCCCAGGAAGGACATGGAATAACTATTGCTGTAGAAACAAGGCAAGTACAGTTTTTCCTGAATAAAGTTTAGCATTAGTTTGAAAATTTAAATTGACCTAGCAAATGCCAACCAAAAAAGTAAGGATAGTACACATGCACACGGGAACACGTAAACACAAGAGTGTGCATTACACTGTCACTAGCTTTAATAATCTCAAAATAATGCAAATATTCGCCATATAAGTGAATTATACACATAACTACTGAATACTACATAGCTTACCAAATGATGTTGAGATGTGTTAGTGAATATGGCACTATTATAGTATTTAATAACATAAAAATCAACTTAATTATATATATATATATATATATATATATATCCACAGAAAGATGTTTTTATATGCGTTTATCCTAAGGAAGGACTAGTGTTCCCACTAGTCTGTATAATAAACAAAAGTTCAGCTGAAGCAGAACATAAGGAAGAAGGCCAACCACTTTTGTAAAAACAAAATCAATGAACAAGTCTTGCATTATTCACTCTTTGGCTGAGCTGGGCTTTGGTCACCTCCACTTCCAGACAATCACGGTCATCACAGAGAGTTACAACAGCCACATCAGGTACTGTGGACACTGGCTGGGTTAAGTCGCTGTCCTGACAGCACACAGGCCAGAGCATCCAAGGGTGGGAGAACTATGGGAGGGTGGGAAGCCACATCCCCAGGGTGTGGGCTGGCATATCTGTAGAGAACGTCTCAGTCGCTCCAAGGAAGGCCGGGACTGTCTGCAGACTCAGTCACAACTGTTTGAAAATTATCCTTCCATTCCTTCTTTCCCTCTCTCCTCCATTTGGGTCTCAAGAAAGACTGCTGTGCCATAAGCCAAATGGATAAATTCCAGAGATTAGATGGTGGCTGTGCTCTTGGGGTCACAAGACAGTAAGTCACAATGGTAAGACTGAGGTCACAGTGCTTTAAGCTTTAATGACCCTTTGGGTATATCTGAATAAAACTCACTGGGAGCTAAATTGTGACGAGATAGAAATCTAAAGTAGATTCTACAAAATGGGTGGTAATAAAGAGACCAGACTCTGCTAACCCAGGGCTGTAAACGTCTGCAACTAGGAGAAGACAGGTCTCAGTGTTAACGCAGGACCACAGACTCCCAGGGCTCAGCAGAGGGAGGAGAAGTCCACTGAGCACCTCATCATGGCGGAGCCCAAAGCTGTCTATGCCTGGTGCCAGGCTTGTGACAGAGGCCAGTGGCACATTCTCAGTTGACCAAGAGGCTGCACACTCAGTCATTTACTATGCTCACCAAAGTGACACTGCTAGTGGCTTGCTAAGCTGAGTGCCAAGTGAGAGGGCAGCTGTTTAGGCAATGAGATTTCCAGGCCCAAAGGCAGGATGTGCAGCTGTGCAAAACTATCCTCTAGCTGGGACTCAATATTATTATTTTAAAGATTTAAGTTATGCATAGGTGTGTGTGTGTGTGTGTGTGTGTGTGTCTGCCTGCCTGCCTGTCTGTCTGTCTGTAGGTCTGTGCCCATCAATACAGGTGCCCATGGAGGCCAGAGGCATCAGATCCCTTGGAGCTAGAGCTGCAGATGGCTGTAACATGGATGCTGGGAATCAAACTCAGGTCCTCTGGAAGAACAACTATTCTTAACTCTGAGCCGTCCTCCAGTCCATTGTTATCATTAACTCTCACCACCATTGCTATTATCATAAACCTAACCTTACTGCAGATCTGTTGGTGGGGCTGAGTAGAATCACTGAGATTTAAATGCTTTGGTTCCCCACAAGTGTGGGAAACATACATGGTCCTGACACCTAAGAGACCTGATGTTGGGGTATAGCACTTAATTCTTGAGGCAGCAAGGAGGGAATATAAGCCTTGATTTCAAGTAAAACAAACAAACAAACAAACAAGCCCCCCAAAACCCAACCAACCACCACCACACCACCACCAAGACCACCAATACCACCAAGACCACCCAAACCATTCATTTTCAGGCAACAGTTATAGTCCCATTCATGCAGCTCTCTTCTGGATAGCTATTAATGAGAACTTGGAATACTGAAGATAATGACTGTGTGTCCCTTACATAATTGCAATGACCTGTAGTCCATTCTAAATGCCAAATTAACTGATTAAGATGAATCCTGTTGAAGTTATAAAACCCTAATTCAAATCTCCTGCCCAATGGCACTTGCAGAAACTAATTATATTTAAAGTGAGGTTTCACAAAGAGAGTGACCTCAGATTCCCTCTAAGTCTTAACTGTATGAACCCCACATTATCTTCTTACTTCTGGGTTGCTGTCTCAATACTCAAGAAAAACAAAACAACCAAGCAAGTGATCCCCCTGGTGATCTACCTTCCCCTTGGAAGCCATTGTCCTGGCCCTTCTGGGCTCAGCCTTGAGGACCTGCATGTGGACCACTAGAGCCACCAGCCCTGAGAGCAGCCACAGGAAATCAGAGCTGTAGCAGCCCCAGACCAGGATTTAGTCTCTGCTCAGCTTGAAAGCATGTACCCACCAGCATCAAAACCTTCTGATCCATGTACTTAAGATACTCTACCTACAACGTAGGGCGTGGGAAGACACTTGATACTTGATATTTGCCACCAAGTCTGAAGACCTGAGTTCAATCCCTGGAACCTACATGGTAGAAAGAGGGAACCAACTCTTGCAAATTGTACTC
Organism: Grammomys surdaster; assembly: GCF_004785775.1. Classification (NCBI taxonomy): domain Eukaryota; kingdom Metazoa; phylum Chordata; class Mammalia; order Rodentia; family Muridae; genus Grammomys; species Grammomys surdaster. The sequence goes on along the minus strand of NW_021604568.1, from coordinate 14,939,950 downwards.
TGACCTCCAAATGCACATCTAAGCAAGCCCTGCCCCCTCACATGAATAACAAAATGTAATCAACTTTAAATCTAGAAAATAACGTTATAACATGTCTAGTATAACAACCACTGATCTTCTCTGGACAGGAAGAAAGACAGTATAATTCTGTCAGGCTGTTAACAAGTATATCATGATGCTCATTGTAAGACTACTGAACTGACAGGACAGGTGTTCAGAAAAAGAAAATCCTTACAGTAACACATCTCTGCATGTATATGCATATAGTTATCCTTCATTCCCATCCATCCATCCATCCATCCATCCATCCATCCATCCATCCATCCATCCATCTTTCATCTACCACCTGCCTGCCTGTCAGCTGTCTATTTATCTACCTAGCATCTGTCCATAGCTACCTGGGTGAAGGATTAAGTGCTTACTGTCACTGGTGAGCAGTACAACAGAGCTGAAACTCAGTTGTGTGGAACTGAACTTGCTTGTCCAGTTCGTAGGATTAGAAACTTATTTCAGCTCAGAGGCTGCGCACTGCACTGACAGTAAGAATGTCAGGCTGTGTAAATATTGTTTTAAGAGAAAATGAGGCATTATTAGTGAGAGCAAGACATAACTGTTATGTTTAAGAAAGAAAGCCTTTATTTGTTCCCCACACAATCATAACTCAATCAACCAAGCAGCAGCCCACCCCCCCACCACTATAATGGGAGTTTTGTGGAAAGCTCCTTGTTTGTACAAAAGCCTGGTGATAGAGTCTTGAGGGGTAATCCCAAAGCTGTTAGACTGAAATTAAAACACATCTTACCAGCAGATCTGTGTTTTTAAGGCAGCTCTATGTAAGAGGGACAAGCTGATCACCGCAGGAGATAAGCCCCACACAATCTCAGGGTGATCACTTCAGCAAACATTGCCTTGGCATCGTAATTTTCCAGATTTTCACCTTACAGAAAAGCAAAGATCTCATTATCACTCTCTTAAGATGCAGCCAAGTCCTCAGTCCTGACAACTACGGCATGCATAGGCCTAAGGGAGACTAAGACTTTAGTTTTTTAAACATGAAACTTAAAAGGAAACCCTAATGCTCACATGTGCAACTGCCTGCCTCAGTTATCACCAAAAGAGGCCAGGGCCGATGCCCTATTTTTTTGTATTTATACATAAAAGGCCAACTTAATATCAGGGATCAACACATGTCTGTACTATTTCCAACTTTTTGTTTTTCTTAAAACTTCAATTCTGGCTGTGCTCTAACACATACACACACACACGTGCACACACACTCACAGGTCTGGGGCAAATCATAGTACCACAAATATAGCCCTGTGTGTTGAGTCTCAACACTGTCTTTTAAAACTTTGGAACAGAACAAGCTAGAGATAGACTGAACTTGCTCACACATCGATTTTCTTAAGATTGTGACTTTTTTGCCTTTTCCCCTTCCTTCTTTCCTTTCTTCCTTCCTTCCTTCCTTCCTTCCTTCCTTCCTTCCTTCCTTCCTTCCTTCCTTCCTTCTTTTTGAAATAGAGACACATCTCAGCACAAACTAGCTTCAAACCTGCCATGTAGCAAAGCAGCCTTGGACCCTTATTTTCTTCCTGTCACCAGAGTGCTGGGACAGCAGGTTTGCTCTAATGTTTTCAGTCAGATTCTAGTTCTCGATGTGGACTCCAGTGATTTTCTGTGCTCCTCTTTGTCTATGGCTTCTTTGTGCGCTGGGATGAGATGGCTCAAGCTTGGGAAGCCTCCTGGCTCGTCATGTTTCAGAGGTGCATTTTTGGTTGGTTTCGCTGGATTACAGCATCCTTGGTCACTTGCTAAGCAGTCCAAGAATGCTGAAATTGGTGCACTCTCAGCTTTCTGATGCAGGAATGCTGGGAATGGACGGACAGAGAAGAGACTGAGGAGGCATGCGTCATGGGAGTATCATGGGGGTCTAGGACTTGGGGTGGGCAAAGACACATGGCAACATGGGGGTGGGGTCAGGCTGGGAAGCATACACAGTTCCTTTGACTCTGCTTCCTGAACCAATCAGACACAATTCCTCCACACTTTGAGTGGGTGATGCTGTTGACTGGGAGGACCCCCTAAACACAAAGCACTGGTTGAGAGTTTGAGACAGACAGAAACGAAGCCCCTAGGAAGTTTTTGCAGCTGAACTGTCTGTTGTAGGTTTCTAACCAAACTAGTTCCCAGGCAGTGTCACCAAGCACTGGCTCAGGACTGTCTGTGAACAGACTTAACTCGCAAGGGGAATAAGACACAGACTGGATGGAGTTTATTAGCAGCTCAAAATAACAGGAGTGAATGAGTGAAACCTACAACCAACGCTTCCATTTGAAGACTGCTGGGGTCCATTTTACACCAACTTGATCAAACCAGGAATGTGAGTTCAAGTGGCTTCCTTCAGGCCTCAGGGCCCTGGGCTTTGTCCAGGCACACTTCTCCAAATCAGTCTAGTCAGGCTTCTCTGCCCTTCCTGTCTATCTTAAGTTGACTTCCAACCGAGGATGCATTTCTACAAATTAGACGCTACCCCTGATGTGTCCCTCTGGTGGCCAGCCAGGGTCAGGATTCGGAGGGCAGTAGGCAGGAGACTCATCTTGAAGGCCTCTTTTAAAAAGCAGTTCAGAGGACAGGCTGTGGTGACGTTCCCCGCTCTGGTGTTATGGAGAGAAATGCTGTGCACGAGCCATAGAGTAGCTACTGAAGACATTAGCGGAAAACAGCACCTTGTTCCGCCCTGACAACCACTCTTTGGAAGAGTCTTCTATTATGGCTCCTATTGAGAGGAAACGGCCTTGATAAGCAAACGCAAGGCTACAGGAGTGCGGCTGGCCAGGGTGTGGGCAATGACTCTCTACAGTGCCCCATTTTGCACCACCACACGCTCAGCATCAAGGCTGAGGCCAGTGAGCTGTCCTGCCATGGTTGTCCTGCACTTCTTGTCCTGGGACTGCCTTGAGGTACACAGATTGCTGGATTCCAGTCTGCAGGTTCTGACTGGGTGAGTCTGGGCCAGGGGCCAGGAGCCTGTCTCTGCAATCCGTGTGCAGGTGGAACCTTTCCGGGTCACTGACCTTGCACTTGACATGTGCAAAACAAGAGGTTGCCGGGGTTGATTTGTTAGAGGATCCTGATAGATACTCGGAAGGAACAAGCCAGAGGTCTGGGACAGTGTACGGTGACGTGTACGTAAAGACTGGACCACTTGGTTCACATCCTGTCTTCGTCTGTGACACTTGTACTCTGCTGGCTCCCAGGGCACTATGTAATCTTCAGATTTGCTCAGCTACAACAGCCAGTTCTGTTCTGGTGGGAACCAGGCAGGTTCTCTCTTGCTTTTCAGGTGGATTCTGCAGACATGCTAGTTGCGAATAGTTCAGTGTTGTGAGATAAGTGACCACTCCTGTACATATGGATGCTCAGGGCTGTGCTATTTTTTTTTTACCGGTGAAGACTGTAAGCAGACAAGGTACCCAGCAGTAAAAGATTAAACCACACCCTGGCAGCTCAGTGGCATGGCAAATGCCCAAGCATGTGTGACGATGCCCTAGGCGTCAGCTCTCAATACCAGAGGATGAAGACTGGTTACTCTGTGCAGACATTCCAAACAGTGGTTTGCAGCATACTGAATAATATAAAAAGTGGTCACGTCATAGGGAACAGGTGAACAAGAATCCTATTTATAAAGTTTTGCAAAACAATACAAATAACCCCCACCCCCAAAAAACCCCAAAACCAAAAGGTTAGAATAACATATCTCAATATGGACATGGGCCTTTGGGGATGGACTAGATCACATGGTGTTTCTTTTCTTTTCTTCTATTCCTTTGCATGTAACTAATTTTCAGCAAGAAACAAAATTTTCATATTAAAAAACATCCCGGGGGCGGGTGAGAAAAATCACAGGCAGAAAGCCAGAGTGAGGGTCAAAAGCCTCAGGGAGACAATGCTTTCCCTCCGTGAACAGCCTGGAAATTGAACACACTATGCTGAACTTTCTCCTCCTCATGCTCCTGATGGATCTTGACCTCCCTGGAGAGTACTCAGCATGGAACAATCCTGCCTCAGTGAAGGCTGGGCTGGCCAGTGTCTCCCTGGTAGATGGCTTCAGTGGAAGCTGTGTTCTCAGGGCCACCCTTGGACTCACAAATATACTTGGGATATCTCCTAGTAAACATTTATGGGGCTAGGAAGGTGGCTCAGGCTGTGAAGGGCTTGTTCTGTAAGTCTGAGGACCTGAGTTTGGATTCTCAAGACCGAGATAAAGAGCCAGGCACGGAGGTACAGTAACCCCAGAACTGTGTAGTCCGAAACAGGGGCATCCTTGGGCCTGTTGGCCAGCTAGTCTTGCTGAATTTCTGAGCTCCAGGTTCAGCAACAGAACCTCTCTCTAAAAATAAGGTGGAGAGACATAGAGAAAGACACCCCATATTGAGTGACCTTCACGGGTCCATTCACACACACAAGAAAACACGCACGCACGCACGAAAGCACGCACGTGCAGGCACGCACACACACAGAGCATTTGCCCAACCGAGAATTAATGAATGTCCAGGTTCTAGCTCCTCAGTTAAGCTAGGACTGTGGAGCAGGGTGGACTCGTGGCATTTGCAGGATTTTGGAATTTCCTTGGACACCAGAGTTGAGCGATCTGAGGTGTTCTGTAAAGACCTACTTCTCTCATGAGGATCCCATCAGAAGGAAGTGTGCCCACAGAGTGGAGCTGGGTTCCCGCTGCATCTCCCTAGAGTTCATGCGTGTCTCTCTTTATCAGAGCCTAACTGTAAGTGCTGTGTGGAACTCACTAAGTTACCCTGGATCCTTATCTGCAGAGGGCGGCATGCTGGGACACACTGCCCCACCCCACCTCTTTTGGAGAAAGATTGATAAGCATAATGATGATGTTTTAATGAACTTAATTGCACATTCCTTGTGTTCTTGCCCAGCTGCCAGCCAGCTCCTTCAACATCCAGCAGTGTACCTGTAATAACTCCCCCTCTCTGGGCCAGGGAGTGTAATTATTGTGCTAACCTCATAGCTCAGCTCTTTCTCCCTCCCCTCCCCTCCCTCTCGCCTTTTCTAGCTGTTCTTTCCCTTTCTGGGAATTACTCTAAATGGGTATCTTTGAAAGGAGGGTGGCAGGCTGCTTTTGGTACAGTACTTAACCAAGAACCCTTTCATCAAAGAGGCCCTTGTGAGCATGCTCTGGACGCCAGCCAATCAGATCATCCTGCTGTCTGTCTCTGAAGAAACTCAGGCCCTGGTATGCAAGGCAAGCTGGTCTGCAGACAGGCTGACTGCTCTCCCAGCCTAACCTGTCTTAGCTGACTGAAAAAGGGCTGAAGGGAAATTACCTGTTTGGCTCCAGACGGAATTAGCATTTTTTTAAAACACACACATACAAGGATGTTTATTATTTTTTGTTTAAGAGCGTTTGCCTATCTAATATAGTCATTAATGTTATCTGGTCAGTACTTGAAACATTTTGAAATATGTGCAAATGCAATAAGGCTTCAGGGCCTGGAGGCAAAATAAGATGAATTTTCTAATTAAACGACAGAAAACGGTTTGGGAGTAACGGATGGCCGTTCCGTAATTCAGTTACGGGCGCTGCTCCGTGCAGGGACGTTTGCTCCATGTGCAGGCCTGGTGGGCTGGAACGACCAAGTCTAAAGACTTCTGGGCATCTCTCACCTCTTCCCCACAGACCTGAGTCAAGTCCTGAAGGTGGACAGCGTGGTCCTGGCCTTAGCGAACAGTGACCTCAAGGCAAGTTGGCTCATCTTCTAGCAAATTCTGGGAAACTTCTTGGGAGTCCTAGCACCCGGATCCTATGAACACATTGCTTTTAAGCATTTCTAGTGAAAGGTCGTGCTGAGAAATGCACTGTATAGTCTCTACTTGGGCAACTGTGACGGTCTTCCTCCTTTCTAAAGCCACCCAGGCTAACCCAGTGCCCCCACCTTGTGCGGCCAGTCTCCACTGCACACGTTGACAGCTCCTGAATGCCTGGAGCCAAGGTGACTGTTGGGTGACTGGGACAGAGATGTGGCAGTGGCTGAAAGGAGTGGTGTGGACTGCAGATACTTCCTGGCTGCCTCTGGTGTCCGGGATGACTTTGGATATGTGGAAAACACCAGCAGCTTGATGCCAGTGATACTTTAACAGCAGGGTAACATGCAGCTTACGGAATGACTTTTGTCACACTTTGTTCCCAATATACTTTTTGGAATTCTCTAAAATTTCCAAAATGTATTTTTACTTTTGTAGATAAACAATATGCTATTACAAAAACAAACAAAAACCAAAAAACAAAAACAAACCTTTCTGAAACTAGGCATGGTGGCTTATGACTATGACCCAGCATTCAGGAGGCAGGGGCAGGAAGATTACCATAAGTTCAAGCTCAGTCTGGTCTACATAGCATGCTCCAGGCCAGTGAGGGCTATCACATACTAAGACCATATCTAAAGAGGAGGAATAAATAGAACCACTATGGAGGAACTGAAGGGCACATTCTAGAATTACACAGACAATTGAGGGACAACAGGCCGGCGACAGTCAGTAACAGTAGAAAGGGGCCGGAGGGAAAGAGAAGAGTTTTAATGAGCAGGGGGCCCAGAGATGCACAGCTGGTGTGGGCTAAATTCCTGGAGTGTTAAATCAAGTAATAACAAAAATATGACTATGCTTTACATCGGAGATTTCACGGCTTCCGAGAGGCAGACAGTCCCGCTCTGCTCATTTGTTCCCTCTCAGGGAATGTCTGTTGTTCTGGGCTCAACACTTTTCCAGTGTGTCCTTGTTTATGCAGAAGCTACAAGTCCCAAACAGAATGCCAATCCGATTGTTTTTAGTAATCCTGCTGACATGGTCCTGTAGACTCAGGGGCCATGTCCAGTGGTATGAAGGCATGTGTGCTAGGTTTTCCCTGCCTCTAGCTAGATACTACCTGTGCTGTTAGACTTCTGTGGTTTAGACTTGACCCTGGAATGGATGCTTGGAAACTCTCTGATGGTTTGCTTTGCTCTGACCTCAAGGGTTTCATCCTGGGAGAGTTTTCTTTCTTTTTTATAGCCCTACAAAGTCATGGACATAGCCTGAAATGGAGGCTTTCCCATCTGTGGAGAGAAAGACATATAAAATTCTTCTCATATAAATATATACACAGAGAACAAACTTATTCTTCTCCTTGTTACTTCCACTGGGTAGGTGGAACACGAACCTGAGTGTGGGGTCTACTTCCCTTTGCATGGTCTCTCCTCCCAGACTTGGAGAAAATAGCTAATTTTCATCACCAAATTGATTTGTGAATGGCTGCTGGAAAATGATGGAGAAATTCTTATCAAAACTGCAGAATATGTTATCAAACCCATATTAGATTACAGATAGTATCGGTTTTGTCTCAAGAGTAAAAATTTATCCTGTGGTAGACTGCTTACTATGTTGTTGTTGGTCTGAGATAAATCTGTGTCGGCCAGGCTGGTCTGGGAGTTCATCGCCCTCCCTTTGCATTCCAAGCAGCTGGGTCACAGGCACGGAGGGACACCACTCCTAGCTGGGACAGCCATTTTCTAACATTTGCTTTCAATATACCCATCTGTGAGTAGCAGCTTTGGGGGGAAAATCTCATAAAACAAAATGAGACAAAACAAAATCTAAACTCTGACCCTTTACAGATTTGAAAACAGTGATGTGGGTGATAGCTGTTCCTTCTGGTGGCAGATTGTGGATGCTGTTATTATAATATTCAAAATAGACAAGTTTCTTTGCTAGTTCTTTCACATATTAAAACCTAGCAAAGGAATTTTTTTCAAATAGCTTGTTACTTGATAATTTACTGCTTATACACTCTATGGCTACATGTCACAGGTAGAGTGAGCATGGGGTTTATGTGATGTATACATATATAACAGGTCATGTCTAACTTGATTTATAAAATATGTTTTCAGAATGTATAAACTATAGACATCTCTAGCATAATGGATAATTAGAAAAAAGTTTATGCAAATAAGATGAAGGTTCTAAAAGGCTGAGTTAGACCCCCAAAGTGAGAGAGCCAAGCTGTCCCATCCCAATGCAACTGGTTCTAAGGAGGGAAAGGGTGAGATGGAGGTGGATGGTCTGCTCCAGCATTTCAACTGTCTTTTAACCAGCACAAAGATTAGGAAGTTCTAGAGCCCCAGAAATGTAGTTGGTGAGATTCATGGGCTCCCCCTTCAGCAGCTGTGGATGGTGAATGGCCTGTGAGACAAAGGAATAGGAGAAGGAGGAGGAGGAAGAGGAGGAAGAGGAGGAAGAGGAGGAGGAAGATGAGGAGGAAGAGAAGGAAGAAGAGGAGTGGGGGGGTAAGAAGAGAAGGGTGTGCTCAGAGCTGGGCTGGACTCTACAGTAACTCCTGTCTATGGAGTTCCCTAGAACACAGTGGAAAGAAACTCATGCCTGTATGTTCCCAGGGCCCCTCCATATCTCTGTTAACTTATAGTTCCTGGTTACATATGTGTAGTTATAGTGACACTCTGACTGGTTGTTCTTGACTTAAGAAGAGACACTTGCCATCCCTGAGATCTGAGTTTAAAAAAAAACTACTGTGATAGAGACAGACTTGAACATCTGTAACCGCTTTGGGGTATCTGACTGGATAAGACCAGTTAAGTTGGAGCCATTGGAGAATGTGTCCAACCTCAGTCTAGTCCACTATCATGGGAACTTTCCTGAGCAAAGGGGCTGCCAAGTGCAGGATGTAAGACCCTCCAAAAGATTACAGATGCAAAAAACCATGGAGATCAATGCCATTCCCTTTTGGGGACTCGGTATGAAACCTATGCTTGCCAGTGGCTTGCATTTACCATATTTTACAGTGCATAGTCTCTAGGGTCCACAAGGAGCACCAGACTCCTGCTCCATTTCTTGCTTCTGTGCAGAGATGGACCGTGTCCATGATTTTATTGGTTCTTTGTAAAACAGTGACTACAATTCTCAAGAAACTACCCACTTCACTTCAAGAAGAAACAGACACTTTACATAGTGTTTCGCAGGGGGCTTGCTAGGTAGTTTGTTGTACTACATGGTTGTTCCCCTTTATCTGTCAAGGGACACATGTCAATAAATAAGGCAAGGACTCCAACCGCCTTGTAAGTGATTTAGAAGAAAATGTTCTGCAGACCTGTGGAATGGTGAGATTTCTGTGTGGCTGACCTGTTACCTGTCTCCCTTACCACATATTGCATCTTTCTTCCCCCCTTTAATATGCCTTTTAATACTCTCTCAGGGTGTACACCTTGCTGCCACATAAAAAAACTTGCCTAATGCTTTTAAAACGGCAAGGCTTTGCCTAACAATTGCAAGCATACTATTAAGTGTAATTAATGGAATGAGTAAGCTGCTGTCTGCCTAGCTCAGCCTTGGTGGATCTTGGGCAGAGCATCTACGAGTCTCCCAGGCATCCCAACAGGAGGGATATGTGCTGAGTTCTTACAGCCACGATCTATGGACAAAAGGCTTTCGGAGAAACCATTCTGTACCACAGGTCAGATTTTCTTCTGGTGGAGCCATTAAGCAGAGCTCCTAGGGTCACTCCAGGGAGGCAGCAATAGACAGAAGGAAGTGGCTCATAGGCTAATGTCAAAAAGAAGTTTGAAGAGCCCACACCCCTCAGCAGATCACTGGCCCACAGCTTGCCTTCATCTTCAAGTGTGGTCTATGTTGCTGAGGTTTCTTTTTCTTTCCCAAGCTGTCTTTGGTGGACATTATGAGCGTCTTCAACTAGAGACCATATTCTTTTGAGATGAGGAGTGTGATACTTCTCGTGTCCCACATAGAGTAAAAAGCAATTCCCTTGCAGAGGTGCTTGGTAGGACTAGTTCTTTACCTGCTTGGGACTGGGCCCACTCACACTGAGCAAACCTTGGTTTTTCAATTTGCCTTCCTGGGAGGCTACACAGAAATGCAGACAAATGAGCTTTGCTTAGCTTATCTGGTATCTGAAAAGCTTGGGCTAGATACTTGGACAAGATAGGCCATGTACAGTTTGGTTCGGTCAAAGCCCTCTACTTCTTGCTGTGTGACATCTGGCTAGCCTTGTTCCTGCATGTTCCTATGTCCCTCAACTTCTGCGGGTATCTGGCTTGTCATCTAGAAACAAAGGTACCCTCTGCAGGATCTTTTCATAGTTAATTATTAGGCTCTGCCATTAGTATTAGCCGACAGCATGGAATTATGAGCACCTACTGTGTGCCTGACAACAGTAGATATGGGGTCTCAGCGATGACTGAGGCCACCCTCTGCCTCTAGAAGCTTATTTTCTGTCTACACTTTAGCACATCTGTGTTCCAGCTGAAGAAATACAATCCATATTCTCAGCAAATCCCTCTTGAGCTCCTCAGCAGAAGGTGTCTACGGCACTAATTCTTCCTTAAATAACAAACATTTTCTACCAAACTCCAGCTAAAGCGCTGACAGTAAACTTATAGGGCCATACAACCTCCAACACCATAGTTTTCCTCAGACAATGCGGGGAAAGCCAAGCATCCAGGAGGTAACAGTAAAGAAGAGAACAGGAGAGAGCATGGATTTATGTGTTCACAAACCTACCCTTAGAGAGGGGAAAGCCAGTGGGAACTTTCCATTCTCTTCTTGGATGTGTATGTAAGCAAACCCATGTGACACGTGTGTCTATGGAAACCCCTGCTCTCTCAAAGACAGCAAGGAGCTGAAGGCCATGTCTGCAACGGCAGTGTTCATCCTTCATCCCTTTGCACAATATCTAATTACAGGGATGCTGATAAAATTATGCATTCCTAAGCACAAATTAAGGCCATTCTACAGGAGCCTTCATGTGCACACTTGGTCAGACTTCATTAACAACCAAACAACTATGGCTGACTTGGCTAGGTCTTCAGGGTAATCAGATGTAATGTTTCCTAAGCTGGAATTCTCTTGAACCTTGGGTTGAGGCTGGCAAAGAACCTTTGGTGAAGGGAGCATTTCCTTTAGTTTTTCCCCAGTCGTGCTGTAAAGTGGAACTCTCAACTCATTGCTCCCGTGGCTGTTGCTCAAGGCATGCATTTAAACGGCAGCCTTTCCCTTCCAAGCAGAAGCACCAGAGGCAGTTCCAGAGTGGAGGCTGAGCTGCTTTTGGAAGGAGAATGAATGTGTTACAGATGTGGTTGGTATCTTCTCTCTATGCATCTGACTGCCCCTCTCTCTCTCTCTCTCTCTCTCTCTCTCTCTCTCTCTCTCTCTGGAACCACTAGCTGGAAACTAAGTGGTTTTGCTCCTGTTTTAATAGTTTTACTCCACACTTATGAATCTATAAATGTGCCGTCTCCTACATGCTCAACGCTGAGTGATCGTGAGTCAGTGGGCAGCTTTAGGATGTGCCTGTTTATTTTGACTGGTATATAATATTCTAGTAGGTGAGCCTTTCTTCAGAACTGATGAAGATTTACTTTTGAATTCTTGTTTTTCCAGCCTCTTGTCAGTACCTCACAGACCACATTACAGCTGAAGTTTATGAATAGGGGTACCCAGGCTCCTCACTTCCTAATGTATTATTATTGGCTCAAAAGCATCTTTGGGGAGCATACCTGTGAGCCAGGCTTTGTGCAGTCTCCAACACCTGGTTCCTTAAATGTCTTCTCCTTGACTATGTTCTCAGCCCTGAGGTACTGATCCACCCACAGAGTGAAGCAGAGACAACACGAAGAACCAGGAACACAGGGTCATCCTCCAGCTTGCGCCTCTCTCCCATGGCCTTCACATAATCTTGTCAAGGGCTAAGCAGCCGAGTCAGTGTTTGTAGCTGGATTCAGGTGGCCCTGCCTGGTTATGGCTCCACTTAAGATTCTTCTGATGAGACAATGGTAAGAAGCAATACACTCTCAGCAGAACCCCCATGTGGAATCTGCTCTTCTCTCAGCAGTAAGCTGAGTCAGCACTGAACAGCGAGTGGGAAAACTACCAACTCACAGCGGACGTGCCCTTAGGCTGGAGGCTCCCTGGATCGGCTGGCTGGGTGTGTTAAGTGCTCTTTGATTTGTGATAGTTTCACTTTATGAAGGGTCTCAGTTGAGGAGCACTCACTTGGAATGTGGGGTGCGAGTTTTGGCAGGCTGGGCCTGCTCCATCTTCAACATCTCTTTTCAAAGAATGCAGCTTTCCTGAGCCATGTGACTACAGAGCAAAGTGTGTCAGTGAGAAGCTGTAGAGGTGGCAGCACCTGGTGTCCCTCGTGACAAATCTGCGGACAGGCCTGTGGACCTCTGCCTGTGTGTCTGAGTAAGAGTTCCTTGCTTGCTTCCTACCCATCTTAGAACTGGAAAAGAAGTGCCACACTGTTCTCCGGCCATCAGTTAGTAGTATTTAGTTTAAAAAATAAAGCTAGCCAGACTTAAACCATCAGGAAATGAGTCAATTTTGGCTGTTTTATGCAACAGTCAAGATTGGTCTTGGTAGTAATTGGGTCACACGGAAGTTAACTCTAACTCCAAGGCTAGGTATATATTTAAAGTGCATGAGATAAAAGCATTTCCTAAAATATATTCCACCGGCAGAGACGGACTGATATGAACAGTTCAGTTTTTCCAACCTCCCCAAGTACATTTACAAGGTGCCTCGAAGTGGAGGGCAGAAGTAGCAGGCATCCTGTGTGGGTGACGTCCCTGTGCACTGTCATCCAGGCCACTTGTTCTCAGGTCAAGAGAGCTTAGTGAACAGTGAGAGATTGCCCTGCATCTCTGCTGTGGACCTCGAGTCTGAGGAAAGCCAAGTTGGCTCAGGGGACAGGCACACGCTAACCAGCGCTCCTATGAGTGAGTGACTCACCACTGTACAGATGAAACAGAACTGATGTAAAGAGCTTTCACTGCCCTCCACTGGGAAACTAACCACCTGATACAAACGGGCTCAGCCTCTCTGGCAGCCAGTCTTCTCCAAGCAATGTTCTCATGCAACCCTGAAGGGAATTACTGGATGACTCAGCTACATAGTGCATGTGGATGTGCTTGGGAAGGACCTGTGTGGGTGATGCTGCCCCAAGGCAGACATGTCAGCTGGCTACAGTGGAAGGGTGTCTTGGAAGGGATTCTAGTGGAGAATTTACCTCAGTTAGCCTGGTGGCCTTTGGGAAGTCCCTTCTTCTCCTTTGGCATCAGTTTCTTAACACATGAAATGAGGCACAGAGCATGTTAGTCTCCTCAGGTCCCTTCTCGTTGTCTGGCCTATCACCTCCTCTACATATGAAGGTATTGTTCAGGGAAACTGTGGTCTGGGTACTGTGCCTGCTGTTGGCTTGTGTAAGTATGTCTGCTTTTCCTGGGAACTTTTCAAAAGCAGCCTGGTGAAACCATTAGGTGTCAATGGACATCATACAGGGCACCCTGTGTGTGACTTGTGTAGGTGACAGTGCCTGAGCTCAGCTACTCTGCAGGAACCCAAGTTCTCATGTACTCTTTTTTTGAAGCACTTCCTCTCAGCTAACCCAAGCCTCTAAGGAGGAACAAAGCACAATCAAGCCCAACCCAAGGCTTCCATGACCAATATTTATTTTGGTCCCTGACTAATAGTCTTAAACTTTATTCTAGGTATTGCAAGAGAAAAGTTTCCTTTCTCTTTCTGCTTTCGCCAGGCAACTATAGCTAGCAAAGCTTCTGTGGTAAATGAAAAGCAGCGGCCCTTGGGTGCTTCACACACAGTGCAGAGGACCAGCTGAGAGTGTTTCTGAGCATTCTCCTTTTAGCAGGACTTTGGAGGCAAGGAAGTGTCCCCAGGAAGGAGGCTGGAGGAGGATACAGAAGGACTTCTCTGTATTACTGGGTCAAGTGCAAACTATCTCTCTTGATTCAAGTCTGGACTCAGCCCTTTGGTGGCTTTCTGGCCAGGCTGCACAAATGACTATGAACCTCACTGAGTCTTACTGTCTTCAAATATAAAATGAACTAGCACCAGAGGGGACATGCGGGGGTCAAAGGAGATAAGCAATGTAAACATAGTTGGCTCAGGGGCTCAGCCTTGCTAAGAATGGGGCTATTATGATTAATGCATTTTTATCATGCAACCTTCTATTTCAGGCCTATGAGAAAGTGACCCCTTGGTTTCTTTAGTAGGAAAGTCAAGCACAGAAGAGGTCAGAGCCATCACTCATGATAGCAGTGATCACTGGCTTTTCTTTTTCCCCAGGACATTTTCCATTATAAAATGAGAAGCCAAGTCACACTTGCTCAGTTGACTTTGGCTGGGAGGTGCTCTCATGACTCTGTGAGGCCTGGGCTTATCAGTTCACACTCTGTGGCGTGAAAAACTCCTTTCCTATCATGGCTCTGCTACTTCCCTTATCCTGTCTTACTGGGGGAACAAGGGGGCTTGCAAGATGCTTCACCTCCTGTTTGGTAAAACACACTTGTTCTGAGTGAGACAGTTCCGCCCGTGTGTACAGCAGGGACTTGTAGACACGGAGGGTTTATCAGACAGAAAGCCATTCTTCTGCAGGTGACAACGCACTGAAAGCAGAACCTGGCTTGCCGTTCCCCACCATTTCCGAACCATGGCTCTTAGTCATTCTCCTGTATTTGCTGGTTGCTGGGGACAGACAGAGGCCTATTCCCAACTGCAGGTCCTCTCCCATATCCTACCTTTTCCACTACCTCTGGTGGGTGGTGGGCTAGAACGGAGGTTAAAGTGTTTAAGAACCATCATTAAAAGTAGGCTTTGAAAAAACTAAAGTTACATTCTGGCATTATGTTCATTTCTTATATTTTTGTAAACCTTGTGAAAATAAAATCCATCAGCTGCAAGGCATTATTAGGTTGCCTCCCACCTCTTCCCCCTCCCACTCCCACTCTGCTTTGTGTTGTCAGGATCAGTGTGACTTTGGTCTTTCTGGGAACCCAGGTAAGGGGAAATGGAATTAGGGTAGTAAGCTTTGGATATAGTGGGATACTGGTATGTATAGCTTTTGAGAAAACACTGCTAGCCATCTCGGGCTGGGAATGGTCAGCTACTGTGATGTGGGCACAGCTAGAGACCAGGCACTGGACCGATGTGGGGAGACCAGGAAACGCAAATGCTTGCAGCAGAAATAAAGACGTCTGTGAATACCCCCCCCCCCGTGCTTATCGATGGAAAGGAAGTCTAAGAGGTTTCACTTGATAACAAAATCATAGCAGTTCCCATTTGACAGTTTCAGTTATGTCACAGTCTGAAAGCATTACATGGAAGATTCCAGAAATAAACAATCTGTGAGCTTTAAATACTATGATAATGCAATGTTGTAATTGCCTGTTTAAATACTCTGATAATGTAATGTTGTAACTGTCTGTTTAAATACTGTGATAATGTAATGTTGTAACTGTTTTTTTATCATGCTGCTCACCTACTGTGTCTGGTTTATAAATTAAGTTTTTATCATAGGATCATAGAAAAAAAGAAGAGCGCACACGAGGTTTGGTTCCACTGGGATCTCAGGCCACAGGCCCTGATGGACTCAGGAGACCCTTGTATTGACTGGAGGGCTGTGTGGAAGGAGTGGTAGAGATGCTCAGGTGACACAGATGCTCAGGGGCCAGAGGAAAGAGGAAAGTATTACCCTGTCCTATTCATAAACAGTATCACAAAATAGTTACATGAAAATAAGAGCCAGAACTGTTAAAACAGAGAGAAAAACAATAGTATGTATCCAGCAGTGGTTAATAAAACCATGTAGCTTTCTGGATGTCCTGGTATTTGTGACATCTATCTCTTCACAGTACTTTATTTTGGTTTTTCAAGACAGGGTTTCTATGTATAGCCCTGGCTGTCCTGGAACTCACTCTGTAGGACCAGGCTAGCCTTGAACTCAGAGGTCCGCCTGCTTTGCTTCCCAAGTGCTGGGATTCAAGGCGTGCACCACCACTGCACGGCGAGTACTTTATATCCTGACCTAAACAAACATTAAGTTCTACAATTGAGTTTGAACTTAACCTTTTTCCAGAGAGGACTCCAAATTTTCTAGTGTCAGGTCCACAGAACACAGACCTGCCCCTGAAAAGCTCAGGTTTCTCCCGGATAAGCGAAGTCGCGAATGCTTATGCAGAGAACACGCAAAGTGCCATGTGGCTCCTCCTTGTTGCCTTCCAATGTGTTCCCTACAGGAATCTTCCTGTAACCCAGCAACACGGTTCCTGTAGGGGATGGGGCTAGTGTACAGGTGTGTGACCACATTGGAAGTACAGCCACACAGACAGGAGCTGGCTTTGAAAGGCACAGTGGGCAAGAGCACAGGGCAGGCATGAGGCAGAGGCAGGAGCAGGAAGTGAGGCAAGGAGGGTGGCGGGGCTATAAGGATAGGGATGAATGCAGAAGCCCTGGGCTACACCCCACCCCCCCATCTCCAGAGGGCTGCTGCTCAAACAACTGACACTGAGAACTTGGGAGGACACCCTTCCTAAACTCCCTCCATTCTTTCTTTCTTCCTTCCTTTGTTTCTTTTCTTAGACAAGGCTGGCCTGGAACTTACTACATAGCCTAGGCTAGCCTTGAAGTGCTGGAATGACAGGTGTGAGTAGCTACAACCAACCGAAGAGTTTCTGGAGTTTTCAGAAACTTTTCAGTCTGAAAGTTTTACTTCGGAAATAGTTCAGTTTAAGAAGTCCCTCATAAAGAAGAAAACTGAGAGGCAGCGGAAACTTCTCTGATTATCCCAGAGGGCAGGAAGTTCATACAACCCGAGTTTCTCATGTGGAGTTTAAATTCAAACCTTCTCCCAGGCTTGGGGTGGGCATGGAGCACTCACTTCACCCGCACACATCTAGGGGGCGCTGGTGAGCCCAGAAAGAAGGGAAGAGAGAGGAGGACCATGTCAGTGATGGATGGTTCCGACGTCAGGAGAAGCCCCATGGCAGGAAGCCAGCCTCCTGCCCTCCCTCAAATCCAGAGCCAGCCAGAGAGTGAAAGGCTACAGACCCAAGGGAACTAATGAAATCAAGAGAAACGATTACTGCATGACTCATTGCTGGAGAGCAGTAAACATTTTAGGCAGGCAAGTTTCATCTTATGTAAGAGTTAGTGAACGCGGATGCTTTGTGAAGGCTCTGCACAGTGTTCCAGGGCGTCATCAACAACTCTGGTGCTGAGGTGCACAGTTAGCCTCTGGGCCCTGACAAGGAGCGGCTTTCCCAGAGAGCTCAAGGCTTGTCACACTGTAGACCTGGAGAGCGTAAACGGTATTATCTTTGTACATACACATACAACCCAATTCATTTTCCAATTGGTTAACTCATTCAGGAAGAGGCACAGGCAGATAGATCCCAGCTAAAATCAACGGCATTAGCAAATCTCTTTTTGCTTATCAAATCAGGATATTTCAGGCTCGGGAAAGGTGCTCAGCGTATAAATCTACAAATAAGCCACTGTTTTCTGAAATAGCAGATAAAACAGTTTGATTGACTACCTGAGGCTGCATTTCCTGCTCATTTATAATGGAGTGTTGTAACTCCTCCTTAGGTACAAGCAAGCAGCATGACTCTAAAACAAAAAGTCCCTCAATGACATTCTTTAGACTACCTAAGGGTATATTATCTTCCTGGAAAATGCTCAAAGCACAGAAATGCTCCATGGAAATTTTTTCCACCTTACTTTGGGAAAAAAAATGAAAAGCTGGTTTGTGTGTGTGTGTGTGTGTGTGTGTGTGTGTGTGTGTGTGTATTTAAATGGACTGACATCCTGAAGAGGAGGGTGGCAAGAAGCACTGGAGCTAAGCCTGCTTGTCATCTGCTGTAAACCTTGTAGCATCCACACTCCTGGAACAGCTCAAGCAGTTTATAGCACACACTTCCCATACACCATATAGGATGAGGAAACACTTTGGGGTTTGCTGTCCCGAGTGAATCTGGCCACCTCAGCCCCTTCCAGTGACTCCCACAATCTGACCTGGCTATTAGGGTTAGCCAGCCAGGGTTGCATATCAGGCTGTTTACTCAACACATGCCACATCTAAAATAGGGATTGCTTTGGCTTAAAAAGCAAGCCATTTATAAATGTGCATTTATAAGTGCAAAGGTCAAGGCGACTGTGCAAACCACTTGTCAACATATTTAGAGGAAATTGTGTAATCAACTTAACATACCAGTTAGCCTTTACCTGCAGGGTCAAGCTCAGGACCCCGTATGTCACCACAGCCAGCCAATTAATCACTCTGCAGGAAATTCCCCGTTTTTCTTTAGATTAAGCTATAGAAAGTGGAGTGTAGACTGAAACTGGAGAGGATTTCCTATCTGTCTTTGTTTCCTGTGACTGGCCTGATGTTTCACTATTTATTTTTTTTAAACTTGCCTGATATGGAATTTAGGACAGGATCAAAATGATATATTTTGGTATGTGTTGCTAATGGGCGTGTTACCACACAAAGGTAAATGTGGTTACTTGGCGGCTGGGTGCCCGATTACTGCTGTAGATTCCTACAAGACAGACAAGTGTTGACACTGTCAGATAACAGATCATTCCCTCAGAGAGAGAAGGAAGGAGAAGAGAGAAGCTACTAAACAGGAAGCCATTTCCCCTCCCCTTCCATGCCGACACAAAGTGCAGTTGTGTGAATTTGGAAGATGTTCCTCTTTTAGGTTTAATTTAAATTTTTTTCTTTCCAATACATTTTTTTGCTTGAAAATGTCTTCATTTTGCTTTTGTTTTTCAACAGTATTTTTGAGGTATAATTCATATTCCATGTAATCCATCCACTTGAAGTTTAAAATTCAAAAGGCTTGAGTGTATCTGCTCCGTTCTACAGGCAGCCTTACAGCCTATTTTAGAACATTTTCATCACCCCAGAAAGAAACCCCAAGGGCTGCGGTGTCGCTTCCTGTGTGTGAGGCTCGCGTTTGGTTCCCAGTAATGCCACGGTGAAGAAACACATGTCCACCTCCTGTCCTGAAGCGCTCTGCTGCAGGTGTCCAGTAAGCGGCTCTGTCTCTGTAGATCTGCCTGTTCTAGATGTTTCTGACGGATGGTTCATGCAGCACGGGGACTCTGGTGTCTGTCTTATTTCATTGAGAACATTTCCAAGGTTCATTCACCCTGGATAAGCTCTCCACTCTTTGTTACAGATGTGTAATTTGCCACATCTGTCTATTCAAGAGCTGATGGATGTTTTGTGTATCATGCATACTGATGCTATGACTATTCATGCACAAGTTTTGTTTTTGTTTTTGTTTTTTTGGCGAGGGACAAGTATTTTCCTTTGTGCATGAGAATGCTCAGTTATGCAGCAATCCTGTGTTTCGTATTTCAAGCAATTGCTCATTTCCCCAAACAATTATTGCATTTTGCATTCTTTTCTATCTGTGTGAGAGTCTGTCTGGGGTAAGAGGGCAACTATAGGTGTCCATCCTCGCCTTCCAATTTGTTTGAGACAAGGCTTCCTGTTGTTCAGTGCTCACACCCCAGGCTAGCAGATCTGAACCTTTGGGGCACTGCCTTGTCCAGTCTCCCATGTGTCACAGGGGTTCTAAGACTGCAGATGTGAGCTTTAAGATCAGTATTTATGTGGGTACTGAGGGGTCAAACTCAGGTCCTCATGATGGCTCAGCAAGCACCTTACCCAGAGTCGTCTCCTCGGTCTTCTTTCTGCACTCTTACCAGTCACTGAGAGGGTTTAGTAAGTCTCCAGTAAGTCCTTACCAGTCACTGAGAAAGTTCTAATAAGTCTCCAATAAGTCCTTACCAGTCACTGAGAAGGTTCTAATAAGTCTCCAGTAAGTCCTTACCAGTCACTGAGAAGGTTCTAATAAGTCTCTAGTAAGTCCTCACCAAGCCTGGGATTACTGGAGTCTTATCTTGAATCCAGAGGGTTTTTTTTTTTTGTTTTTTGTTTTTTTTAATTTCTAGATATTTTAAAAACAATGGAACCCAAAACATTCAAGCTGCATAAGTTTGTTGCTCTTTAATATTTTTTTGTATGACTGACTTTAGGAGAACAAACTCAGTCTTAATTAATTTTTTTTTTTTTAACAAGGATTAATTTTCCTTCTGAGGAGTCATTTGGAACTACTGTGCCAAGTAGCTTCTGCGTTCATGTCTCCATTCTCTGAGGGCTGGCCCCTCCAACAAGAAAGATAATCCTCCTCTGTGGACATTCCCACAGTTAACGCCACACACATCTGGATGGCGGTTCAATAGTCCACTGTTGTTCAAACAATCTGTAATCACACATTCTGTGTGCCAACTAACAAGCCAGGGTGTGTGGTTTCTCGGTATTCTGTAGCATGCAGCATGCACAATTTACAAATAAAACAAAAGCGCACAGCAGAGACAATGGCACATTCTTCTCCGAGTAGCTGAGCGAGAAGAGTGTCTCTGTTGAGACATAAGACTCTGCGTGTTATTTTGACGGTCAGCGAAAAGAGGCTCGGAAAACCGCATCTCATCTGCTAAGCCTTGTAGCGAGGGAGCCCTCTCGATGGCATCGTAGAATCTGGAGTCATATGTTTCTTTAAGCTGAGCTTGAAGCGGAGATGGGGTAGCCAAAAGTCTGGACCACAGAAGACAAAATTCAAAAGCCTCGTGTGGCTGCAAGACTGTAGTCCTGAGGCCAGTGGGAAGATAGCAGGCCACCTTTTCTCTCTCTGGTTTCAGCTCGGAGGGTGGAGGGTGGAGGGGCGGAAAAGCCGAGTGAAAAGTTCCCCTTCCCCCACAGCTGCTTAACAATTTTGGAAACAAAGAGTTTGATAAGGCCAGAGGAAGTGAAGTTGAGATTGTCCCGAGAAAAGGGAGCGGGGGACAAGCTCTCTACACGTGCGACTGCTGAGTTCCGAGACAAGCAGGACAAGGGGACAGGCGGTCTGTGGATGAGCAGTCATCACAGGAGAGTGAGGTGTCAGAAAAGGTAACCAGAGCCCAGCTACATGACAGTTCACCAGCTTTGTCTGACTGGCAGCACAGTCACTGCTGACCCCAAGGGCCACATGCATGATGGGGCATCTGGAACCCACTCCAAGCCAGCTTAGGTCTTGGAATGGCGCATTCAAATGGGCCACTGCTGGATTCTGGAAAATCCGGGGTCCAGATAATGCAGCATGTCTCTGGGAGGGATTCCCCAGGCTGGCCTTGCTGGAAGCATAAGGCAGGCCGGCGCTCAGTCCAAGGCAAACAGAGTTCTGTCCTACTGTAAATGCAACAGTCTTGTAGGAAAATAACCTTGAAGACCGAGGGGTTGCGTGAGGAGGAAGCTGTCACTACTCACAGAGGGAGAAAGGGTCAGCTCCACCTTGGGTTCTGCTCTTGCTTCCTCCACCTCATTGCAGTGTGTACTTATGTCTCTCCCGCTTAGTTTTCCCTTTGTTTCTGAGGCAGGGTTTCATGTAGCCTAAGCTAGCTTCCATTCACTGTGTATGGAGGATGGCTCCTGACTCTTCTGCCTCTGTTTCCTGAGTCTAAGGGTTGTGGTTCTGTACCACCTACCCTGCCAGTTTTGCAATTCCTCGGAGATTCCATCCTATGCCAAGCACTGTTTTAAGACCTGAAGATAAAAAGGAAAGAGGAAACACAGCCCTGTCCTCCAGGCTCAGTTTTGGAGGACAGCCAAGTCGACATGGAACATTCTAGAACACAGACTGGCAAATGGGGTACAGAGGAGATCGGGGAGGTACTGAGGCAAAAGTGACGGTTTTACATGAGGCCTGGTGAAAGGAGTGGGCTCCACCTGAGGCCAAGACTCGGGCTCAAACCATCAGCAAAGTCCCACACTTGGCCTGCTCTTCATCAGATAGACTATAATCCTGTCTCACAAGAACCCAGGAGAGGACCAGACTCCCATCTCACTCTCCGTTCTCAGACTGACAAGGATGAGAACTGGATGAAGGTGCAGTAACAATTCAAGTGTCATCAGCCAGAAAAAAACACGGCTCCTGGACCCACATGGACTTGCTAGACATGTACTGCCATGCTAGGAGCTGCCTACATGGGTCAGATCTCCACTTGAGCTCCAGTTTCTTGCCCAAACCCACTGGAAGGAACAAAGTCTATGGCTCAGGTGGCAAACCAACCATGACAGAAAAAGCAGAAGGCATTACGAGGAAAGTCACGCAGCAATGGCAGATTATCCACTTAGAAATATATTTTTGATCTCCAGAAGTATGTCCTGAAAGGAAAGGTGGCCTCAGCCAGCTACAATTTGCCAAGATCACCGCAGGCTTCAGCGACCTGACCTGACAGCTGTCTCCTCACGGATGGGGTGCTCTTGTTCTATTTCTGAGGAAGCGCTGCGTTTCCTCACAGAGGCCTTGCCTTCAGATCACAGGGCTGGATTGAGACCTTCCGTGCCATCTCTGCCACCCCCTGGAAACACAGGCCCCTTCCCCACAGGGTACCTAAAATACTACAGACCCTATCTAAGGCTTCCCAGGGAACAGACTGCAGAAGAAAGGCCTTTAAAAGTTCAGCCTGGTTATTGTGCTAGGACACGTGTCGTCTTCACCGTCTTCTGAACGGTAACGAATCTCACGGGAATCTCCAAGTATTTAGTGAGTGCCCTGCCTGCTTCATCACTGCAGACTCAGACTGTGGGGACACAAAGAGAGCATGATGTCATCTGGAACCACAGTGCACGTGATGCTCGTGTCCCTCTTAAAGCATCCATATGAGTACGTCCAACACCTCCCTACTAAGTGCATTCTAGCTGAGGCGGTTTTGTCATCGAGGAGGCATCTCACTGTAAGCCCCAGTGTGTGTCAGGTAATTTCAAGCCGCTAGCTTCTATCAGAAGATACAGCTATGAGCCGATGCCTTTCATCAGTGGTGGGTTCTACCAGAAGATACAGCTATGCATCGATGCCTTTCTAGGCTTTGGAGTTTTGCCTTAGCTCTGCTGCCTGTCTCAACCAATACAACTTTATTCCTTCTATTAACCCTCACCCACTCACTCACCCATCAATCCATTTACCCACCTAACATGGATTAAAATCTAGTGTACTGGGTATGGTGCCATGGTGGGGAATAGGGTTAGCAGGGGAGGCCAAGATTTTGGCAATGTGTCTGTTCGTATGACTTAAATCCCAGCTACAGGAACTCAGAATGCTAAAATAGCTACACAAAGTCAGAGAAAGAGACAAATGTTAATAAGAAAGATGGAGTCCTCCAGAGAGGCATTAAAGGGAAAACTGAGTGGAAAAACTAAGAGTCATCTACATCTTCTCAGTTTTCAATATGTATATTTTAAGCAAGATCACCCCCAAATAAAGCCATTTGTAAATTCCGTCTCCCACTTGTAGCATCTCAAAGCTACTCCTTGACCCTGATTTTCTGTGGCCCACAAGCAGGCCGCCTTTCACTAGGATTTCAACGAAGGAAGGTCTGGTAGCCCTTGGGGTGCCATAGGAGAGTCAAGGGCCATAGTGAGGGAATAGTAACTTCAACTCAGTTGAGAAGAGCAAGAGCAGAATATTTAAAGGGAAAGCCAATTCAGACTCCATGAGCAGGCTTTGTGTATTCTGACCAATTAAACCTCCCCTCATTTTTAACAGCTTTGTTTATGAAGCCCATATTGAAAATTAAAAGTTTATGATGATTTTGGGGAGGTCCAGGCCTTGGCACAGCGCTGATTAATAACTTGTGGATGGCCGGTGTGGGGAAGCCAGTTGGAGCTCACTGTAAACAATACACTGGTAGAAAGTTCAGCCATTTGTAGGCGCAGGGCTTGCCAATTTGTAATTAGTTACAGATTTTCAATTTTGTCTCTGCAAGAAAAATAGTTTTATTTGCATTGTTTACTCGGCATTTAATTTGAGAGGAATGCAATGATTGTTTTTAAAGCCATGGATTTGGAGGGTTGGAAAGAGTGAACGGCGATGGTTCTGCGTGGCCGCGTGTCTACATAGTATACCATGGAGCAAGTGCACAGAGCCTGGTCTGACTAAAGCAACCCAGCCCACAGTCTCAAACATCGTGTACCGTGGAGCAAGTGCACAGAGCCTGGTCTGACTCAACCCAGTCTCGAAATGCCCCTGGACAATTTGTCAAATGTATATATATGTACACATGTATATGTTCTGGTAACTGAATATCAAACTCTTGAGATCTGTCATGAACAGAATGGGGGTGTGTTGCAATAAATTTGCATTTCCTACTAACTGAACCCGGTAAACCACCATGGTAACTTAAATTCAACAAATGACCAAAGTAATTAGGACTTTGAATGTCAGTCCTTGTTACTGTACCTTCTATCTAGGACTCAGGCTCCTTATTAGCTATAGCTGTTTCTTTGGAGAAGAAAATTTAAATCCTGCAACTAATTATTGATTGAAGAGCTACACAGCAGTTGCTGATACTGGACACATGAAGAGGGGGACGCAAGATCGGGTGGGCAATGGGCAGAGACTCATGAAGATCCCCAACTGCAGACTGGCTATTCGAACGCGGTGCTAACTGAGACGCTGGAGCTAAGGAGAGGAGCTCTTCCTGACAAGCAGATTGGAGAAAGCTGAAGTACAGCAGCCGCCTGGGCTGAGCAGGCTCTTACAGGAAGAGCATTGCTGGGGAGGACACAGGCCATACAAAGAGATGCAGGAGCAAGTGGGCAAGTCTCAGGTGTCAGAGACCTTCGAGCAGCCTAAGGTGGCTAAACCAGAGCTTATCAGAGGAGTCAGTGAGACCGAGGAGTGGAGGGAGAGGCACGTTGTAGAGTTGGCTTGTGAGGCCACAGTAAGGAGCGCGGGGTCCATTCTAAAGGACGGAGGGGGCACTGCAGGGAACTGAGCAGGGCAGTGACTCTATTGGATGTGTCTTTGCTTCAGAAAGAGCAGCTGGAGAATGAGCGGTATCTGAAAAAGGGAAAGGGCAGCAGCAGGTAGGGCGTGAGTCTGACCTGAGGGGAGCTACTTCAGAGATGGACTCCACGGACCTTGAGGAAAAATTAGACAACACAAGAGAGAGAAGCTAGAGAGCAGATGAGGAGAAAGAGCTGGCTGAAGGATAAACATGTGCATCTGCACACCCCCCCCCAAAGGCCAGGGGAAAACTAAAACAAAACCCGGTCCCCCCCCAACCCCCCATGCTGCATTACGCAAAAGAGGCTGGTGGCAAAGGTCATATACTGTTGTGTCTTCAGTCAGTGCAGTATCCAGAATAGGGAAATCCCCAGAGACAGCAGCTGGATGGAGAAAAGCCATTTGTGGGCACAGGGAACCAGGGAGAGGTAATGGTTGTCTAACACTGCAAGTGTACTGACCAGTTCACTTTCAAGTTGTTAATTTAATTTTTTTTCATACAAAAAAATTTGATCACATTCTTTCTCCTTCCCCAACTCCTCCCAACCCTCTTATACATGTGGCATCATGTCCTGTTTCTATCAGAAAGAAAACAAAACAAAACAAAACAAAACAAAACAAAACAGGTCAAAAAAAGCCCAATAAAACAAGATAAAAACAAACAAACCAAAAAACCCCACAAGAAACCAATATGACAAAAATAAAATGATTAATTTATGCAGTTTTCTTTAATTTATGAATTTTAAATTAAAAAGATAAAGGGAAAATCAAAACAAAGCGAAACAGAGAGGAAAAAAAAAGGCCACCATGATAACCTGTGGTGCTTTGCAGTTCAGGGTTACGTGGACTTAGAATCTCCCGTTAAACCAAAAGACACTGACACTGAGATAAAAGAAGGTAGGCCAGTGCCCAGTGCTGGTGCCCGTTTGGCAGGCTTACTGTCTAGGTATCCCCAGTGGGCATGGTTCTTTCTCTTCACTATTGCCCATCCTTTTCTTGGGAGCTGGCACTGGAAAAGGTAACTTGGCCATAACCTTGTTTCCTGTAGGTGTGCCCTCCACTTGCTGCCCTCTGCCTTTGCTGTGTCAAACTCTAGCTGACCTGGTAATGTGAGTAGCCCATCTGTTGTGTGGAGACATATGAGGGGGTGGGGGAAGCATAGGAACATGCACAGAGAGGGCGCAGGGTCAGGAAACAGTAAGCAAAACTTTCTGGCATTTGTATTGGTCGTCAGCAACCCAGGGAGCATAAAGGACTCCCTGATGCTCAGCGGTCCTCAGGAAGATGAATTAACATGTGTAAAGGCCACACACAATGAGAAAGGCCCAGTAATGGATCTCCAAAAGCTGGAGTCCCTGTTTTCCAGAAGGGTCATGAAACAGGGAGTGGAAAATATTCCCTAGAAGACAGGGCTGGATGACCCCGGCCACGAAGAACACAGCAAAGAAAGGGCTGGGCTTGTCTGGGGTTCTCTTCATTCTCAGGCTGCATCTGATCTGACAGATGTGGTGAGTAATTAGACCCTTGTCCATTCAGAGTCTGAATGCTTGCACTGCCCAGAGAATGGGGCAGGGATAATGAGAGGCACAGCCCCTGTGGGACCATTCAGGAGTGCTCAAATTTGCATGGTCACATGAACCCGAAGGAAGTGGATTATGCTGGCCTGGCCAGGAAGTGGAGACCGCCAAGGCTTTCTCATTTGCATAAATCATAGCGCTGGAGTGGAGAGGCTTAAGCTCTTACAGAGGAGCCCAGCTGCAGCAGCCATCCATGAGGCCTGCCATCTCGGTGGCTGTAGCCCACTCTGGGTGACTTCACTTGCTATGTCATGTCATCTGGAGTTTTGACAATATGTACCGTTACATTTCTGGAGTTTCTGGAAATGTGATTTTTTTTTTTTTAAAAAAAACAAGTGAGTGAGGAGTCTGCTGCACAGTCTCTCAGTGAAGGGGTTTCTTTAATCACTCTGGGAAAAAAGGTTCTTAGGTAAGGGGTAACGGCTTTCATGATGTCTGCCGCTGTCACCTTAATTCTAACTGTGCAACAAGGCACTTAAGGAGAATTGTCTGTGGCTTTAAAAATAGTTAACGCCTCTCAAAGGGATTACCTTTGTTTTAAGCTTCAAATGAAGGCTACCAATTAATTAGTCCATTTACATAAAAATGTCTTGGATCCATTACCTGAAAGATAAAGGGTGAAATCTACCCTCTAACTGGGGGTGGGAGTGGGGGAGCCACGTGGAGTAAACACATAGGAGTCCGGGGCCAAAAGCAAGTGGAAATTATTAATTAAAAACATGTCAGAAATTCATTTCATTCTATGTGATATGGGTGATATCAATATGCTAACTGGATAACCTTCCCTTATGTGTTTCTGCTCTATGCTGTGTCCCATGATTTCCCCACTGTCACATGGCCAGGGGTGACATACACCTGCAACCTCAGCACCAGGCAGGCCAAGGCAGAAGGACCTCATATTTGAGGCTAGCTTATGCTAAAAAAAAAAAAAAAAAAAAAAAAAATCAGGGTCTAGACCAGACAGGATCATATAGGGAGGCCCAGTTTGAAATGCACACACCAACAAAGACACGCAGAGCTTCAGGACGGTTCCAGAGGGGCTGGAAGCCCCCTCAGTCCACCAACCCCAACTCATAGGGCTAGCTGCACGAGCCCTCTGCCCACCATTCTTGGCTAAAGATCTACACCGGTTCCTCTCCTCAGTACCACATGTGTCCTACATGAGTTCAACACAGCACAGTCCCAACAAACTTCCAGAGCCCTCAAGGGCAACAAGGAAGGCAGATATTTACCACTGAAAAAACTAAGTGTCTTAATCACTTTAAAATATGCAATTGAACAGAAAGCATATATTACCCAGACTAATTACATGTATTTTCTTGTCATTAGGCATAAAGTATTCAGTCTATCCCAAGGGAAAAATATTAGAAGATTCTTTACAGTAGAATTTTCATTGTAAAACATCCCTCACTGCAGAGTCTCATTTTCCTAATAGCCTGCCTTGTCTTTAGTGACTTATGTTTGTTTTTACAGGTTGAGGTGAGGATGCTAGGGAAACTGGTTTTCTCATTGGGTTTACTGATATAAGGTGGTCAAGTATAACACTGAGAAGACTGAAAAGAGAAAAGAGGGAAAGTAAAAACAGGTGGAAGTGGAAAGAAGAGGAACTCGGCTCTAGCTCAGCTGTTCGAGGGCTTGGCTAGCATCACCAAGTGGTGGCTTCCAATGGAAGCTCTGTACATGGGGTGCAGTAGCACACAGCTGCAATCCTAGCTTTCGGGAGACAAGGCGGGCACAGGAGGAGTTCAAAATAATCCTTGGCTACAAACATAATGAGCTTGAGGTCAGCCTGGGCTACATGAGACCTGATTCAAAGAGAAAGAAAAAGAGAAAAATAGAAAAAGTGAGGGAGAAAAGACAGGGAGAGGAGAGGGAAGGGGAGGAAGAAAGGAAGAGGAGGACAGGGGAGGGAGAGCAGAGTGAAGGAGGAGAGGACAAGAGGAGAAGGAAAAGGGTTAAAAACAAATCCAACAAAAGCAACCCCCAAATTTATTACCATACTGAGCAACAAGACAGAGTGCTGAGAATAAGAGGGGAGGATAAGAGGTGAACTGGCAGTGTCCACAGGTCCCTGTCAAAGCGGCTCCATGTGCTGGTGAGCTGGCCGGAAGTGACACTCAGGATACTGGCCACTCACCATCCCTCACTCTATAGGGAGGAGAGAAGCAGTAGTAACGAACAGTTAGCTCCTCTTCTGGACTGACAGGCTCAAGAACAGGCAGGGCTAAAGGGAAGACAAGTGGATGGCCTCCTGGAGACAACCCTCACCAACAGATATGGGGACGTCAGGTTCTGATAAAGTCCTTCAGGAGGCAGAGAAGCCAGGACACCTATGGATGGAGTCTCTCTTCCCTAAATGCCTCCTTTCACCTTTGAAACCACCCAGATCACGCTGTGTGGTTTCCAGTGAACTTTGTGTCATCCGCCTCCCGCTGATGCTCACACCCACTGCAGACCCAGCTACAAGGGCTTCAGAGAGCTTGACCTGGTGATGTTGCCCATGAGAGGAAGCTATCTGATGTCTGGATGCTGAGTCCTTGGCCTCAGGACTCTGGGGTGGGGGTGGGGCTATGGACACTCCCATCCACAAAGAAGGTTGGATGAAGTCTCCAGAATCAGAGGCACTCACGACTATTCATCCATTTATGTGTGTATACGTCACCGCCAGTGTGCGTGTCTGTGTGTGTGTGTGTTTGTGCCAGTGCCACAGTGGGCATGTGTGTGTGTGTGCACGCACGCGCGCGCGTGCCCTCGTATGCGTGTGCATGTGCTCTCTTTCTGTCCTGTGGATACAACTCAGATTGTCAGGCTTAGCAACAAGAGCTCTTCCCTGCTGGCGGTAGAGGGCCTTAGCACAGAAGGTTGCTGTTAAGCCACTGTGTCTGGTGAGGGTGTTGGGCAGCTTCTCAAGTACTCTCCTGCACACTTTGAATGTGGTCTGATACAGGGTGTGAAAGTCCTCCTCAGCGTCTACATGGAGACCTAACTTCTTAGCCTCACAGGTTCAGATAGTTCAATGGTAAATGGGGACAGACAGAGACGTCTGTCTTTTGAGGACTGTTGACAATTAGTGGTGGGAACATCACTTGGCCCAGAAAAGGCCCACAACAATGCTAATTACTGCAATTATTAGTACAGGAAAAAGAAGTAACCGTGTTTATGGCTATGAGAACCGATTTATTTTCTTATTTCTCCTCTCTGAGGTTTCAACCACTGTGGTCTGTTTGTACTTGTCTCTGCTGATGCTGACATATGACTTAAGGCGCGTCAGAAAAGCCTTGACGAACACAGGTTCTGTGTCACATTTTTAAGTGACACCTTTGTGTTAATTATTACCTCTTTTTGACTGTACAGTGGCTTTTCTATTCCTTCACGTGGCTTCTGCGAGTTCCGGGGTAAAAGGCAGCTTGGACCCTTTCTCATCAAGGCTATGCAGAACTATTCTTAAACCATTAAGAAGGAACAAAAGCCAGAAACCCAAAATCAAACCAGAGAGAAGCCCAGGAGGGGCAGCCTGATTGTTAGAGCTGAGAAGTTAGAACTGCAGACTCGGAGCGGACAGCAAGGACACCTAAAGGGACATAATCTGAGTCTCTGCTTCCTCACTTACAGAGGGAGACATAAAAACATCTCTTGTTTTGGGCCACTGTGAAGACTTTTTAAAAAGTCCATCAACATAGACCACACGGCAAGGTTGATGGAATGGCTGCCATGATCAAGCAGCTGTCAGAGGCAGAAACTCTCATGAAGCAGGCAGGATGCAGCCAGTGAGAGAGCAGCCAGTGTT
The DNA here is from genome assembly GCF_004785775.1 of Grammomys surdaster. NCBI lineage: Eukaryota > Metazoa > Chordata > Mammalia > Rodentia > Muridae > Grammomys > Grammomys surdaster. The sequence continues at coordinate 14,909,855 of NW_021604568.1, read as the reverse complement.
CTGGGGAACACTGGGGGACCTAAAGCCCCAACGGGCCACTCAGTATGACTCTATTTCTTTTCTCCTGTTCCAAGAAGTTTGTACTTGAGAATTATCATTATGTTGAGTCTTTTGTGTTGCATGTGTTTAAAAAGGTGGTAACACTTGGGTTATCACCCTTTGTTTGTGAAGACAAAGGTCACCTCAGACCAGTGACAGTGCATATTCTGACCTGTCTCTCCAGATCCCTTAATGTAACTTGAGTGGTAATCGGGAAACTTTCTTCTTTCTTTTCATGGACTACAAAAGCTGACCAAGTGGCTCTCATGGGATGCTAAGAAGCCAAGTCATTTCTAGAAATTTCTTGTTCATTTGAATGCAAATTGGCTGTCACTCTGACACACACCCTATCACCTACTGACAGTTTCACTGGTTGACTGATGCCTCAGTGTTTTCTCCTCTTACCTTTAGCGGATGTTTCTGCTTCTATTTAGTCAAAAGAAAACATGGGCAAACACATGTAAAGTAACCTGACTCTCCATGCGACACAGGCTTTACAGAGTGTGAACTGTGTTCGCAGAGGATCTGAGTTCTGTTCCCGGCACTCACCTCAGGAGGCTCACAACTCCTGTGATTCCAGCTCCAGGAGGAACTGGATACTTCTGGCCTCTGAGGGCACTTGCATGCACACGTACAGCCTTCCCACACTCGCTACATACATAGAATTAAAGATAAAATAAATGTTGAAGAACGTAAGAAGTCCTGAGGTAAAAACCCCTCCCTGGTATGTGCGACAGCTCATGGCTTTACCATTCCCCTGCAGCCTGCTGTGTCCAGAGTGTTCTGCATATAGCCAGCCTCATCTGCTTCCAGAAGCAGGGCATGCTGGGAGTGCAGAATGAACTCTACTGGGGTTTTGGGAGGGAGACAGGGAAGGCAGGACTCAGATTCAACTCCTTATGTTAGCTGGCCTTCAGCCAGTCAAGAGTCGTGAAAGGAAAGGTGACTTTTCACCAGCCTGGTTTTTAATGCTAAATTTTGGATTCCTTCAAAGAACAGGTTTCTCTAATTCCAAGTCTTCAGGAAAGACAGAAGGAGATGACAGAAAGACATGACAGAGGGTAAAAAACACATGAGCGAGACACAGCTGTATTGGTTTCCCTCCATTTATAGTCTTAGTATGAAAATTAAATACAGCGTTTTCTTCCCTTGGCCATTGTCTTTAGGTCTGCAGTCACTACAGCTTTCTGCCCTGAAAACGGGTTACATTTGTTGCTGTGACTGTTATTCCACACACTGAATATGAGTACTCACAACCCTTGACACTCAGCTCTGTGAGGTCCAGCAACATTATGTATTTCATGCTCTATGAAAACCGCCTGTGTTTTAAGAACTGCTTACAATTATTTCTTGTCATAATTTTGTTAGGTGAGGCATTTGAACTCCCTATAAATTATCAGCCCCCACCCCCAGTCCAGAAAGAAAATAGCTTTTCCTGCCTGCGTGAGGGCAAGTGGAATCTCTAAAGCAGTGGTTCTCCACCTTCTCAGTGCTGTGGCCTTTAATACACTTCATGTTGTGGTGACTCTCAACCATAAACCTATTTCACTGCTACTCCACAACTACAGTTTTGCTACTGTTATGAATTGTAATGTAAATATCTGATAAGGAAGGGGTTGTGACCCACAGGCGACAAGTGGTGACCTGAAGGGGCCCCACTGATCAAACAGGGCATTCAGGACCAAGAGGAGTAACGGATACCACCCCCTCCACACACACACGTAATGCAGAAAACACAGACATTTATAAGGAAAGGCAAAAGCAAACAGGCCTCACTGGCCATTTTAGAGATTGCTGGTTTAACTCGGTGTTCTAAAGATTATTAGGTGAACAGAAAGGCACTAGGGCAGAGGACTGACTCCAGAAGTTGATCCATATGTTCTTCAATAAAGAAGAAGAATACCCAATGAATACAGAAGCCAAGGCCATCATCTTCGTAACCCTTAACCTAGGCAGATATCACTGAGAATGGTTGCTTAAAGCCATTCATTTAGCAGGCTGATAGAGGACGTCACTGTAGACCAGGTCAATGGGTATAATCTCAAACCCACGGATTAATCTTAGAATCAATAAGAACGATGCAACCAGATAGCAGGTGCCCCCTGGGGTGATGAAACCCGTGCTTCATTAAGTCTTTAGTGTGCACTCCTCGTTTACAGAGCACAGAGGAGAGATGAACTGTTACATAGCACTCGCTGCAGAGACGCCATAGGCAAAACCTACAGGGTGGGAGTTTTATCGAGCATTAGTCTGATTCATCCAACAGGTGAGTGCAAGGGAGGAAGACGAGGGCCTTCACACACTCACAAGCTCTTGGGGAGTGTCAGCCAGATGTGATGGGCATGCACTGCTTAGGCCTTGATCTAAACTGTCTGATATGGACAATTTTGAAAGAGATTGTGCAGTTAATGTTAAAGCTGTTAGGTGTGATTGAGGCACTGTGCTTGAGTTCTTAAGCAGCTGAGCCACCTGCGCTGCAGCACCATACTGACACAGCTGCAGGCAATGTGTGGAGAAGCTAAGAAACAAAAGGAAGGAAGGAAAAGGGGAGAGGAGAGGAGGGCCAGGGAAGGTGAGGTGAGGGGATGAGGAAGGTGAAACAAGAACAGCCGGGTGGTACACGCCTGAAATTCCAACACTTTGAGACAAAGAGCAGATCAGGAGGCTGAAAGCCAGTCTTAGCTGCACAGCCAGATCCTGTCACAGAAACCCAAACGGAACCCAACTCAATCCTGAGTGACCATGTTAGTAGCTGCTGAAGAGGGATGGGGACACGGGGGACCCCTACCTGATTTTCTGCCTCCTCACATATAAATTTCTAAAATAAAGATTTAAAGGTAGTGGGATGGAGTCTAAGATAAGGAAAAGGATAGCAAGCTAACAAAACTGCAGCCCTCATTTCCCAGTCAGCACGTCTGTGCTAGGCACATACCACAGAAGAGGACTCGAGGCCACCACCTTCTTTACTTCAGGACAGCATGGTATCCAGGGAGTGGCAGAATCTGCCTTCAACAGGCAAGCCTGAAGATCTAACTATGGACCACCGTTCTCTTTGACCTTGTCCTCAGGGAAAACTCCAAACAAGGATCAGCAGAACCACACCTTCTCCAAATCTAGGATGTATGGTGGGCAGTGTGCCATGGACAGGACCCTCAGATGGCAGAGGGCCAGTGTCTCTCAAAGCCACAGTCCCTATCTTCAGCCCCATCTTCCTGCATTACTATGCATTGTTTAGAACTGTAATCAGCTTGGCCTTCAAGGGAGTTGGGCCCCAAGCAATGTCACCATACTTGACACAAAAATGACTTTCTGGGACCTTTAATATTCACATGCCAGCTTTTTTCAATTAAGTGACCACAACTAGCAAACAGCTATTACCATGGGACTGTGTGTGGTGCTGAGATATGCAGAGTTGCAACAGCAAACCACAAATGCTCGCCAGGGAAGTGGGGAAAGGGAGTTTCTCATAAAAGTTCTCAAGTCATTATTCAGCTCCGTAATCCTTGTAGCTCTTGCTAGGAATAGCATACAGGCTTCCACAACTGCAGTCAGAGGCTGTCTTGAGGCAAGCTCTGGCTAAAACCAGCTGCAGTATCCACTCGATGGGCACACAGTCCCAAACTGCTGAGAACCAGGGACTCTTGGTTACTGCTGTACGCTCAGTGGTTATAGGAGCTTCCTCTCATTCCTTCATCAACTGAAAAGCTAAACCATGCCTAATTGTGCTCTTTAATTTTCTCTTAGCTTTTCCCACATATTCAGACGATGTTTACTTTTTGTACAATTAGTCACTGCTTCCTAATCAATGGCAATACTTTGGGAAACACGGGTCAAATCATGGAGCAAGGTTGGGCCATCTGAACTTGAGACTGTCCTGGGCATTCAGGAAGTCACCTTGTCCCATGTACACACAGTGCATGCCTTCCTAGTTACTAATTAGAAAGCTAGCACAAGGCTTTAGTCCAGGCACCCTGGCAAGCCGTGGCCCAGTCTTACCACAGAATGAAATGCTGGATGCAACTTTAGGTTGCCAAGCTCAGGACTCAGTTGTGGTCCTGCTCCAACCCCCATGCAGTCAAAACATTCGGTTCACTACAAAGCTGTAAACACCAGCAAGTTGCTACTGCTGCTGAGGGCTCTTAGTTCTTTAGTCAGGTAAGATTCTGTTGGTGTCCCACACAGGACAGACCATTTTGTGTTTGTTTGTTTTACCCAGCACTACAATGGAACAGGATTTCTTCTTTGGTCTACCTGTAATTTGGTTCTCATTGGCCAGCTGCTCATCACTCCCTCTCCCGGGCCTCCTGCCTTCTGGTGACTGACACCCTAATCTTAAGTTCTGCAAGACAATACTTTCTATTTTTTTTAAAAGATTATGTATATATGTGCACCACATGCATGCCCGGTGGCTGAGTTGGCTAGGAGAGGTGTGGGCCAATTCCTTGGAACTGGGGACACACACGGTTGTGAGCTGCCATATTTTGGGTCCTCTGAGAAGCAGTAAGTGCTCTTAATTGTTGAGTCATCTCTTCAGCCATCAGGTACATTTTAGATTGCTTTTATGTTTTTCTATAGAATTGTTTGAATTCCTTATTTGCTCTCAGACATCTGCCTGGTTGTGTCTTCACAGTGTTGATTATTCACTTGGCTGTGGAAAAGCTTCTTTGCTTTACGTAATCCATTTGTCTATTTTTGCTTTTGTTTCCTGTGATTTGGGGTCATATGTAATAAATCTTTGCATAGCCCAACAACATTGAGTTATTCTTTATTTTCTTCTAACATTTCATGATTTTGTGTATTATTCCATCTCAGTTGATTTTGGGATATGGTGAAAGACATGGTCTAGTTTTATTCTTTTGCGTGCGGATACTCAATTTTCCTCAGAAATATTTCCTAAAGAGACAGCCCTGTCCCCAGTGTTAGAACACTGAGTGAATAGTAGCACCTTTATTTTTTGAAAGCTCCTCTGATGATTTTGCCAACAGTCAGCACAGAGGGTCACTGGGTTAAGCTGACATGTGTTTCAGAAGGGCTCCACAAAAATAAAAAGAAGCCTGGCATTTCTGCAAAGAGACATGGCACCTTAAAGGATTCCCTATCAAACTCATATAAACATGAAACTCTTATACAAAAACATCTGTTAACATAGATGGATACTGCTCTTGTACCTCCACAGAGACCAGCAATGAAGGCTGATACCCTTGCTACACTTTTAAGCAGAAAGCCCCACACTGTTAACTGTGAAGGATAAAGATTAAGCCTTTCCCTAAGAAGGATAAAGAAGCAGTTGCTCCAAGCTTTCAACTAGGGACAAAGATATCTGACATCATAATTAGAAGGGATCTTGCATGCTACACCACACACACACACACACACACACACACACACACACACATACACACACACACGCGTGTTCTTACATACAAACACACACTCGTACACACACACACTGACAAACACTGCTCACACATGCTCATATATGCTCACTAACTCACAAACACACATGTGCATACACGCTTATTTACACACACTCACATGCTCTTACATTCATACACACTCAGACACAAACACACAAACATACATGCTCACTTACTCACAAACACACATGCACAGATACACTCACACACATACATGCTCACATACATACAGACACTGGTGCACATACATTGTCACACACACACACACACACACACACAAGACCCCTCCCTGCGCATCTTCGCAGTGAGTTGTCCAGCCATAAGAGATTTCATTCCTTCACAGGACAACACATTTCACTGCTGGGGAGACCAAGTGTTATTTCTGTTGGCTCTGAAGCAGCCTCCCTCTAACTTCTACTATTCACAGCTCAGTTGTCTGGCTGAGCAGCAGAAGTCTCCCTTCTTCTGGATGAGTGTCCTTCAGCACTCTATTCAAGTGGAACATGGAATACCCCTGTATACGCAGGACTGCAACGGAGCCAAGCGACACAGATTTGAGTTGCAGCTCTGCCTCAGACTTTCTGACATGAAAACTAAAGCCCCTTAGACCTGACTTTCATCATGAACATAAAAACTGCATAAAAACAAAGACAATGGGAAACTGGCATACTTATGAATAGTGAATTAAAAGTGCAAGTCAAGTGCTTTATAATGGCCGAACACTGTACAAAACAAGCTGATGCGTTAGTAGAACTTTAAGGTACAATATTTTTATGTTTGAACGGTTTTTTGGCCAGTTCAATCCTGTGTTATCCTTGTCTTCTGAAGCTTAGGCACATTCAGTTGCTAACCTAGATGTGAACAATGTTCATGGGAGCTCCACAGCGCCCTCTATCTGCTTCTTGCTTCAGCAAGTCAGTGAATCCAAGCAGTGTTGCAAGATGGCATGGTGTGCAGATACCACCTGCCGATTTGTAGCAGACTAGGAAAAATAAAGAGTAATGGTCTCAAAACTAGAGGTGGGTCTAGAATCTTCTGTTCACTACATCGGTGGCCTTGAACAAACTTGCTTACCTCAGTTTCTCCATACATACAAAGAGAGAAGCAAGATATTTCACATGGTATCTATTAACACAAAACAATACATGTCAAGCTCCCAGCAGGAAATTTTGTTAATTTGATTGAATGGTATTTTAACCAGGGCAGTTTTTTAAAAAAATTAGTAAAAATCTCTTTGAAAAGTCTACATGTCTTCTAAAGCAGTGGGCCTTGACCAGTCAGCGTCAGTTTTGTGTGGGACCCATGTACGTCTCCTCTTAGGCCTCCCTGTCTTTTTGTAGAAAGGCTCTCACTATAAAATGCAGGCTGGCCTCAACTTCATTATGTAACGCAGGCTCCCAGTGTGTAATCTTCCTGCCTCAGCTTTCTTCAGCGGCCAACTGCTGGGATTACAGGCATATGTCCTTGTATTTGGCCAGGTAAGCCAATCTTTAACCCTGCGTGACTCTGGGACCACTAATACCACTAAGACTTTACTAACAAAACTGGTAAAATAAAGTTTTAGAAGTAAATCAATTCCTGGGAACAATGTGGTTATTCTGTAACTCCCAAATGCTTCTACTGTGAAGATAACGTCTTCAGTGTGTGTACTCATTTAAAAGTCCCTCCCTGTAAGGGTGCATTTGTGTCCAACTTAATTCCGTTAACTCCATTCCTGAGATCAGGGAACGGAATTTGTACAGACTCAAGAGAAACGGATATATCTCCAAAGAAGAAATACAAATGGCAGTAAACACAAGAGAAGATGTTCTCCATCATTTAGCCATTAGAGAAATGCCAGTGTAAACCACGAGGTTTCCCCATGTGTGCCGAGCAACTCTAACAGAAAAACAGACAATAACAAGTGGTAGGACGCAAGCCGGGAAGTCAGAGCCCAACACACAGCTGAGGGAGAGGGCCACAGCGTTCTCCTCATCACACAGCTGGTAATTCCTCAAGAGTCAGCGGAGGAGGCACCATTATTATTTAGGATTCTATTCTTAGGTACAGAGAAAGTGGAGATGCAAACATACACTCACAAAAAGAGCTCTTCAACAACATTATTCATTATACTCAAAAGGCAACTCAAAAGTTCATGACTTGGTAGATAAGCAGATGAATAAAGTTTGTGTGTGCATGTATGTATATACGTGCATGCATATGTATAGTAGAAGGTTATTTGCCAACCAAGACACTTGGTATTAACACACAACTCACCATGGATGACCTTTGAACACATTATGCTAAGTGAAAGAAGGCAGACACAAAACCACACATATTTGGCTCTGGTCATGTGAAATGTCCAACAGAGTCAAATCTACAGGGACAGAAGGAAGACAAGCAGTTGTCAGGAGATGGGAGGGGCCAGTAATGAGCAGCAGATTTCTTTCTAGGGTGAAAATATTCCAGAACTGACTGTGGTGGTGGTTGTCTGACTAAGCAAATATGCTAAGAGCCATCAAACTATACATTTAAATGGGTGGGTACATGGCATGCAAATCATATCTCAATAAAAGCTATTAAAAAACTCAATAGAGGCACACAGTCATTAAACTATAAGGCTCGAGGATCAATTAAATTTAAATCAGAGTGTGGAGAACATGTGTGTTTCTATAATGGCATTTTATGTGGATAATTGCCTTATATGTTCGATTGCTTTCAATCTATTTTTACATTTAGATTATTTTTCCAGGAGCAGCTGAATTTTAGGGAAGTAAATAATAAACAAGGCTATTGTGGCTCCGGAAATGACATTCTTTTATTTTACTACCTAGGATTGACTCGATGGTGTAAAATGCTATTAGGAGAAAGAATGGCCAAGTCTGAATGAGAGCATGTATTTCATCGTGAAGATAAAAGTCTTTCTTCTCTCTAGTGAATACAGGTAATTTCAGAAGCAGCGACTCCTAATTATTCAGTGTTGAAAAGCTAAAAAAAAAAAAGGTTCACATTGAAAACAGTGACCTCCAGTTTGCTCTGTGAATGAAGACAGACACAAATTCTCATTTTCCTGGAATCCTGGTTGATAAGTGAGTTGGGGAAATGCATGCATTTCTTCATTACAGTGCAGTCGACTGTTCATTTAAATAACAATAACTGGCATAAAAGCCACAGACACATTATCTAGCAGTTCTACTGTGTTGAAACGCATTATTAGAGCGAACAATGCCAAGTACAGTAAATAAATGACTGTACCTCATTTTAGCATTACTCTTGCTTGCTTGGCTTTGTGAGAGGGTACCGTCATTATGACGGCTGCATTCAACACCTTGGCCAACACCATTCACGTGGATAACTCTTGAGCTGGAAGGGGCTTAAAAATAGTTATGGTCTTTTCTAGCTCATGGAAAGCGAGGGAGAAGTCACCCCACCTGGTACTTATGTATCAGGTAGTTTCAACAGAAAATAGTTGAAGAAATCAATGTCTGTTCACTGTCTGTATAAAAACTGAAGCCTCCATTAGGGACAACATACACAATAGACTGGTTTAAAGTTGTAAAGTCTGCACCTGTAGTCTGACTGGAAATCAGCTGCATAGGAACTTACTATTAGTTCTGCCTTTCATGTCAAAGTAGATACCTTTCTTTGCTTTCTCTTTTCTTTACCTGAAATGTCTATTATCCTACCCAAAGTGCCTAGCAAACTTGGTTCTGAATGCATCTTCTGTTTCCCAAATGTAGGACAAATAAAAGAAGCTATTTGGAATGATTTGGTCTTGAGTCTCCATCCTACGCACTTAAGGTAACCTGGTGTATCGTATGTGCCAGAGGGGCCTGGTATATCGTATTGTGCCAGAGGGGCCCGGTATATCGTATGTGACAGAGGGGCCTGGTATATCGTATGTGACAGAGGGGCCTGGTATATCATATGTGACAGAGGGGCCTGGTGTATTGTATGTGGCAGAGGAGAAGAGAGAGCCTGAGTGGAGACACCATCACAGACAACACAAGCTTGTAGCATGTCTTTCCAGCCAGGCCCTCCAGACATGCGTATGAAGTCATAGACAAGATTTCCTAAGAATCAACAAGCAACATCTTTATCCAGTCATGATTCAGAGTTTATCATTCTTTAGCAGTGAGTCATTTTCTCCCCAACCTCATGCATGGAACCTCTAGATTTTCTGTACAACAAAGCTTGCAGCAGGAAGAGGTGCAGGGCAGAGTCTGAAGCTGTTTGGGTAGCTAGCCCAGACCCGTCACTCACTGGGTTTGTGTAGAGTGCCCACCCACAGCACCTGCCTTGCTGTCTTGTCATTTCGTGCTGCCTTTCATAGCCCTGAGCGCTACATACTGCCCTAATGCTCCCTTATCCGGTTCTTTCCTCTTAGACCAGGCATCCAATGGCAGCAAGTACAATGTGGCTAAGAATACCCTGTGCACACCTACTGCTGTACCTCACCAACAGACAGATATATTATCTAATGTTTATTCTTCACTAGCGTCCTCCCCCCCCCACTTGTTTTTATCAGATCTTTACTCTGCCATGTCTGGAGATCAGTGAGCGTGGGTGAAGGAACAGTGAACCCTGAGATGAGATGGCTGCACAGGATGGGCAGGAGGAGTGCTCTGCGTGTTTCTAATGTTTCTTGCTCTTTCCTGATCCCAACCAGAACCTCTCTTAAACCTGAGAACGTTTAGAAAAACAGTTCATCCATTTCTTTCCTGGCATCTTCCCTTGAGTGGGATCTTATGGGATGCATACTGTCTTCTTGGACTCATCGCCTCACTGGGGATCCTAGGTGGTCCGCTCCCAGCTGGTGTGCTCCTGTACTGATTCACATTCTGACTGTTGAGATTAGCTCTTCACAAGTTTACAGTATGTTTGACAAAGCAGCGTGCCTTGCCAGGCTCAGTGTACTTACAAAGTAGTTAGTGGTTCAGAAATCTCTTCCCTGGGGTTAGCAGCCTGCCTCCAACACATCTACAAGGCTCTGGTCTTAGATATGTGCAACAAGTGACATCAACAGGCACTGCAAAGATGCAGGGTCGCCTGCCAAAGTCTTCAGAAGCTTACTGTGCCCTTGAAGTGGGTCATCCTCAGGAGCTGTCGCTTTTCATCTACCCAGCAGGTGTGTGTCATCAAATAAATATCATAAAATGTCTTCCAGTCCGAAACAAGTATCTGGCAAGGAAAAGAAGCATGTGGGTCTGCTGCCTATCGTGTCTGACAGAGGGGCGCCTCCTGAGATGCCCTTCCTAAAACATAGGAAAAGTAGTATTTTTGTGAGCTAAAGGTTCCCTACCCCTGTCATTTTGGCCTTCCCTCCCATTTATCCATTCTCCTCATCCTCTCAGCTAACAAGTTTCTGAAAGAAAGAACTCTCAGTGATGTAAGTTCATCTACTAAGTGTTCAATAAAGAGGACCCTTGAAACGCGGTGCCACAAAACTATATTTCCTCTCAAAGTCCGTTAGTTTAAAAAGAATAGGTCAACTGGTTTTCTTGGAAGCCCGTTTCATCACCAGGGTTTAGGGTTTAAATTATTGGTGCTCTTTTCCTTATGGTGGAAGCATTAGGAGATAGTAAAATAGAGTAGCTCATAATTTGCATAGTTTTGTAATTAACTGGACAAGAAGGTAGGAAATAATGTATCTCAATTCTCATTGGATATTCTTAAACTTACTTCATCATTCCATGCCTAAATACTGGACATCATCAAGTCAAAAATATTTTTAAAAAGCAATTAACCCCGACTTTAAAGTTATAAGGTGAACTTACGAAAGAGGAAACATGTGGATCCTAATGTATTTGTCCTGTTTTCAAATTTATGTACAAAAATTCTAAGCCCTGAACCACAGATGACTCTCACAGAAGCATGATCGCCATGCTCGTCACCCTTGAGCAAGCTAGGTAGACTACTCTGATGTCTTCACGTGCATGTAGGTGCTCCACGGCTTTTGGGGGGGTGGTTGTCATTTTGGGTTGAATGCCATTCCCCAGACTCTCAGATTCTGCACGGCAGTGAGCTGTCACTGACTTAGCTGTTTCTCTCAGGTCAACTAAATGGTGACCTTTTACAGGTAACAGTCACCTCTTCCTGGATAATAATATCAGTAAGTTCATAGGTTTGATGACTCCTTAAATTTGATCTTTTAGAATAAAAAATACTGTGTTAAAAAAGTCATGTAGCTCAGAAAGGGCCTGAGAGGAGGCTGACACTTGTGTTGGGCACTAGACACTGAGCTGCAGCAGCAAAGGAAATGGAATACCTTCCCCATGGAAGCCACATTTTAAATAGGAGGTGATAGTAAACAGGTAACCATGTACTGGCTTCGTATAACCCTGTCCAACATGCTTAGGACTGAGCATTCCAGATTGGGGAATTAGCAGATATTTTGGGGACAGCACTTAAATCTACATTTAGATTATGAAATCTAATGCATGTGAAATGCATGTATGTATTATATACATAGTCTATCATACACCTTATACTCACAGTGAGATGGTAATTTTACAAAGTACGATAACTTGGTGGATAGACAAAGTTTCATGATATGGGATTTCCCCCTCAAGGTGTCAAGCTGATGTCTTAAAGTTTCCAAGTTTGGAGTGTATTAGGTTTTGAATGTGAGGGTTTCAGCTGCTCAAGCTGTACTGTAATCCCAGAAAGTGACATGTGCAGGGGAGGTGAGGGATGGGGGTGGGGAGTGCTGAGCACAGATGCAGCACAGACAACAGCAAACTGTTTTGAGACCACGCTCCCCCTGGGCCCATTTCCTTTTGAGCAATTCCTCTAAAACTCAGTTATGGCCAAGACCAAGTCTCCCTGTGGTTGGGCGTCCTCACACTGCATTCTCTCATGGGTTAAGGGTTTTCACTGGGGGATGCATTTCTGGAACACACAATAGACAGGAAGAACAGAAGGAAGGAGAGATGCCAGAGATGTGGGAAGGACCAAGCCCTGCTTTGATGTGGACTAGGGTCTCAGTGATGTCACCGTCTTTTGGCATAAAAAAGTGATTCATGCCCAACCCTGCCATGCTCATAGACAATAGCAGCATCCTGGATCCCCCTACTGAAGGTCTGACAATAGC
>NW_021604568.1:14874122-14897317 GCF_004785775.1 Grammomys surdaster | reverse complement strand
GAAGGTCTGACAATAGCAGCATCCTGGATCCCCCTACTGAAGGTCTGGCTTGGAGAGCATACTCCTGACAATTGGTCTTAAGACAGTTCAGCACAGATGGAAACCATCACTGGAAATCTGAAGAAGCACACCACGGAAGCAGTCTAACTCCTAAACACTTTTGTGTTGACTGCATGTAGACTCATGTTCCTGGAGGCTGACTGGGATAGGTACCTAGTTGTGTCCCCAAGCCTGATGGATACACAAGAGGAATTGCGAAGCTGACTCTGACATTCTCCGGTTAAGTCACTCACAGCAAGTCGTGGACTTTTCTAATCCTTGTCCATAAAGGGAAGTAGAAATGCCTCCCTTATTAGTTTGCTCCGAGTGTTAAATGAAACCAAATGAGCCCATGATTACATAGCAATTAGAGTTTAAGTGCTCTTAAAATAAATGGCAATTAAGAGGACAGTAATCAATGATAATGGTGATTCAGAAATAATTTGCTTGGTTCTTTAGTTAGAAAACTGAGGAGGAAACCTTGGCATCAGAGAGCAGAGCATCAAAGGACAAACAGTCCTTTCACAGGGAAGTCTGTGCAGCTCAGTGAGGAGACACAGGAATTAGGGAGGAGGGAGGAGCTCCTCCTTAAACCATGAGCCAGGCCTCAGGTCCCAGCAGGTTTAGTGTGGGACAGCGAGTGGGGGCCACTCCACGCAGTCTCAGTCCACATAGAAACACAGACAAGGGCTCCCTGAAGCTGTGACAGGGGTCTCATGGCAGGAACTGCAGATGCAGGTTATAAGTTGCATGTGAAGCTTCTGTGGCCAACTTAGAGGCTTTCCCACACTGGCAACGGCTTTTGTTCCTTGTAGTTTTAATGCTGTCCTGTATCTGCCATCCTGAACTTAAAAACAGCACCAGAGTCCACCGTGACAGTAGCATCCATTAACCTGCATATCACACAGTAAGATGCCGTACGATCAACATCCCTGAACTTGCACCAAGATCCATTGGCAACAGAAGCAGACACATCCTGTGTTCTGAAGGAGTGGTGGACAGTGAGGTGGATGTGGAAAATTGGGGTGGGTGTGAACGCTGCCATGCCTGACTTTCATAATTAGGCCCATGCTTCATGCTAACACATGCATGTCAGCACAGGCTCTCTAGGGAGGAAACGCCCCTCTCTTAGATGCTCTAACAATCTGCGTTATGGAGGTAGGTTCTATCGTTTAGTCTACACAGTCTTAAGTACAAACATAGCTGAGGTGAGAAATTCTTAGGAGTAAGGCATACATTTTCTCACACACAGACACCAAGTTTCACTGAATACATGTGCGAGGTATCACCTTTCTTCTGGCTTGGTCCAGTAAGTAGAAATTTCAGAAGTAGAACTTTAGGGTAGTGTCTGGCCAGCCCAGGGCTAGAATAGGAATAGAAGAATAAAGACAGCAGATGGGAAGGGGGTGTCTGGGTAAGATGGCTGTGTGTACGTCAAATACAAAAGCAAACTGGGAATGAGGAGAGCTAGGTTTAAGATGAAGCCCAGTCATCCTTCCAGGATGGACAAGGGTCAGGGGGCAGAAGCCCTGTACTCATCTTCCGGTGCAGGTATAGGGAGTAGTCAAGCGATGCTTCTCGGCTCTCTTTCCCAGAGATTACAAATGGGACACGTGTCTTTGGCTGGAGGGACAGAGAGCTGACTACCTAAAGTGGTATATGAGGCTTTCAGGGCCTGCTTAGTCTCCACACAGGGGCAACTGGCTGGACAGACCCAGGTGACACTGGCTGTGTGGGTCTCTCCTAAGCTGTATCCTTCATTTGGGGAGAGTTCCTTTTCTACTGCTGCCCAAGGAGACAGTATGAGCTACAGACTGCACAGCACCCAGTAACTGCTCCTAGAGTCACCCCTTGGTTGCATATTTCCCACCTTGTTCCTCACAGGATTCAAAATGGTTTACTTGGGTACTTACCAGTCATGTGTGGTACCTGGGCTGGCTTTGCCATTAACTTTACTGCGAAGAGTCACCTTGAAGCTTCCCAGGCCCGGGGGACAGGGCATGTGTGAGTAGCTTGCCAGTAAGAACATGATATGCAAACACCAGGGATTGTAGTGGGAATGCTTTGTGCATAATGGGTTAAACAAACACACTAAGGAACACAAGTATGATGAAAGCATCAGTCCAGCCTACACCTACATGGCCCTGAAGCTCAGCACGAGGAAGTGCTTGTCTTAGTGAGCCAGGCTGTGCTCTGGTTCTAAAAACAGTAAGCAAACTTGTTAAACTGCAAGTGTTCCAAATGATTCCTAGAAAGGGCTATTTTGCACAATCTGATGATTTGGGATTTTTGTCAAATTAATGTCACCAGATATGCCCTATAATTAGGATAAAATATTTTAAAAGTTTAACAATGAAGCCATTCATTAACTCATTGATTTTCCTATAGACTGGGAACCTGAATTTAAATGATACCCAAAAATATAACTGGGCACACTCACAAAGAGAAGAATGGGTTGTGAGTTTTTAAATGGAATACAGAAGTTTAAAATGCTATTAGTGTTCAGATTCTCTGAGAACATTAAAACTGCCCATTAAATAAAAATCTAATAATTGGCCCACTGAATTGTGACATTTTGTAACCTGTACAGGAATGTAAGAAATTGTGGAAGAAAAGTTCTTTTGAGGCAGAATTTGATTTGCGGTGTAATATTATTCTAGAAGCCAAGGTCTCATGCACACAATTACAAACGAACAACAGTGCAGAGTGGCTAATGAAGCCAGGACGACTGTGGAAACCAAGCATAGGCCTGTGACTCACAACTCCCCAAGGTGAGTTCTACTCCTGCTTAAGAGAAAAATCAGGCAAATGCAGGAGCTCAGAGAAAGCCCCAATTTGAAACTGCTTTCTTATTAGGCACAGCTTACAAACAAAACTAATCAGATTGGCCTACGGTTTACAAGCTTACTCTGCAGTGCTGTTAAATTAGTGTGATATAAGGGTATCAGTCAGGACAGAAACCCGAGGTTACCCAGAGCCTTCTGGACCTTACTATACCTTGCTCTCTAGGTTGTGTGCCCAAGGAACAGGTTCGCAAGACAGACACTGAAGGGACTAACTTCAAAGACTACTGCTTTGTCTAGCAGGAGCAGTGTGAAGGCATGGCGAGGCCAGTGGCTGATGTGGTTGGGACACTGTATAAAGTCCTGGAGCAGATGTGAGTGAATCTTTGACCGGGATAAAAAGAGGATGGCAGATGCCTTCCAAGTGCTTAGATTATAGCTATATCCCACCACACCTGGTTTCTGTGCAAGCTCCTTAGATAAAAGCACTGGCTGCTTTTTCCCAAAGGACCCTGGTTCAGTTCCCACACCACATTGTGGCTAATAACCATTCACACCTCCAGTTCCAGAAGATCTGACACAGTTTTCTGTCTTGTGCAGGAACTGTATGCATGAGGTGCACATATACATATGAAGACCAAACACTAATATTCATAAAATAAAAATAATAAATCACACACACACACACGTGTGTTGTATATAGGGCTACAACTCTATTCCTTTATGGAAATTTTGTCAGCATACTCACTAGACGCTGACAGAAGATGGACACACAAGAAATGTCAACGATCGCCAGAGACAGACATAAAGGAAATGAGGGTGAAGAAGAACCAGGTTTAGAGGAAGCTGGATGAGTGAGAAGGGGGGCAGGAACACTCCACACAGACTCCAGACAAGGCATATCAGTATACAGTGGCTGACTTTCCTCCCAGTGCAAATTTTTAAGCTTATTTTGTATTTCAACCAATCCACAGTAATGTGAAAATCCTATAACTTATTATATTTTGCTCGGGAGACTGTATACTTGGTGAACTTGGCTAGCCAGGGGAAGGGGCTTGTGAAGAGTGAAGAGAGAATCCTCACGGTTTACTTCTTGAATGCTATCAGAATAAAACTGTTTAACAGAAGACAAGCTATTTATTTACATTTACTCATTTAAATGTGCTTTTGTTCTTTCTTGGCAGTGAAGGATGTTATCAATTCTTTTTACTTAAATTTTACCGGAGAACAAGAGTAAAAAAGTCTAAGGCTAGGCATGGTGGTGTACACCTTTAGTGCCAGCACGTGGGAGACAAAGGCAGGTGGATCTCTGAGTTCAAGGCCAGCCTGGTCTACACAGTGAGTTCCAGGACAGCCAAGACTACACAGAGAAACCTTGACTAGAAAATAAACCAAAAGAACCCCAAAAACATCAAAACCAAACAATACTCCTAAATACCCCCCAAAAGTTTGGCTACAAACTGAAGAGCGACAGCCACTAATCCTTGTCTGATATTCTACACGGAGAACAGTGAGACAAATAAAAGGTAATTATGTGAACCAGACAGACTTTTATGGCTAATCTCCAATAAGCAATCATGGATTACAATCTGTCACCAAGCTAGAAGAATTTCAAAAATTTTTTCCAAGTGGGAGTAAATTATAGACAGATTTCCATACTTGAAAGCAAAATAGGTATAGACAAGAGGAAGAGACAAGCATAAAATACAAATGTAAAATATAAAAAGGAAAAATATAAACAAAATATATAATGATTTAAGAGGGGGATGGGTCAAAAAAACGGAGTTTCATTTTATTTTTTACGGCTTCCTATATTTTCAAGACACCCAAAGAGAGTAATAGATTTCCAATTTTTTAAAATTTCTTTTTTTTTATTACAAGTACTTCAGTATACTTGTCACATTTCTGAACAGGACTGACGGGGGGGGGGGGGAATGTAGCCTTGTGGTAAGTGGTTTGCTTACCCCACACTAAGCCTTTCATTCACTACTTGTACTATAAAACCAACAGCATCAAGGACAATGCAAAACCCAAAGCAACCAACCAGCCACCTATCCATCCATCTGCCGTCTGTCCACTGAAGCAACCAACCAACCAACCACCCAACCAGCCAACCAGCCAGTCAGCCAACTATCCATCCAATCATCCATCCATCCATCCATCCATCCATCCATCCATCCATCCATCCCATCTACCCACCCACCCACCCACCTATCCCATCCACCCACCCACCCACCCATCCCATCTACCCACCCACCCACCCACCCATCCAACACACACAACGAACAAACACAGAATACCTACTCCCCCATCAAATAAGGTCTCTGAAGCCAGTTGAATAATTGGGAATGGTTGGTAGACAGTCAAGTCAATAAGGAGTGCTTACACTGTTTTAAAGAAAGCCACGTGCTGCTTGACTGCTTCTAGGGTGACAGAACAGGCCTGGGGGTTGCCATACAACACATGAGGAGAAGACAGGAAATCCTGAAGGCATACAAGAGATGATAAAGTCTTCAAGTGAGAATAAGAGCCAAGGTCTCCTCAGTACAGGCAGGTCTGGAACATTTATGCCTCAAGTAGGTCTGGCTGCATGGAGTATATGGTAAGAAACACTCCAGAGTCTGTGAGAAAAGCCTCTCAAATACTTTCACAAGGACCAAGGTGTGCTCAGGTAAGATCAGGTGCTTCTTATCCAAAAGGCTTGAGACCAGAGATGTTTTAGAATTTGAGACTTTTGGACCTTCTAATATTTGCATAAGCTTACTGGATGGATAACTGTAATCTGAAGATCAAAAGTTTGAAACCTAAGCAATGTCACAGAGGTGCCCAAGGTCTCTTGGATTTCAGGATATTTTGGAATGCGTGTGTGTGTGTGTGTGTGTGTGTGTGTGTGTGTGTGTGTGCATATAGAGGCCACAGGACAACTTTAAGGTATCATTCCTCAGGAGCTGCCTAATTTATTTGAGACAGGATCTCTCACTGGCTCTAGTTCACCAAGCAGGTGAGGCTGGGTATTGAGCCTCAGGGATCTGCCTGCCTCTGTCTAATCATGGGTCACAAGTGCCTGCCCCTGTTCCTGATGCATCACGTGGGTCCTGGGGCCTGAACGCAGGTCCTAGCTTTTGTGCAGCAAGAACTTTACCAACTGAGCCATTTCCTCAGCTTAGACATTGAGATTTTTAGATATGCTCAACTGGGTCTTTCTCCTTAATTTAGAGACTGTGGTTTGTGGTAAAATACTAAAGTACAAAACCACAGGTAGGTTAAGACTTACTAAAAAGCCCAACACCACCTGAAAAAGGTCTAATGGGGAGGCACAACAGTTATTTAATTAGCGCGCACTGATTAACTCAACCCCGTGCAACCACTGTCTTCTGCTACTGCTAATTCTGGTTTTGAAGTAAAATGAAATACAGTAGCTGAAGAGTAATTAATGTGTCCAGTCCCTTCACCCCATGGCTATGATGACTCGGTTGCCCTTCGCTGCAGAGGTTTCCTGAGAAGATGCTAGAAAGGCTTTGAAACAACTCAAAGGCGTGTTCTCAGGAGGTGGTGACTTCACATTAAAAACCTTAACCTGAACAGGCCTCTTAGCAGCACATCCTCTAATGATGATGTGAGACATGAGATTAATTTGAAATCTTTGCAGTGACTGGATAGAAAAGTGTTCTGTTTTTAACAGAACATTTGTTATAGAAACAAAGTCGAGTCTTTATTTCTGATAAGCTGCCTAACAGTTAAGAGATAGAGAGGGAGAGAGAGTTAGTTAGTTATAGGCACCCAACTGATGACTGGATTGATGTGGACCTGGCCGCCCAGGATTGAGTCCAGTCTGCTAGGCTCTGTCCATTTCCTCAACATTCTTTAGGTGGGTTGGGGCAACTTTAAAGTTCACTGGAACACAATTTGAGTATCACTGTTTTATGTTCCTATGAGGGTGTGTGCACTGACTTCTTCCATAGAATTTTGATTGTTTTTTTTTTCAGCTTTCTTTGACAGACAAATTAGAAAGGTAAGAACTATATTCCTAGGATTCTCTTGGAATTACATTTTACACTGTAGCTCGGGGTCTGCCAACTAGAGACTGTGTAAACTTGGAAAGTGAATGTGATCTGTGTGAACCCGCTTTGAGGAACAGAATGTGAGTGTTCTCTTCTGAGTCATATCTGTTAGATATCATGGTGTCTAGATCCTAGTGCCTGAGATGGAGACCTCCCAGTGCAGTCTGGCCTCTTTTGAGGCTGCATCCACTCATGGCGGCTTTACCTCCAGTAAGGCGTCATTGAATTTCTCATGTAAGACTTTAACAAACCTCCTTCTAAAATGAGCTGGATAAACCTAAACTGTTGGGCCTAAGAACCTTGGCCAACACAGAATCTCAAGCAGCCCCTAATGACTTCATCATCTCTGTGTCCTGATGGACCAGAAACCAGTTGTACCCACACCACCAAGATCTTTGTGTCCCATGGATCAGCACCAGTTGTTACACTGATACCAAACAGATGCCAGTTAAGCCACGTGCTAGAACCATATCCCCATGCAGGCTTGGTTGGATGGCTTTATTCCAACTGTCTACTAGATAGTGAGAAACACTGGGGAATTGGCACTGGAGCAATCATAGGGTGGTGCCATAATAATTTGACTATGTTCATTTATTTGGTAAAGCAAGACATTAAAAAAATACTCTCAATTTGTTATCATTTTGAAAGGGAAGAAAGAAACAATTCAAAGTTATTTTTAAAGATACATCAGTAAAGACAGGGATGTAAAATATTATGATGCTTAATAATGAATCTGAGTTTGAATACTGTAAATGACAGGCTAAAATTTCTGTGTTGGTAAAAATTTACATTTTTAAAAGGTGAAAACAGACCCCTCATTTAAGTCATACTGTCACTATAAGTGAGTGCATCTACACATCTCCACACCTCTAAGTATTTTCTACTGTAAGTTTTCTTCATTTAGAAAAGACTATTTGAAACATGTCTTTCTCTTGTTTTGTACATACTTACTTTCATTTTTTGTGAGTGGTTAGGCAAAGGGTCAGATGATAACTTTAAATATTTAAGCTGGTCAATGACAGTCAAGTAGCTAAGATTCTCTCTAGTTTATCGTTAAATATGGATTGCCTTAGAGGTAACCTCGAGTCCACGGAACAGCTTCCTAATGAGTTAGCAGTTATGAGCTAGGAAGTAATTCTGAATTTTAAACATGGCTGAAGAACAGGTCTGGCTATAACAAATTGAAAGCACCACAATTATACAATATCATGCAATGCATTAGGCATTCACGTGATGCATATATAAAATACGCTAATAAACCTAGCATATTAATAAATACCTAAAGCTGCACCTTTAAGACCTCAATGCTAATTGGCAGGCTTTTTGACAGAATATCTGGAATAGCTCTCATTATCAGTTTTGGCAAGGTATTTTTGAGCTACCTAACTAATGATTATTTCTGTACTCCATAGCATGTCGGTCAAAACCCAAGATCTGAAAAATGCCATTAGAGAGGAGGGTGCGGGCAGCAGTTTAGATGTTTAGATGCCATGGCCAGATTTTGGATTTATTGATGTGATATAATAATATCTACACATAATTTCATTTTCTTTTATTTTACTTCTTTGTTGCCTATTCAAAATACAACATATATACACAATTATATACACATACAAATACATATCCTGTGTATTGATTATGTATACGAGGTACCACATTCTGCATTACAGCAATATTTTTTATGATTTTATATTCTGTCCACCTTAAAAACAATTTTAAAAATAGAATAGCTTAGTGGACGTCTTTCTCAAAGAAAACACTTTCCAACCACCCCAGGGCAGGTCAAGCTCACAGTGAGTCAAACACGTTGAAGATGGGACTGGGGTGAGGAGTGGAGAAGGCACACATTTGTCTGTCATACACAGCTCACTTCTGCAAGCAACATAGATTTATCTACCCATCCTCTGCTCTTGGGATTAAAGACTGGATTTAGAAGAGGAAGAGGAAGAGGAAGAAGAGAAAAGGAAGAGGAGGAAGATGAAGAGGAGGAGGAGAAACAGCGGTGGTAGCAGCAGCGACAGCTTTTCTTGAAGTCAAATGCCTCTGGTCTCTCCATTATGCTTGCCCACAAGCGCCATGTTTACTAATAGATATTACTGTATACATACTTAGGCTTTACCTTTCATTAAAGTGGAACCCTTGCTCAGTATAGAAACAACCTGGCTCCGTTATCAAGTTAAACATTAGAAAACCAGGAAGATAGTGCAGCCCAAGTTGGACTATTGTACCCTCCCACCCAGATCCCAAGGAGGCCTTTGCTTCCTGGTTCTTGTAGCTGTGCTTTTAACTCCAAGGCCTTTCCTTTCTTTGCTGAGATGGGAACTCTCCCAGCATGTACACACTGTGCCGCAATGTTGTAGATTAGGCTTATGAGTGATGTCTTTTGCTTACTGCCCCTGTCTCTTATCCAATGATATTTATAACCCATGAGCTGTAGGATTTCCAAAGCTGAGTG
Source organism: Grammomys surdaster (assembly GCF_004785775.1). Classification (NCBI taxonomy): domain Eukaryota; kingdom Metazoa; phylum Chordata; class Mammalia; order Rodentia; family Muridae; genus Grammomys; species Grammomys surdaster. Next base: position 14,887,979 of record NW_021604568.1, on the reverse strand, counting down.
ATTTGTAATGTAATACTTCTAGAATCTCCAGAGTAATTTCAGCATTAGTTACTAACAAAAGTTGGCTCTCTGAATTTCTTCACCTTGGGAACATGAACCTTTAAGACTTAGAGATCAAATACCAACATCCCCCCCAGGACTGCTGTGCACATCTGAATTTCTGGATGTAGGATTTTTTTTGTTCCTAATCAAGTATAATCTCACTTTATAAGTTCAGATTTTGTCTCAGTGCTACCTAGATTTCTAGGCAAGAAAAGCAATGCAGGCTGAAGGCTTTGTGCCTAGACTTTTGGAAGTTTGGCGAAGGCTATTCTAAGATGCAATGATTTGATCTTGAACTTTAACAAAATAAAATGCCAGAAAAACACAACAAAACCAAAGCAACACTTTATATACTCCAGAACTATACCCTCTTTTGGACCTTGCCTGGTAGTAATACTAACAATTCTATTTTGAGGGCAGAACAGAACGAAGAGCCTTCTAAATTTCCCTCTGGATCTTCCAACCATGCCAAGTAATCACAAATTCCTGCTTCTATTTACCAGTCAGGCATCCATAGGTGGCTCTTCCTGACTGATCCTGCTGTGAATAAATGTCTCTCTGCTGGTCTCTGCATTAAGATCCAAACCAATTTAACAGGGAAGTGAGTTCATGCATTCTACTCACTTTTAAGTTATGAAAGTCACTTATGAAGATAGGCCATGACCAGCTAGTCAGGCTAGTCAAACAGTATTCACCAGGGCCAGCTAGTCAGACAGTGTTCACCAGGGCCAGCTAGTCAGACAGTATACACCATGGTTAGATAGTCAGACAGTGTATTCCATGGCCAGCTAGTCAGACAGTGTATGCCATGGTTAGACAGGCAGACAGTGTTCACCAGGGCCAGCTAGTCAGATAGTCAGACAGTGTATGCCATGGTTAGATAGTCAGTGTATGCCATGGTTAGATAGTCAGACAGTGTATGCCATGGCCAGCTAGTAAAAGGCACAGACTAAATGCTGAGCTTATTTTCAAATTCTTTCCTATAATACCAATAACCTTTACTTTTTGTTATATTGATTCACTTTCAAATGTTAAAAATGGAAAAATCCCATCACAGACCTTTATAACCAGGAATGATTAGGAAAACAAAATACTTCGCCCCAAAAGCGCCTTCTGCAATCAGGGTGGCTTGTTGATGGGTTCGTCCACGGCTGTTGGTTGGGAGCCAACAGGAGCACTGGTTAAGAGACTGGGTTTTATTTTGAGTCAGGCTTGCATTCAAACCGTAGCCTGCTACTTATTACTTCTTTGACTTGAGTAAGTTTATTATCATTTAAGGCCTTAGAGTGCCCACCTATCGAATGGGATGCGGGATGATCATTATAGGCTGTTTGAGTAAGATTGGCAGACAGCATTTCACAAACGGGCATTGCTGTGATCACATCCTTCCTGCTCTTATCTTTGATAAGAGCTTTTCCAGGGTTTTTCGTGTCTTATAGGAGTTGGCCTTGTCACACAGCAAGAAAATATTTGATTTAGATGTGAGGAAACCTGTGTTCAACATCTAACCTCATTGTCTTCCTACTGGCTATATAATTTTTAGCAGAATTCTGAAGCTATCTGGGTTTTTATTTGCCATTCTATGAAATGGGATTTGAGGGTTCCTTCTCATTCTAGTAGGAATCAAAAAAATCAGCAGATGATGTATGTTGTGGCTAAAAGCACTGTTGAAAGGTAGGTTGCTGTCATCCTGTTATTTGACTGGACAGAACTACCACCTATTCTGCTGTTGGCTGTGTGAAGACCCAGTAAGACGAAAGTAACTTGTAAACTAGGAAGTGGACCCTCACTAGACACTATCTGCTAGCACTTTAATGTTGGACTTTTCAAACTCTAGAACTGTGCAAATCAGTATTTGTTCTTTCATTGTACTGAATCTATTATATTCTGCCCAAACCAATGAAGGCAGAATGGATGGCAAGCTGATGCAGTCAGAGTGAGGAGACATTCTTCTTACTGAAGTGACAGTAGCTGCTGTCTGTGTTGAAACTGTTGAGTAAGACAGAGAATTTAAGCTAGTGGCTGAAATGGAAGCCTTGTTTAATTCTACATCTGGGCCTGGGTAAGGCTGAACAGATTGAGTATTTAGAAAATCATAAGTGGACTAGCTAAGGTGCAAAACAATACTCTGAGACACGCTGTAGCCCCTGCTGAGCTACCAAGGAGGTCAGTGATCAGTTGGGTCCAGAAGACCATGGCTACACCATGTCCAGCCGGACTGAACAGGCACACATTTTGTGTGTCATCTAGCAAAAAGAGCTGTGACTTTATCAATAAGGTGCTGACCTTTGACTGAAGGCCGCTAACCTATTAACCTTTGGAAAAAAAGACTCCAGACATGACTGTACTTGCCATCTTCCTCCCAGACCACAAGAATATCAAAGCACATGTTCCAGCACATGTGGACAAAGGGACGTATGAGGCAGGTGTTAAGACATCAGGTCCAACATGTGTTTAACCGTGTGTGAGCAGAAGGGTGCTAAGCCATGTGGTTAAGCAAGTGTTAGGGCATATCCCCTTACAAAGGGTTCTCATTTGGGACCCTCACTTATGTTACGCCTAGTCCAGGGTTGCTAAGCAATAGCTCTGTTTTCCCAACTTAACACAATAAGCTGAACAACTTCTCATAAACCAGAGCCAGAAGTCTCTTTTCTTGTCTTGAGGTGATCATGAGGAATTCATGTATATGTTATTGATAAATATAGTAGCACTCAGATTTGAGAAGTCTCTATATGAAGAAAGGCAACAGAGACCAGGGACAGACTGTAGTTAGATGGTGAGCATACAAAGTGTCGATAAGCCACAGTGACACCTGCGACAACCACAGGCTGGACATGTTGCACAACCTAGCAACTAGGTGACAATCACAACTGTGATTTGCATCTGGAATTGAAGATTGTTTTCTATTTCCAATTTTAAAATAGGCATATACATAACTGTCATGTGACTTAACAAACATTTAAAATAGGCATATACATAATAGTCACATGACTTAACAAACATAGGTTTTTGGCAGTTCTAATTGATAGTAAAATGTCACCAAGACTTGCTTAAAAGTATGTCTGATAATATTTGCTAAATATTATAGCTTATGAATTAACATTGCTTCTGGAAGCTTCCATTCCAAAGCAAATGAATTCTCTGAGTTTAAAATACGAACAGGCAACTTTAGATAACACTTTGAGAAAGGATGAAAGCAGGCAAAATCCAGGGTGGCTTAGATGCCTTCCTATAGTAGGAAGAAGGGTACAAAATAAATGTACGCAAAGAGAAAATATCTCAGCTCTACCTTGTTCTTTGGCTATGAAATGAAGCTATAAATACACAAACATAAGTCTTTAGGTTCATGAATTTCTCTTCTGAAAAGAGACACACAGTTCAATAACCTTTTAAAACTGCAAGTACAGAGCCGGGGAGACAGCGGAGTCAGTAAAGTGCAAACTCGGGGGCTGCAGTTTGGATCTCTTGTACCCATTTAAAAGCCAGGCACAGTGGTGCTTCTGCAATCCCAGTGCTGCGACGTGGACACAGGAGGGTCCCTGGGGTGTCAGGCCAGCTGAGTCAGCAAGCAGGAGAGAAGCTTTGTCTCAAAACTAAGGTGAGTGAAGAAGACTGAAGATCTGACTTGTGGCTCACACTCACCAGCACACACACACATGTACTTGCACCACACACAAGCACACACACACATAAAAATAAAAACTGCAAAGAAAAAAAAAAACGGAGAAGAGCCACAAGTTTGTATTTAAATTCCATACCCTCATAGTGCTAGTTAATGAGGTCTGTTCTCCTTAACCACAGTGATTTGTGTATAAACAATATTTAATCATAACTGGAAGATGGTATTTGATTAGTTTGGATTTCAAAACAAGTTGAACAACCATTAAAATACAAACACTGCCTTCTCTGTCACCTTCTGCGTGGAGACCACCAAACAAAAACCACAGAGAAAGAAACATACTAGAGCCCTTGGTACCAGCCAGGTGCTGTGCGTCAGAGCCTGGCAGGTCTCTGGAGACTGTCTTCCTGTTTGCTTATCTTAATGATCTGGGCAGCACACACTAATGTGCACAGAGAGAAAGATCTGTTCCCTGAATAGAGTTTCTTCAGTGTTTAGCCATTCAGTTTGAATAGTGTAAACCAAATACAGAATACAACAAGTTTCTTCTCTGTTCACAGTAAGCAGAAATCTGAGGGTGTTTTCCAGAGCTTTGTCACCAGCCACATGTCAACCAGGCTCAGGCCCCTGCTGCAGAAATCCTAGACCATCCTAGAAGAGAGCCAGGGCATCTGTTATCAGTTGTGCTCACTGAAAGGCTCCAGACTTGAGTGGAATAAACCTGCAATGCCACTGTGAGTAACAAAAATAGCCTTAATAGAGCCACTGACTCTGAGGTAACACTCAAGTGTCCTCACTGTGTCCACCGACTCACGTGGAAGCACCCTCCTCATTATACCTTCCCCTGGGCACAGCCGTCTCAGGGAATACAATGGACTGGAGACATGTGGAGGGAAGGGATGGATGCTTTAGAATGTTCCCTAGGGAGCACTGTACAGCGCTGTGCAGTACCTGGTTCTTTGCAAATCTTTCACGACAATTTGTACTTTTAATCAAACTTTGTTGAGGACAGCAAAAACAATAACAACAACAACAACTACCATCCAACCAAACCAAAAAAACCACACAAAACAAAACAAAACAAAACAAAACAAAACAAAACAAAACAAAACAAAACAAAAAACAGAATGATCGGAGGCAGAGTTTAGCCTCTTTCATTGCCAGCTTCAGGTGACGGGTGCCATGCGGCGTGGAAGGGCCTTCTAAGGTGGCAGCTCTCTCACTTACATGGCCGTGGGCATTTCATCCCAGAGGTGTTGTGTGAGGGGCAACTGTGGGCACACAGGGCTCCTTCAGTGTGCTTCCCCAAAGCCTCCAGCTTTGTGTCTTCCTTCCAATGATCCTGCCAAAGACTTCAGTGTACAATCAAATTGTATGCAATAAGCTGGCATCATGTTTGGATGTGAGGATGTTTAGAATCTGCTGGAGAGTAGCACAAATTTGAATGTCCCAAACTCGGGTTGGAATTTGGCCTTGGAGCTGGCCTCGTCTCTGATTTTTATGAACAGAACAAGCATAGCTATTATGGGAAAAGAGTAAAATCAATGCAAGCAATAGCAATTACTTAAAACAGAGAAGAGGGCTTACTTTCCCCCACCCCAGAAACGGGCCCTCTTATCTTTTCATCTTAAATATTTAAAAAAAAACATTTTTTTTTTTGAGACATCATCTCATGCATCCCAGGTTGACCTCGAACTGGCTACACAGCAGAGATGACCTTCTGATTATTCTCCTTCCACTTCCCAGGTTCTGGTATTATAGGGCTGCTACACCACGGTTGGTTTATGTGACACCGGTGTGTGTGTGTGTAGACCAGGGCCTTGTGCAGAGCAGGGAAGCACTGGAGCCATTGAGCTACAGCACTAAGCTACAGCTCAACCTCCCTCAGCCTGCCAGTGTCATTAGAGACTTGTCTCTCGCTGTCCCTGCCCTTTCTGTCCTACTGGCTCCCTAGTAATGCTTAGAGAAACACTCACCCCTACACTAAAAACCCCTTTTCTGTAATTAAGTGCAAATGCTTAGGGGTAGATTAACAACTGTGGAGAGGTTCACAGGAAGCACAATGTTAAGTATTTTCCTAAATTTAAACTGTTCATTTATGTAAATCAGTAGAAAGGTAGACTTCAAAACCTTTCCTGTATAATTTACGGGTGAAGAGTGATGTCATCACTTTGGTTAACTGATTAAACCAGTAGTGTCTGTTCTCTGATACACACACGTGTAAATACAGACTCATCTACTTTGTTTAAAGGTGTTTGGAGTAAAAATGTACCCAAAGAGACTAACGCTGCCACCCGTCAACATGCCTCCAGACATGAGACATTTCTCTTCTTCCTGTTTCTTCACCGATCTTCAGCAAAACGCAGGGAGTTAAATCGGCCTGTGTCATTTCTTCATTGGCCCGCCTGTCCACTGCCCTGATGCCCATTCTGTTCCCAGAGACAGCAAAGCACAGGGACTCAGAATAGAATAAGATTCAATTCCTGTCTTTTATACTTTACCTCGGGAAGGTGATGGCACTTATGCCTAATCACAGTTTACAATTTTATATCATTCAATGCCCCTGACTCTGGGGGTTTTATCATGTGAAACGCAGTGACGGACGGACAGACCTACTTCACTGCACGCTTTGTTCTTACCTAGGTTTTCTTTCATGTTTCTGTACTTCGAGAGTTTATCAGAGGTTAGGGATCCAAGTGAGAGAAAACAGAAAATATTTGTATTTGTTGATGATATTTTAATCACAAGGGATATTTTCATTCATCAAACATTTATTGAATGCATATTATGAGCCCAGCTCACTGGCAGGGTGATGCAGAGATGAAAGCCAGTCCCTGCCCTCCAGGGTCTCAATGTCGAGTGGAGAGACAGGCAAGGAACCCAACAAGGACAACACAGCAATGGCTCCGCACACTGTGTGCAGGCCACTGGAGGGAGGGGGCTGGCTTATCTCAGGCAGCATGTGGATGACTGCTTTTTATGTGACATATTCAGTAATCCTTAAGAGACTTTATTTCAGATTTTAAACTATGCATTTATTTTAATGTATAAAAAAATCCATAGTGAGTGCATTAAATCATGAGTCCATGGACAACACTGTGTGATAAAGCTGGAGGTTCTTAGAGTTTTAAAAAACATGTGTGTAGCTGGGAGGGTAGCTCAGTGCTGGAGCTCTGACGGGCCTAGCATGACTAAGGCCTGGCTTGACCCCAACACTGAAAGAAGGAAAAGCGTGCCGCACAGAGATGGAGACATACATACATAGATGGTGTCCGACCACAGGGCCACCATGCTACTCAGCTGAGATGGCCAGTGTTCCTGAGTTGCACTTCCTTGAGGACACAGGAGGAAAGGCTCCAACATGGCCTGCGTGTTTCCATCAGGTGGAAGGGAGAGGGTGAGAATCCCAACAACCCAGCACGTTCCTGGACCCATCATATGAAGAACTGGCACAAATTTGTGTCCTGAGTTTGTGAATCTCAGAAGTCAGGAGCCACTGCAATTACCCTTAAACTGTTCCTGCTGGAGAATAGCTGTGCATTAGTTAGTTTTAATCCACACCCCAGGGTGCTCCGACTTGACTGGAGTTTCAAATGGGACTACATCCTCCCTCAGGTATTTAGATAATGTTTGAAAGACTAATGAAGAGTAGAATTCCAGAGGCAGCTAAGACTGTGTGGCAGCTTTCTCTATCTTATTAATTAGTTATCTTAATTAGCATAGCTAATAATGATGAATTAATGCAATAGAAATGGTACTGAAATATGAGGACTGGCTTGAAGTATCGTCATTAGTGCATCCATCACATGTGGAGAAAGGTTATCAGCATCTCAGGGAACTCCACTGGGTCCCCACAAAATTCTGTCCTTGACTGGATACTGGTTTAGTCTAGTAGGAAGATTGTATCACTAACTTTGACTAGAAGCTTAGATGACTTCTGTTACTAGAATATTATCACACCAGCCTCAAGGGAATCTCTTATGCCAGCTGTCACCACTCCTCCTTACCTTCAGGAGAGATGGCAGGGACTCAGGTGGGGCTGGAGGACAAAGGTCTCAGTGGTACACAGTGCTGTGAGGTAAAGTTCAGCTAGGATCTGCTTTCGTTTAGACTTTTTCCTCAGGAAACCATGTATAATCCCAACCGCCTCCAAATCCACCCAGGAAGAACTGAATAGTTGTAGAAATTAAATGTTCTAGGGTTGGCTGTCTGATCAATTAGCTCTCTCCTCTTGGTTAAGCAGTTTGTCCAGTGTCTCGGTGCCATTAGATACTGCACACCTTTGTGTCCAGCCATGAGATTTGAGTTTCACAGGCGACCTGGGGTAGGAACACAGGTCTGCGGGTAACTGTGACATATACACACATTATGGAGAGTCACTGGCTACTCCAGACATTTGTACTATGTGTTTTCTATGGGCCTGGCCATGTGGTAGGTTCTTAATATGGTTTATATCATTTTATTTTTGCCACATACCATTGACTAAAACCTTGAGTCTTACAGGTGAACATACAGGGTTCAGAGCAGTCTATGCTGGCAGTCCATCAGTGGCAAGAGACGGCCATTCCAACTACAATCGTCTCATCCCCACAGGTCCAGCCCACAGTTCCCTGCAGTGTATGACAGGGATGTAAAACTTGTGTGGCTGAGATCATGAACACACAAATGATAGGTGGGCAGCTTGACAGCAGAATGGATCAGCCCCATAGTTTGAATGTGACGTGTCTCCCATAGGCTCATGTGTCTGGAGGTGCTGTCTGCAAGGCTGTGGAGACTTTGGGAGGTGGAGGAAGTTGGTTCCTGGGGTTGGGCCTTGAGGTCACAGTTGATAGCTTCACTTCTTGTCTGTTCTCTGCTACTTAAACACAGATGTAATGTGCTGAGCTCCTCATACTCTTCCTGGCTCCATCAGTATCCTCTCAAACTGCAAGCCCAGATAACCCTTCCCTCCATTACGTTGCTTCATGTAAGGAAGTTTCATCATGATGACAAGGAAGGCAAGCAGTGGAACAGATATTAGGGTGACCAGGAGGCCATGTGCTCTTTTTAAGAGTGTCTCAGTTGTTGACATCTACCTGGATGTACCAAGAGTTACGAGCATGGTAACTAGCAGTCTCCTGCACCACCACAGAGGTACAAACGTGGACAAGTTCTTGTAAAGTTCAAAACATATTTACCTAACAACACACCAATCCTATTCCTAGATATTTACACCAGAGAAAAGGAACCTACATCTACAGAAAGATGCATACACAAAGGTCACAGTGCCATTGTTTGTACTATTCCCAAACTACAGGCAGCATGCATAGCTCTCATCACCTAGCAATAAACAGGCAAACTTACCACACTCTACTCTGGGATATTACTCAGTAATTAAAAGGCCTGAGATATTAATGTGTGACAGAACAGGTGCATCTCACAAGCTTCACAGTACGTGAAAGTAAGCACAGCAGGAAGACATGCTATGGAATTCCATCTCTAGGAAACTCTAGAGACAGCAAAACTCTGCTGTCAGAAGCAGCTGCCTGGATCAGCACAGGGAAAGAACCCAATAGAGTGAGGGGCTGTTTTATAGTCTGTGGGTCATGATAGTTTTACAACTGTACCTAACTCCCAACATCCATTTAACATAATACTTAAGTTGGGTGAATTTTATTGTAAATAAAAATATAACTTATGCAGATGCTAAGAATGAAAACAAAACAGAATTCCTCTGAAGAAATATAAAACGTAACAAGAAACTGTCCATCATCTTCCCCAGGGCTGGGCTCAGGAAGAGTAAAGCTAAGTTGGCACTATCCTTTCTTCAGACTCTGTCAGATGTGAAACACTCCACACTGCCTCATGCTGCCCGGCATCCCCCAGCACGCTGCCCTGCCCACTGCATCCTTGATCCCTATCTGGGAATTCCTTCCCTCAAGGGCTCCTCATTGTTCCTTGATGTGCAGACTAGTTTCGCCTGGTTAGCCCACAACCATGTTGGTGGCAATGCCTTACATTGGCCACCTACTCTGGTATGTGGCAAGCACATGCTGGAGCCTTCACCAAATCTATTCATACCTTCTAGTGGGAGGATGTTGACCAGAGACAACATCCTCATCGCAGAGTGAAGAACACCATTTGCTTATTTATGCACAGTGTTATCCAGATTATCACCAAACACTTAAAATCCATTTTCGCAAGTGGCCTGAATGGATGGTCTAGACCAGGACAGGTATGCCTAAGGACCCAGCCTACAGAGGGTTTTTTCAGATGCCAGCTGAGGATCTCTGAGACACACTACAGACAGCCCTTGTATTTTCTGAAGAAGTCAATATATGCTAAACACATGCTGCTGGGTTTTCCTGAGTCTCTATAAATGTCATAATCATTTGATGTAAAAGACCCCATTAACTACAATATCAAAGTAATGTTAGTAGTGCAAGCTTAATGTTGAATAAAAAAGAAACAGCCAGAATGTAAAATTTTGTTTACACTGGAATTAGAACCACATAAAGAAAAATGTCAACATATGCAAAAAAGAGTTAAAAAAAAAAGCTTGTGTGTGGATAATTACAGTCATATTGGGTTATAGCAGTGTGCTTTTTTTCTTTTGAAAAAAATATTCCCTTACACATTGGCATTGCTGTATGTGTAAAAAATAAAAATCAGGAGAGAGAAAAATGCCAAGAGATCCTAGCCAGGATACTGTGTTTACACGCTGCCCACCAGCTAAGGGTGGACAGAGCTCCTCCTCCTCCTCCTCAAAGAGCTGAAGAATCTGGGCCCTGTGAGTTCTGCCAGGTGCATGCAACTATGTCGTCCAGTGCTTTAAATCACGCTGAAGGGGTTGGGGGCTGGGTTCTTTCAGGCCAGTGCGGGCCATTTAAATAGGGACAATAAAAGCTAGAAGCCTTGACTACCAGGCAAGTGAGCCTGGAGACAAAGCTTCAGAGCAAGGATGGCTTTCATTCTTTACAACTGTCAAAAGCTGATACCTCACAAGAGCAACAGTACATTTTCCCCTAAAGTAAACCGGGCTGAAATTTCAAGTCCAATTAAAGCAAAACTGTTGCTTAAGAACAGCAACCAATGAACAGCTGCAGCTTGACAAGGCCACTTCCATCAAGATGGGGACTTGGACTCCAGTCTTGCCTGTCCAGGTTCTCCACAGTGACCCCTAGATTCTTCCAGACTGCAGTCCCCGTTCTCCGTGCCTCATACACTAACACAGTCTTAGACAGTAGCAGAGTTAGGCTGTTTGCAGAGCTGAGGGACCGGTCACACCAGGTCCAGGTAGGGTCAGCGTTGCAGCAAAGCCTAGTAAGAACACAGCTGCTTGAAGCCATGGCTCAGCGTGAACATGGTATTCTTAAAGATAGCCCACCATTTTAGATACCCATGCTGCCTACAAACATGGCATACCGTACCATTCATAACTCTCTGAAGAACACCATGACACCAGTGCCAAGCAGACAAGGACTAGTGGAAAGAAACATGGCTGGACTACGTGAAAGCCATGGAAAGGTTTAGTCCAGAACACAGGGCATGCTCAGTAAACACTGACAGTGATATGAACTGATATGATTCTATAGTAACATGAGTAATCTCAACAGGAAAGGCAAAGATTGGAGAGTGGATGGCCATCAATCAGCCAATCAGAACAGCTTGCCATGACTTCCTTACAATTGATTGTTATTTCCCTGTCTTCGTTCGTGGTGTTCCATTGGCCTGGCATCCCTTTTAATTATGTCTCTGCAAATCATAGCCCTCTACTTCAATGGGCATTACAAACATCACCTTTTCTTTATACTTTAAAAAATATATTTTGATTTTTACATTTACTACTACATTATTATTATTGTCATGTGTTTATGTGCACGTATACTTATGACATGGTGTACTTAAGGAGGCCAGTTTGCAAAAATTGACTCTTTCCTTTTATCACGGAAATTCTGTGGATGAAACTCAGGCCATCAGACTCAGACAAGCACCTTTACTGGTTGAGCTGTGTCATCAGTACCGTCTTTGAATGCCATGTTTTCTATGACACTCACCTGACCACTCCAAGCTGGCAGCAACCTCTCAAGTTTGGGAGTCACTCACTGAGGAGTTTCTCAATATTCACTCTGAGTGACCATTTCTCTATCAGGAACTGAGTTTCTGGAGGTCAGGAATCTCCTATCCACCATAGCTAGCAAGGCATTCTCAAGAATGTTTTGAAGATACTAGGATAACAGGGGAAATCAGTTGCTGTGGGTACACCACCTTTATTATTGTTCTCAGGAGGGTCTGTGTGCGTTTGTGCATGTGTGCACACGTGTGTGTGTGTGTGTGTGTGCGCATGTGCATGTGTGCATGTGTGCGTGTGGCTGTGCACGTGCATGCGTGTGTGCATGTGTGTGCATGTGCATGTGTGTGTGTGGTGGGGGGTGCTGCTATAATAGAACACAGCAGACATACGTCAGCTTCAGTGTGCATCAGAAGACTCCAATAAGGAATGCTGTGGCTGACGTTGGCAGACAGAGTACAATGGCCCCTAACTCCTGCCTCACTGTATTACTTAGAGGGACACTTAAACCTCAAAGAAGATTCATCTGAAGAAACTGGCATGTGGGATTTCATTTTCCCTAAGGCTTCTATGCCTGTGTCAGTAAACCATCAATAATTAAACAGCAACAGTTAAAACAAGACCACCCAGGCACACAGCCCAAGGGGTGGGCTACAGAAATGGTTTTTATGGCCCCTTTATTGAGGGTGACTGTAGAGATTCTTCATAGTCTCTAGTTTAAAATGGTGCCTGGTCCATTTATCAAAGTAGTCCATTGAATTTGAATAAAAACATATTATTAAAGTCTATATTACAAATGGCCAGGATCTGGAAGAGTTTTCTACTGAACAAAAAAAATGAACTGTGTTGAAAAATTTAAGTAAAGATCCATATTCCCAAAGAATCTTTACTAGATAAGAAAGACCTCAAAAGGTCTGTCATAACCAGAAACTGCTAGGCCCTAGCGGAGGTTGCAGCTTGGCGTGTATCTACACTGCTGCGTTCATTTTTTTTCCTTCCCACTTCTTTTTTAAATTTTTTTCAATATATAAGTCTTTTATTGCCCAAATTGTACTTGTGATCAGGATCTTGTTTCTGGAGCTAGGAATCTGAGGCCTCACTCGTCAGCCTGCTGCACGGTTCCCTTCTCAGACACATAGACGACATCCAAAAACTTTCTGATATCTTTGTTTTTAACTGTTGTAGCTTGCTGAATCAGACCCAGTGAATTTGAAAAAAGTTCAATATCATTTCCTTCAAGGATGAATTCATCCTTCTGGGGTTGGGAGACAGAACAAGCAACACCTGTCCTCATCCGAACCCTGCGGATATATTTTTCATCCAAGAAATTTCGGATTTCAACCAAAGACCCATTCTTCTGAATAAGGACGTTGATGGGGAAGTGAGCATACACAGACCTCATCTTGTAACGGAAGCCAGTGTAACACCCTTGATCATGTTCTGAACATGACTGCATATGGTTCTGACAGTGGCCAGTTCCTTTCTGTTACCCCGCCATTTGTCAACCTGGAGTCTTTTCTTTTTCTTTCCAAGAAGACTCAGCTCTACGTTGATGTGATTGAAGTCCCTTCGCAGAGTTCCCCTGGGGCCCTTCACAAAGATTGTGTGCCCCTTCAGAGTGATGTCGACATTTTCCAGAATGTCGACAGTCTGACTGCTGAGAATGGTCTTCATTATCACAGTAGATGGGGCAAAGCTCCCTCCCACTTCTTAACCTGATTCTTCTCTATGGCGATATGTAACTAGAATTCCCGGGAAAACAGTAATACAACACTGAGGAGAACCAGAGAAGACTCAACATGAGGCAGTGAACATGACAAGTATAGTTCTCCATGTGCTGGCAGTGGAGTGGTGAGGTGGAGAGATGCCCATGTTGGTGCAGCCTGGGCATGTCTCCCCGCTGGAGAAGAAGCCTCACTCACTCCAATGAAGACACAGTCTAGAGACAAAGGCAATTAAAACTAAGCTAAACATAAATCTGCTGACTATTTGTGGATCTAAGGAGTGGTTCTGCAAAACTTCAAAACTTCAAGTACAAAACTTCAAATAGCATGAATACATGAATACAGTCAGAAAGAGAGCCTGGACACCAGGAACACAACAGGAGAGACACAGACACCAGGAACACAACAGAAGAGTCACAGCA
>NW_021604568.1:14852838-14874112 GCF_004785775.1 Grammomys surdaster | reverse complement strand
ACACCAGGAACACAACAGGAGAGACACAGACACCAGGAACACAACAGGAGAGACACAGGTGTCAGAGGATATCATCATAGGGCACTTCAAAGGTTCAGAGGAGACGTGTGATCTAAAAAGTGAAGAAATCAAAAAATATTTTTAGCAGTTGTCTGGTACTCTCAGAGCAACGTTAAGAAGGCAGAGCTCTTCCAGGGGAAGGGCAGAATGCAGTGAGCTTTAAAGAAGATTCAATTGTCAGAGATTAAACAATGGCTCCAGGAAGTGAGCAGAAAAGTAATTCTACCTCAACAGCAGTGTTAACAGTCCTACAACCAGCAGCAGAGTCAAAACAACAGCATGAGGTGCAACCAGCAATGCTGGGGACACATCAAGAAGAAAATGCCAATGTGACCGAAGCGAGTGGTAAACACCATGAAGCTGTGAAACACGAGGCCTGTGGAGAGTCACAAACGCTCCAAAACTACACATTTGGAAGGTGAGGAAATAATTCAAGACACAATAAAAAAAACTCTCCTTAAGGGTAGAATAATAATCCAAATCTATAGGTTTAAATTTACTTAGGTTTCCTATGGTCCATGCAAAGTGAATGAAAGATCTCATACCAGAAAGACCATGGGTAGACTGACCTCAATCCTCCAAGTGACAAACCTCAAAGTAAACAATGAAACTTTACAAACTCACACAAGAGGGTCAGGATCTGGGTCTACCCTTCAGCTTGTCTGAAACACTCAGGCCAGAAGAAAATAGCTTGACATCTACAGAGTCTAGAAGGACAGTATAGAAATATGAGAGCCAGCCAAATCAACAGACATACAGACATGTCCTGAGTGTGAGATAGCCGGCCACTCCTACATATGAATCACTGCATCCCAATCACACAGCTTCACTTGAGTAGACGCCAGATGTCAAAGTCCTAAGAAATGAAGGAGTCAAGGATGCAGACATTGTAAGTGAGATGAGCAGTTCTTTTCTTCAAGAATGGTGTGCTAAGAAAATAATATAATCTATGAACAGAGAGATACAGCATCAATGTATAGCTAAAGCTAGAAACTCAGAGACTGTTGAGCACACAGGAAATAGTCTAGTGAGGGAGTATCATGTAAATCATCTTGAGCAATGGTGTTGCTGGCTTGGCAATACATTTTCAATATAATGAATGTAAATACCAGAATATAAAGTTATGTAAGCAAAACACCTGAGAAACAGTTGAATGAGATGCACTAAGTGCTGCCAGTGAGATCTCTGGCCAGTATAAGTACAAAGAATTTTGTTTCAGTTTCCTTTTAAGAATTATACACTATTATTAGTTGTCTAACTTAGTTTCTTAACTGATACACAAACAGGTTATTTAAAATCAATGGAACAGTTTCTTTCAAGAGAAAAGAATTAGAAAGAATTTTAAAATATAACATACTTGTTACTATTTTACACTTTAATGGGGGAAGTATGATTTCAAAAGAATGCCCCAAATAATGCCTGTGGGTCATATCTTCATATTACAAATGGAAATGGTTCTGATGTCAGCAACATCCTCCTGCATAGTCTCCCTTGAGACCCTGAGGTGGTGGCTCTCATCTCCAGACCAAGTACAATGACCACAACTTAGGCTGAGCATCTTCGGGGCGGGTCCTTCCTACATCCTCCATTCTGTTCTTAGCATTTAGCTCCATAATTTAGAAAGCCCAAGCACTCAGGAAATATTTGCTGCATAAAGAAAGGACCAATACAAGGAAGGACCATTACAAGGAAGGACCATGATACCTTGAAGGTGCACACATGGTGCGGAGGTCTGCACCCTCTCCCCAGTGTCTGGGCATCTGTCCAACAGAAAGGAGTGGACCCTGGGCCCCAGGTTCTCTCCTTCAACCTAGATTGAGCGCTTCATAGGAACTCTGATGGAGCCAAAATCTGGTGCCATAGTTTACTTCTCTTTTTCCATTTCAAAAGAAAGAGCTGTAGTTAATTCTGCTTTTCCTGCAGGCAGAGGAAAGAGGACCTTTTATGTGTGTGAAAGGATGGCACACCCTCAGCCATCTGAGGACAGCTTTGCCCAGGAACACCTGTTTGCTCCAACTGAAGTCTGTCCAAACCGAGTCCCCGGATCAGGGGCTTCTCTTCCAACGCCCCACTATCTTACAATATTCATTCCCCACCTGTCTGATGCCTGTGATAGCTTGGGCGTGCTCCAGCCAGGGGGAGATGTGCCTTGGCCCTGACGTGGCAAAGCTACCCGCAACTAATGCTCATCCAGAATCTAGCTCCAGAGGAGCTGGAGTTCAAAAATGCTCTTCCTTTCAGTCTACCAGGCTTAGCTAAAGCCTGTAGGAGGTGGTGGTAAAAACTTTTATCCGCACATTAATATGTTACAGAGACAGGTAATGCCTCTCACTCTGTGTTTATTAGCACTGGTTCATCAGTTTCTCACTTCTGCTTAATATTCAGTATTCCAGGCATTAAATAGTTGCCTGACACTGAAAGTGAGAATCGGTGAATCAGTTTATCTAACAAGGGAACTGTTGAAATGCAGCAGGTAAAATGCAGTAAAAAAAAAAAAAAAACCTTAAATGCATAATTTAACATGTAATTCTAGGCAGGAAAGAGAAATGCCTACATCAGACTATAGTTATAATAGCGAAATAATGCTTTATTTTAAAAATTCTAGCCAAGAGAAAACTGTGCATCTGAAAAGCTCACATAAAGCCTTATAAAATAAGAGACCTTTTATCTTCTCCAGATCTATGAGCTTGAAAATACTTTATCTATGCAATTTCAAGGCACATAAAAACCCCGGTGAATAAATAAAATGTTCCTTTCCCCCCTTTATTCAGAAGCTTTAAAAATTATCCACATAAACAGCTTGGCCTTGAACAAACAGATTAAAAGACCTAAAAGGCTGAAGCTTCAGATCATGTATACAGAACAGCAAATGAATGGCTTTCTTTTTGACTGGGCAAGTTTTCAATGAACTTATTTTTTATATGGCCATTCAATAAGAAATATTTAATTGGAATATATGGAAAAGTTCAGCATTTTAAGTGATACACTTACCAAACTGACAGTGTAACATAATAAAACAATCCATGTATCCCATCACTGTCCCTCATATCTCCTTGTGAATCACATGCACATTATGCATGGTCAATATGCAGCATTCCTTCAAAGGCCAGGAAGATTTTTAAATATGTAACTTTAGTTACCCATATGAAGATTCTTAGTATTTTTCTGACACATGAGAAGGTTTTCCTTTTTACAACTGCTTACAATTAGAACTACTCAAGTGACTCCAAGCTGTACTCTTGGAGGAAACCTTAAATTCTGCCACAACTAAAGTCTTCTTAGCAAGTTAAGTTTAGGGTGCAGGTCACACTGAGCCTGGCATGTTAGCTTTGGGAACGGAGGCGGTTCCAAGATGTTAGTTTCCTAAGTGCCCCTGCCAGAAAAGGAGCCGGAGTGCTCCATGTGTGGCTGAGAATGAGGCAGCGATGCTCAAGCCAGCGGTCACCTGCCACCTCCTCTGTGGAGTCTCACTTGCCCACTCAGGGACAAGAGATGTTCTCTTCCTATCCCAGACAGCCATCTCTTTCTTGATCTTTCATGTACCAGGAGGTAAATCAAGTTACTATGAACTGCACCCTGGTATATCCCACGCACATCCCACGCACATCCCACGCACATACCATCCACACGCCATTCACATCCCACGCACACCACATTCACATCCCACGCACACCACATTCACATCCCACACACACCACATTCACATCCCACGCACATTCCACGCACACCCCACGCACACCCCATTCATTTACACAAAATTTGAAAGTCAGACAGTGAGCCTCCTGAGGACACAGTTTTGAGGAAATCTCCAGGGAAAAGACTGACCTTTTCGTTGAAGAGGATGCTGACACTACTACAGCCGACACCATGAAAACATGGTTACTTTGGCTAAACCTAGGCTGCTGGCCCAAGTTTTGCCTTATCTTGGAAGGAGAAGTTAGATCAGGCTCAGTTTCTGTTGGTTTCGATGTCTGTAACAGCTGTGGTTTGAATGTGTTCCCCAGAGGTCTAGGAGTTGGAAGCTCACCCTCATGTTGTTGGAATTTGCAGGTAAGGCTCTTGGAACTTAGCCAGGATTAGGAGTCTTGAAGAGGGGCTGTCATGAGAGAATAGTGGCAGAACAGGAATAAGAGACTCAAGCTAGCACACTTGTTCTGCCTGTGTTATGTAGCAGGGGCCCTCATAGAGGCTGAACATCAGCTTTGAGAGCAGTAAACCAAATGTTTGTCTGTACTTTATAAAATTACCCACTCTCAAGTATTTGGCTCAGAATAGAAACGTAATCATGGTATCAGTTCAGTTTTATAAAGATTACCTTAGATGAAGCCATGCATGGCCCTGGTTAACTACAGTCCCAATGCATTTTAATGGTCATGATGGCCCTCATGGGCTTTTTCCTGATAGGGACCTGATTTTACAAGCATATGCAGAGTACCAGTGAACTTTTCCAACAGAATCAACATAGGAGCTTCTCTTATGCCAACACACTTCAAAAAAGTGAAGGTATCAAAGTGACTGCTGGTACTGAGCCAGCGCGCGGTGCCATTCTACAATGGTGCCTCATTTCTACAAACCTTAGGACTTGGTTTTGGATACACACACACACACACACACACACACACACACACACACACACACAAAGTCCAGTGGTTCAGAGACACAGGGAAGCCAGCCAAAGAGAGGAACCACTTCCTTAGGCCTTGAGACAGAGAGTGTGGTTTTTTACTAGGGCATGTTTGGACCTCGTTCAGATTCCCTTACTAACTGGAGATGAAAATGTCCTCAGGATTTCCCTACATCATAAAACTATTAAGTAGCAGAACGTGGCGGGGTTGAGGGCTTAGCCTAGATGAAGTACAACAGCACACAGAAACTCTTCTCCCCCAGTGTCAAGCCATGCCGACCTTCTTTAAACTGGACTCAAATTCACCATCCTAGCGTTTCCCACTGATATTCACATGCCAGGTCTAAAGGCTTTTTGTTTTGTTTTGTTTGTTTTTTAAAAATAACTCTGCCAAATAAGTCTTTTGTTATTGTTTTTTCTGGTTGTTGTTTTTTTCCCAAAATTTTTTATAAAGATCATTGGGGTCGGTCAAAAAAAAAAAAAAAAGAATACTCCTCCTTTCTTGCCAGCTGCCATCTTGTCAAGGAATGGCAGAGACAATTTAAAATGAAAAATCACAACCTCAAAGTTTATAATTTAAGAAACATTTTAATTTCATTTTTGGATATTAAATGTGTTTTTTAACAAACTGTTGCTTTTTTTTTCTTCCTAGAAAAGCAAAGAATTCTTTCTTAATACCTAGATGACAGATCCTGCAGTGACCCACAGTTGTTTCTTATTATGGCTTCCCTGGAAACCATTTCTAGGAAGGCACAATTCCCAGCACTTAACTTTGTTTACAACAGACAAACCTGCTTGTGTGGTATAAATAGGAATCTGTCTTTAAATGCTGCTGAGAAAAGAAAAGGCAGCCGTGAAAAGGAGCCATTTCCTGCCCTAAAGGTGGTTTTCAAAGATTCTTAGCTACTTTAGGAACGGCAGCAAAGCATAAATAATAATTATCAATTGCCGCACAGTAAGATAGTAATTTTATAGAAAAAAATTATATAAAAAGAAAACAAAAACTAGCCAGAGATGCCCTTAAAACCATCTGTGTTAGGTTCCTTTACGCTGAGATTATGAAACCCTGCTTTGTGCTAGGGTTTGTGATGTATATCTATAACTCGCTCTTGTCCGTGTACATAAGCCTCGCCTTGTCTCCCCACTGCACTTTGAAAAGCAGCTTCACAGTCGTCTGACTTTTGATCTGGGTGGCAGCGAGGCTTGACCACCTGCACTGTGCATGAGCTGTTACTGAGCTGGCTTTGTGCCGTCTGCTAACACAGCAATCCTTTTAGAATTGATGTGTGAAAACGCTCATCTATAGTGTGAGTGTTGAAACAGAAAAACATGGTGATGGCCGTGGAGGCCACGGTGGTGGCAGCAGAAGGAGTGTGTGTGTGTAAAGGAGACACTCTCACCCTGGGTTTATGAAGTTGTCCCCACCTCCAGCAGTAAACGACAGGTGTGGAAGGCCTCCTCGACTCACAACAGAGCAGGCAGCGTGGGAAGGCAGGAGCCTGGATTGTAAGATGTTGTTGTTCAGTTATGGTATTTGTTAATAAATAGTCATTTATGGGGGGTGGGGAGCCCCATTACTTGTTTATAAGGGAGGCCTAGAGCGCCTTGCTTAGAGTTAACAGCTCAAGGCTGTGTTCAAAGAAGGCATTCACTGGTGGTGAAGGTAAAGTGCTCCCAACACATGGTCGCATTAAAGAACGGCACGCACATGGAGAGAAAGGAACAGAGGAAGAGAAAGGAAATTCAGGAAACAGGTCAAATTGTGGCTCACAACGGAGAAGTATGAGCTGCCTTTCTATTGTGATGTGATAAGGGGTACAAGTCTCAGTGCACGGGGACAGAGTGTGCCTCTGAGCAAGCACGCTTCCGGGTGGCCAAAGTGCAAGATGTAAAACCACGCATGGTTTCAACTACACTGCACCCATGGGAACTGCCACAGAACTTGGTAACTAGTCCACTCATCCTTCCAAAGGTGATCAGCTGAAGCTTGTCATGGAGGACCATGGCCCTGTGCAGAGTGTGAGGGAGCTGCTGGCCCCCAGAGGCTATGAGTCAAGAGTCCAGGAGAGGGCCCTCTTCCAGAAAAGCCCCCTCCTGGGATTGCCAGCATGTGGATACTCCCCAGTAGACATCTGGCTACAAATGGCCCACCTCTATCTTGTTTTGTTTCAAGTGTGAGTGTTTTTTCTGTGCCTACATCTGGTGGAGGCCCACATTGGCTGAGTCCTGTCACTCTTTGGTTTGGTGGTTTCTCTTTCAGTTTTGTTTCCTCCCGTGCTTACTGTGGCTAGTTACATCATACTGTGAGGAAGGAGTGGGAAAAAAGGCTGTAGCCAAGAACTGAGATACAGGTGCTGATAACATACATGCAGTCACATGACGCAAGGGAGATGATGCTAGGGTCTTATGGGAAGTCCACAGCACTGGAGGATACAGCAGGGCTGTGTGGCTGAGACCTGGGCCTGATGAGGAGAGACGGATGTTCCCTTGGAGAATGACGAAGGTAAGTTCTGTGATTCCGTCAGCCTCATCTCTTGAGTTCAATATCGTCAGCCTTGTGTCTGTCCTCAGGACAGGATCCCTTTTCTGGAACATCACATTACATATATGACTTACCTGACTAGAGCCAATAAGAGCTAATGCGACTCCATGCTGTTACCTCAGATGGAATTAAGAAGGACACCTAACACCCCTACCCCCACATAAACCACATACACAGCTTTTCTCATTGAGTGTCAGAGAAAATAAAGGTGACAAGACTTAGTTCCCACAGAGTGACAAACCCCCTCACAAGAGAGGTGCAAGTGGCCAGGAGCAAGGCTCAGAACTAATGGCATCATTTGAGCCTTAGATTATAGGGTACCTGAAGTCCAATCTCTCCCTTGCCTGATTGGTTGTGTGTGTATGTGTGTGTGCGTGCCTGTAGCCAGACTGTTGGGTGTTTCTGTCACTTATACTCAGAACACTCTGTCCAGCACGGATGGCAGAGGCCGAGTTCTGCAGGACAAGTGTAACTAGTGCTGTGGATGCTAAGCCATCCACGGAGCAGGGACTCAGCGCTGGTCCGCAGGTCAGAGCTGACAAGGCCAGAAGCTCACTGGCATCTTGGAGACGATGCTAAGTGGGAACATCTGCATGGGCAGCTCACCAGGACAGCTACAGCATCAGCGGTGTGTGTGTGTGTGTGTGTGTGTGTGTGTGGTTCCTCCACAGGAGAGGGAAAATCCAGGAGTTTGCAGGTACTTTGCTCTGCGCAGAATCCTGGGTATTCTGGTTACTCAAGGGGAGTCTAGCTCTGTGGCCAGCTGAGGGCCCTACAGAAGGGGAGAGCCATGGGTTCACAGAAAGAGGGCTGTCAGGAGAGGATCATAGGGTTTTATTTTTCTCACTGCTAATTTATAGTTTTCTAAAAATATTTTGGGAACATAAAATGTCAAGTTAAAATGTACACACCTAAGAAAGCCTCTTAAGTAACTTTGTGTTTTTGTTTTGTTTCTCAAAGCATTGACGATAATGGGAGAGCATACATCGTAGGCACAGTGACATGCATTGTCTCGTCTGTCACAGTCTACGAGGCAGAGGCTATTGCAATCCCTACTGTGTAAGGGAGGAAAACGAGGCACAGAGAAGATTCTGGCAAGAGGTTAACACTAGCAAGCAGCCAACTGAGCCCATAGCCTAACTCTCGTGCACACGCCCACGCAGAATGTCATTTTCAATAATTAAACAAAACTGGGACTGTTTTCTCCAGTGAGGATAAGGCCCCAGGTGATATAGTGCTAGACGCAAAAATAACATTTTCTTACCATGATATTTGCCAAGCACTGGCAGGAAGAGGGAGCACAGGCATTCTTGCTACCCACTGTGGGTTTTTGTTGGCTCCAATTAATGCTCAAAAGTAGCAGCCCTAAAGGCTCCCCAGGAGCACGCTAGCAAGAGACTCCTTTGGCACATGGGGGCTAGAGTGTACTCCAAGAACCTAGTAGGTTTCATCCTATGCTTTTAGTAGAACCACAAAAGAGCTACAGTGGTCGTCTGCCCACAGTGAGGACATTGGTGCACCACAGAAGAGCATGGGGGAGATCCAGGTCTATAGGTACACATGCTGACACCAGTTCTCTCTCTCTCTCTCTCTCTCTCTCTCTCTCTCTCTCTCTCCAGGGTCTTACTGTGTAGTCTTGCCTGCCCCACCCGTACCTTGCTATGTAGAGCCTGTTGGTATCAAACTCACAGAAGTACGTCTGCTTCCCGAGGACTGGATTACAGGCCCGTGGTACCACGCCCTTCAGTGTATTTCTTAACAGGAGACTGAAAACATGCCTGAGTCATTCTGAAGATGAAGTGAGTCCACACTGACCAGATAGCTAACACCTGGTAGCCCTGCACCCACAAGCTAGGAAGGACTGTTGAAGCCACAAGGAACAGAGGGACAGTTGACCACATATAACTATCCAAATGTTCAATTTTCAGTTTATGTTAAAAGTGTCGTCACTTAAGAGGATTTGTTTAGTGTGCAGTTGTTTCACAGAGGAAATGGACTCATATAAGGTCACAGAGCAGCGGAACTCAGCGCTGTGACAACTGCTCTGAAGTAGAACCCGCCATCAGGAACCTCCTGGGGTTTGTTCAGAGGAACCAGCTGCCCATACAGCCTAGATATGCTCCTTGCTTTAGCCCTTTAGGGACTCTCCTCTCTCCAATTGGGACAATGACAGATTTAGGGCAGAATCAGATCTCAGGCATGGAGTACAATATAGGGTCAGATACACATGAGGGCTTGCTCTGTGTGAGTTAGCCAGGAGTGGCAGCCTTGGTGTATCAGTGACACCAGAGCAAGAGTCTGGCTTCTGTTGATGTTTACTCTTTGGTTGTTGTTGTTGCTTGTCTATTGAGGCAGTGTCTTTCCCCCCCCCAGGTCGGCCTGGAATGGCCCTTTCACCTCATGCTTCCTCCAAGTGGCTGAGACTCTAAGCGGGACTCCTGGGCCTGGTCCAGTGCACATGAGGTTATTAGAAGATTCTGAATAGGGAAACAGAGTTATTCTTTGACTTGGTGGTAGCACTACCATTTTGGCCTTGAAGAGGCCACAGGACAGAGGCAGCAATTCAACTGATGAGAAGGACATTTAATTACCCAAACAGGACCACTACGGAAGCTTCCCCTTCTTGTGGCTGCATGCACTCGCCCAGGTCCCACCTGGGAAGCCTGAGAATGCACAGAAGCACAGTACTTTTATTTGGAGGAGGAACAGTTGATTAAGGGTTGGAGAAACTCCACGTTCAGACTCCGAGATGCTGCCCAAGTCAGTGTACAGCTGTCACCACTAAGGGAAGGGAAGGGAAGGGAAAAGGGAAGGGAAAAGGGAAGGGGGAAAGGGAAGGGGGAAAGGGAAGGGAAGGGAAGGGGGAAAAGGGAAGGGGGAAAGGGAAGGGGAAAAGGGAGGGGGGAAAGGGAAGGGAAAAGGGAAGGGAAAAGGGAAGGGAAAAGAGAAGGGAAAAAGGAAGGGGGAAAGGGAAGGGAAGGGAGGGGGGGGAAGGGGGAGGGAAGGGGAAGGGAAGGGAGGGGAGGGAAGGATGACAGTGAGAGGAAAAGAGGGATCTACTCAGGAGAAGCAGGAGCACACTCCCACGGCCCCTTCCTTACTGTCCTGAAAGGCCTGCTGAGTCTCAGACACTACATGATCACCTAGAACACAGCACAGTGTTTGCTGCAGACTAAGGTCAAGGAGGAGTTACCTTCGAAAGCAGCATAAACACCTGGTCATGGCCTATGTAAAATAAGTCTCTTTGTTCTGAAAACCTGTGTCTGCAGTGGAGTGATCTTACACCTACCCTTACAAATCGTCAGCCTGCACGTTTGTCTGTCATTTTACCTGGACAAGCAGAGTAGACGTAAACTGTGATTGCAAGGACAGGCGCTGTGGTTCCCCAGGCTCAAATAACTGACAAGCATGCTCACCGACATATGACAAACAGTGCTGTGAGGCCACTGCATTTGCAATGTCTGCTTTGGTCATTCCCCGGTCAGCTGCAGAAGAAGCACTGGCAATGCCCTGTGAAAGGAGTCCTACAAGCCACTGGGACAGAACTCACTGTTGACGGAAGCACTCTGATAGTATGTATGGCAGCCATTGTCAAAGTATATGACACTGAGCTCATCAAATAGAGGCTGATCCCTGCTGTAACCCAGACACCAGCACAGACAATGTCATTGGCACATACGGTTGTAACATGTCTTCCAACTTCCTGCTAAGGGAGCGCCCAGGCTACACTGCTGCTGCATTCTACAGGAAGACCGGTATCTCTAGAAAAGACGCTGGTAACGACAAATTACAAATGATTATTTACTTCTTCAGAGGTAAACAAAACAGAGTCCTAACTTCCTTCTTCCTTTCTTTTTAAATAAAAGTCTTGAAAATCTCAAATTTTATTATTATTGATTCTCATTACTATTTGATATGATAAGAATCCCAGTTACAGGTGGTGGTGGCACATGCCTTTAATCCCAGAACTTGGGAGGCAGAGGAAGACAAATCTTTGAGTTCAAGTCAGCCTAGTCTACAGAGTAAGTGCCAGGACAGCCAGGGCTACACAGAGAAACTCTGTCCTGAAAAACAATAATAGCAAAAAGAATCCAAGTTAAAAAAGAAAAGGATTTCCAGTAAGATCCATAAAACACACGTGCTTGCTAGTACAAACATGGGCGCATACACACAGGAAGAAACACTTGAGTCCCCAGTGATAGCCGCCACACCCAAGGACAACCAATTACAATTACCGAATTTTGTGAGACTCAATGAGAAATCCATTCCTCAGCCCCAGTTATCACATGAATGGCTATTTGTTTTGTGGCTATTTTCAATATTATCTGAATCCCACTTTATTTAAAGTCTGTCTAGAGAGCCAGGAAATGAATAGTCTGTCCTGAGGTAGCTCTCCATCTATGTCAAGAGAACAGAAAAATTACTTTCCAGGAATCAGCTATGGCTTCATTCTGATGTCATGTTTTACTGCTATAATCCTGAATGGACCAATTTTCTCCCTTGTTTTCTCCCTTTGACAAGATGGTATAGCTACATGAAAGAGAATTTCTGTTCAACTGGATCAGTTGCTATTTCACTAAACTAGACATGTCAATATTTTCTGTATAACACTTTTTGTAAAGCATTTTTAGTTTATGATTAAACAAACCACGTTCTATTTCTCTAATTTATCTTTTTCTGGTTGTTGGTACTTCTGGAGTCCTCTAGGAATCTGCAAGGAAGAGTCAGAGCTGGAGGGCTGGAGCAGTTTCCTTGAGAACTAGGTAATTTCTATAGTCTATTTTGGTGCACATATTCTCTGTACACTGAAGCATCATAAAGGCAAAGAAAGATGTGTTTGTATTTCTGAATCCCTGGGCTGTGTACACAGACATTAAATATTTACTGAAGACATGAATAAGCAGGGGAGAAAAGGGAAAGAAATAAGAGGTACATGAGGGAGGAAGGAAGCTGACAAAAGACTGAGAGGCATGGGTGGTGGGTGGGTTAGAGGCTCTGGGTCCTGTAGACTCTACTGCTTACTTATTTGGTCACTTTCCTAGATGACTAAGTTGACACAGGTACAGATTTTGGTACAAATGAACACAGGTACTCCTGTCTTCATGACAGACTAGCCGTTGCTACATAACCTGGTGCAGATTATAGATGATGTTCACTGTACAAATTTAAAAACAATAGTTAAAACAACCAGCAATCTTTATCAGATTTCTCTGGTTTGTATTTGTTTCACAGAATTTATCATATAACGGGTTTATTCGTTCATAGGTAAATGCATGATTCAAAGACATTCTCTTCCTTCACCTATCTGTGAAGACGAACTGTGAGCACAGGGTTCAATACCAGCCACCCCTTAAGTCAGAAGCACCTGTTGGAGCACACTGTGGCTGCACAGTGTTAGTGTGAGCAGGAGTGTCCAATGTGGGTTCTGTAATTCCCCTCCTCAGTGCTGGGCAACGAATGCCAGGTGAATAGGGGGATGGAAGGGAGGACAAGACATCAGGATGGGCCTATATCTTAAGATCCACAAGTCCACAAGTGAGCACTGGGCCTATATCTTAAGAGACTTACTTTTGGGAAATAAGTCCCAAGTAATGAAGTAGCTGGCAAGATGTTTGCATTTCCTCAAGTAGAAAATCAACTGCTCGACATGTGGGACAGTAACTAGAAACAAAACCCTAAGCCACCACTCTGCATTTGGCTCCTGATGCCCGAGTTATAGCACTGATTGAAGGTGCTGTCCCCGATGCCTGAGTTAGAGCACTGCGTGGAGGTGCTTCTCATGGTGTCTTGGCAGAGATCCACATGCTAGCTGTGTCTAGTGCAACACAAAGTCCAATATGCAACACCAAAGGACCTGAGGGCATCCCTGCCTCAGGCATAGCAAGATGACATGCCTATCTGGGGAGTTTTAGTTCTGTTCATCCTTTAGACTTTTAGTGGTTCTTGATAGTCCTAATGCTATGACCCTTTAATGCAGCTCTTCATGTTGTGGTGATCCCCAGCCATAAAATTATGTACTTTTATGCTTCATAATTGTGATTTTGCTACTGTTATGAATTGTAGTGTAAATATCTACTATGTAGGATATCTGATATGTGACCCTCAAAGGAGTCATGACTGAGAGGTTGAGAAAGGATGGCCCTAGACACATCTCAAAAGGAGATGGTACAGTGTAGAGCTGCATTTGCCTACAAAGGGAAGCTCAAGTAGATGGCAGCCCCCAGGAAGCCACCTTGGGGGGTGTGATTTCCCTCCAGAAAGCCCAAAGGCTGCAGAAGTTGTTGGTGTTCCCACCCTCTCTAAATGACTTGCAAATTTATTCAAACACCATATGAAAGGATGCTCTATCTGTTGAGACAACTGTCTGCAGTGTCCTGTACCAAGGGTGAGGTACATCAAGCAGAAACATGGGCAGAAGCACACGGGTTTAGAAAGTCATAAATCCTTATTTGAGTCTGCCAACCTGAAAGCCACGAAGAGCCAGAAAAAACTATTTTCCCTAAATGCTACATCTGATTAAGCCATACCATGAAGTGACAGCTGAACTTTAACATTAATATGATATTATTTAAATAACCACATGATTTTTTTTACACTAAAAATGATGAATGATTTCTGGACAGCTCAATCGACAGAAAGCAGGAGGACTCTTTAATGAGATTTGACAAAATGGAGACATATGCAGAAGGCTCGTTACAGCTCATATCGCAGGGGCCTCCTAGGGAAGCAGGAGTGCAGGTCTTTTTCTTTTTATTGTCTTTAGGCACTGATGCATTCCTTCAGTTGCTAGTGCTCTTCTCCTTGGACTCTGAGTCTTTCTTAGGTCATTTATGCTCTGCTCTGAAAGCAGGGCCCCTGCAGGTTCTGTTTCTGAGTTGGGATAGTGCCTCCAGGGAAGAGAAAGGGTAGAAAGAAGCTTGGTGGGTAACATGCTGGGAACTGAGGGCTCACCACTGATGGGGTCATGGAGAAATCACATCACCCTGAGAAGTAATAATTATACATTTACTTGGTTCTTACACAGTGAGCCTTTAGCATTGCAAACAGCTTTAGCATGTTTCTGTACATGGATGCACAGGCAGAAAGGGCTTCAGCTGTATTATACAGCTGTCTGAAAAGAAGAGATTGCTCTTCCTCGACTCACTCTCAACGCTCCTCGTCCACCAAGCCACTCAGAGTTCTACCCTTGCATGACCATGGCAAACAGTCTTTTTACTCTCTAGAGCACTAGTGTAAAATAAGTAAGTGTACAACAGACGTAGACTATGACCCTCTGTGTTCATTTACCTTTATAAATTCACTCAAATATTTTCCATCCATCAAAACTTAGTCACACATGAAGTACTTAAAATATTTGTTGGATTCAAGTTACTCTGATACTTTCGACATTCTTATCAATGTTAAGTTTCTACCTGAGTCGCACTGTTTCCCCAGCAGCCTTCTTCTCAGAATGAAACAAGGCACCAGTGAGCAGAACCGGTACCCAGTGTTCTCCGGATAATGGCAGGCTTGCACTGCCTCCATCAGAAGTGAGAGGAAAGTCGTATGCTCTTGCCATGGGCTTCCTCAGGCTACAGACAAATGCTTCTGGTCTAACCTAATGTTTCCCATAGCTTGAGGTACGGCCCCCAGCCTATCTTGCCTCTAATTTGAGTAACCCATTATATGTATCTGACAGAAAGGGTTAGCATCAGTGCTCTTTTATTTCGCAAGGGTGTTGACCCTGCCTAGGAGGGAGAGGCAGAATCCCAGCAGCCTTAAAACGCTCAGTCCCGATGGGAGGAAAACACAGTTAAGAAGAGAGGAAAACAAAAGATTACTCCCTACCTGGCTCTTACCTTCGCAACATCCCTGTCAGAATCCGGGAGCTCTTCCCCAAGTTTGCATCTGTTTCCCGGAGCTACATGGGAAAAGCATGGTGGAAGCAAAGGAGAATTGAATCAGATGATTCTAGAGCATCCGCTGTAGGATAACTGAGTCCCACGGGAGAAAAGCCCAGCAGTGAGATGCCACACACAAGCATAGACTCACAGTTCCTGAGACTGAAGAACGACCTGAGGGGACTCCAGGAAGATGGATACTTGGAGCAGATATAAAAAGTGCCTCACACACAGGCAGGGCTTAACATTCCTGTGGTGATTAATCTTTAATATATAAGTATGCACAGTCTTAAAAATATAAATGGAAATGAAATGAAGTCAAGGAAGGTGAGGGTCAGTATTTTCACAATCTTTGTTCTGAAAGATTGATACACTCCAAAATCTCCCTTAGTGGCTTTCTTTTCTTAGTCATGGAGTTAATCTAATATTTCCTCAGCGGCATTCTGAGATGAGGAGAGCTCTGGCCGCTTCTCTCTTCATCTCAAGCCCCTGCTTTCTCTTCCTGCACATGGCCACCTACCCCACTGTCCTGACACGGGCATGCTCTTGGCTGGGCTGTCAGTGTCCTGTGTCTGTCCCAACAGCCTCTCATCTGTGCCTTCTCATTTATCAACATGTAAATGACGGAATGACTCATACTCACTCGCTCACGTGCTCGCTGTATCTTTTCTCTGTCATGACTCAGGTTTTCCAACATTTCTTGGCCAATTTGTTCTATGGAAAAGAAAAGGAAAGAAAAGAAAAAAGAAGAAAAGAAAAGGTAAGGAAAAGTATCTTGGGGTGCATGGGCAACACTCAATATATCCAAGATCAAAGCAGTGTGCCTTACATATACTTTAATTAATGTATTTGAAAAATACAGTATCTGATAAATTTCCTGTTTTGCGGATGACTGGATGCAATTTAAAATCCAACAAGCAGACTGTAGCCAACATGGCATCAATGACTTAGGGGTGATGTGACTTGTCCAAGGTCACTCGAGAGAATTCTTAGCAAAATGGAGTGTCCATTGCGGAGCACAGCCTTAGGCTCTGTACTCTCAGAGACACTTGGAGGAGTCCGTCAGTCAACATCCATTTAGACAACTGTGATTTTAATGCATGGAATTCTCGTTTTCTCACCTACTACATTTACTGGTGGTGGGACTATCCCTTTGCCCCCACTCTCCTGGGAGGCAAGAGCTTTTTATGTGCTATTAGCTGCTGTAGACTGTTGAGTCAAATCAGGTGAGGGGCAGTTTGACTTCCAATTTCTTAGACTGGAACAGCACTTAGTGCGTTCATTAAAAGTCATACTGCTGACTGCAATGGGGATTTCGCCAGTCATGATGCTCTCATTTGCTTGGCCCTTGGCATTCTCTCCTCTGACTACAGACATTTTACAAGACACTAAGTATGACCTGATCTTGTGAATATACAGCTGCTTTGAATGATTTCTTCCCCCCAGTCCCATTCATCGTCA
Source organism: Grammomys surdaster (assembly GCF_004785775.1). NCBI lineage: Eukaryota > Metazoa > Chordata > Mammalia > Rodentia > Muridae > Grammomys > Grammomys surdaster. The sequence continues at coordinate 14,857,545 of NW_021604568.1, read as the reverse complement.
CCAGGAGGTGCCCATCTTACGAAGAAAGAACCTTGACTTGCCTTTGTTAGGACTGGGTGCCATAAAAATGCTCAGATGCATTGCTGCACATGTACCCGTCACACTCTCATGGCCGGAGAACGCCTTCCTAGCCCATGGTTTCCCACATAACGTATTTACTTCTTCTTGGGTATGTTTTAACTCTTTGCCATTGACCTCTTACAGCTTATCCTTAAAGTACAGCTGTGCAACACACAGGGCTCCTAGTGACCAGAGTAAGGATGGTGCAGGAGGTGACCGAAGCTGGGCCTCCTTTATCCTAGCTCTCTATTGAGACCACTACAAACACTCAACGTTGTCATCCAGTTTCTATTACTTTAAATTCCTGTAATCATTAAAATATAATAGTTGTAATTAATTTATAACAAAAGTCTATGAGTACCACAAGTCATTATTTCAAGAAAACACTATCAAAACAGACCATATAATAATACATGATTTCAAACAAATGGGAGAGATTACTGATACTGTGTCTAACACCTCGGTTAGTGTTTAAGGAAGAAATGAAGAAATGAAAGAAGGAGATTAAAAAAAAGAAATCCCAGCAAGGTTTAAGGGTCCTGCTCAGCCTCTTCCAGCACAGCCCTGGAGAAGACAGCTCTGGAAAGCAGGTGTAAGAGCCTCCCGTCTACCAGGTTCTCCGGAGGAAACTCCACTCTGAATTGATCTATAGTCCTCTACTCAAAGAGTCAACAGACTAGAAGTCAAGAGGACTAGAGGTCAAGAGTCAGGCTGTTCCTGGAGTCGTAAGCCACATCCATAAACTCCTTGCTTCCTGGGTGGGATGTGACTCAGCTAACAAGTACTAACCCTGTAAGGCAAGAAAGGAGAGTCTTGGGAAAATGAGGCCCTACTCATCTTTGTTAGAAGTAAAATCCTTCATTTCTTAGCTACTATCTTATATTTTAATACATCAGTAAAGAAAATCCCAGGCAGGTAGATTAGAAATGATAAGTCTTATGGACAAGACAGATACAGAGTAAAACCTGCATCTCAAACAAAGCAAATCGGAGGAGATTGCTTTTAATACAGTCATTTGTCAGACAGTATTAGATATTTAGGGAAATTATAAGATGGTTAGTTTGACTCTTCTTGAATAATTTAAGATAAAAGCACTCATCAACAACACTAGCAAAGCATTCAAGAGAGCTGGAGAGATGTCCCAGTGGTGAGGGCACTGCTGGCTCTTCCAGGAGATCAGTTTCGAGCACCCACATGGCACCTTACAGCTGTCTATCTGTCTATCCGACTCCACATGGATCTGAGGGCACCAGGCATGCATGTGGTGCACAGACATGCATACAGGTAGAATACTCGCACACATAAAATAAAGCTAACAAATACTATCTGAAAGGAAGAACTCAAGTGCACAGACCTGAAACCATGGCAACTGTGACATGCCACGTCTACATTAGTTAGTTCCTTAAATTGTCTTGAGGTCTTTGATAGGAACAGCTGCAATGCACTTATGGTGCAGTTTGAGACATGTACACTTCATAAATCGCATCTTTGTGACCACTAAACATCTTGAGGTTAGGAAACAATGGGAAGCGTACAATAAAACTCGTTTCTGTGGGGTACAGCTCTGCGTGTCAGCATGGCGTGATGAATGAATTACTGGAAGGAAGACTTCCTTCCTGTCCTCCCGTCCTCTCCACAGAGGTCTCGGGACTCATCCTGGGAATACAACACTCAAACATGTAAAAATGAATTGTTTTTACAATTACGCAGAATCAATCATGGAGTCAGTCCACAGCCCTTTTATTTATAGGGCGCACACTTTCGAGGGGTCTTTGGTAGCACTGCGTCTCCTCTTTATCTTTCTGCAGAGAGTATACAATAGGCATTCAATGCTTTCCTGTCTCTGACGGGAACTAAGAAGGAAACAGGTAACCACAAATCCAGCAAGATGCTTCCTGCAGGAGCAGCCTGGCATCACCATATAGATAAGATCTGGGCTGAGGAGTGCATATCTCAGGCAGCATCATGTCTCTCCATTCATAAAAGAATAGTGACATTTGACAAGCTGTATACATCCATCATGAGACAAACACAAGTGAGCCTTTAAAGGAAACTAGACCTGAACTTCAGAAACGCATGAATTAAAATGTTCCCTATGGACAGCCAGATGTGAGTGCAGTTTACATTGTGCTGCAAATGTAGCTGAAGAAAATGGTGCCTCAAATCTAATTCAGCACAAAATGTTCCATTCGATAAGTTCAAAATATATATTTTTAAATTTTAGCCATTATGCTATGAGCCGTACACTCTCCAGAAGGTACTGATTATTCCCAAGCACAACTGTACTTAACTTTCTTTTTACAACCTTTGTTAAGGATGTGGTTTCCTGAAAATTATTTTTAAAAGTGAAGGAAGCCAGTTGAGTCTTCTTTAAATTGCCAAGAGGAGACAAGGTTATTTCCTGACACTTGAAAACTCCATTAGCAGTCCAGGAGCAGTGGGAGGCATGCACAGTGCCCCAGCTGTCCCTTCCATCTGTGGGCACGTGTGCACAGAACTGCACAGCAGAGCTGGCTAACAGCTATGTGAAACATGTGCTTCACGACTGTGGAGAGGGGATGGACAGTCAGTGAATGCGTCATATTTACCAACAATCTCAGTTTGGGACAGGTGACTGGGGAACTTCTGGCCACTGAGTCTAACATGGGGGAGAAAGCATGCTGTTTTGGAAAGCTGCAGTTAGAGGGGACACAGCCTTCCAGATCTGTCTCTCTGTCATTTGGAAAGTGTCTGTGGACAATGGGTCTGGTCCTGTGCCCCAGACTTCAGGACTGCACCCAGTACTGAAGACTCCTTGGAGTTCCTGACTCAGAAGGTGGTTTACACAAAGAGAGGGTTTTTTGTTTGGTTGTTTGGTTTGGTTTTCTTTTGTTTTACCATCTCTCTTCACTTGAGACTTAAGACATGAGGGGCTTCCATTTCTTCTGAGATGGAGGAAGTCACGAATTGAGGACCACTTCCATGGAAACGAGGAAAGACAGACACAAGAGTGGCTAAACTTCTGGGGGAGGGCACATGCAGGAAATGCAATAAAGCTCCGATGAATTCTAGAGATCCCAGCCCTTCGTACTGGAGAGTGTGTGCAACTCCTGTCTAGGGTAAGTGCTTAGTCTGAGTACTACTGCTATAGACAGGCCAGAAACCAGCAGACTTCATAGACTTCCAGAGCACAGTGTAGTACAGCTGAGCACCACACTCCTGTTCAAGCCGCTCAATCTGATAACTTCCTCTCAGTGTCCATATGCACCAAGAAAGAATCAATGGAGGAAGGCCGGGCTGGGCAAGAATTTACACACTATCCCTGTATTGCTTGTATTCAACACACTATTAGAGGCAAGTCAGTCTCAGTGTGGCCACAACACACCTGAAACTACAGATTAACTCATGTTTATTTGTTCTGCTAAAGTTTTAGGCAGAGTCATGGTATGTCATTTAAGGCGGCCTCAAACTAAAATGTATCTGTCCTCCTATCTCAGCCTGAGGGCTGCGATCACAGGTGCACACCACCATGCCTGGAGAGCCTTTTTTTCCCTTAAAGCTGCATTAGCGGCACAAGTTAGGAATATAGCGACCACAGAGAAAGCCTGTCTGACGAGAGCTTCAGCTTAGCAGCACCTCAGCTTGCTTTCTGAAAGACTCTGACTGCACCACAGCCCAGGCATAGCACAGCATGATGCTGTCAGAGGCAAACACACCCAGTAGTTTATACACCAGAACCCACACTGCTTCATGTATAAGACATGCAAAAGGCAGGAAAGAGACAAGAGAAAACATCACAGATACAAGCACGCCAACAGACCTTGGTAGGTTGGTAGGGTTACCAGACAGAGATTTGGAGTGATCGGAGAAGAAATGGGTTTTCAGGAGTTAAAAGGACACTCTAAGGGGCAAAATGGAATTCCAGAATGTGAAGAAACAGCTTCTGAGGTAAACTGAATATGGAACACACATAAGATGCTTGAGTAGAAAGGAAGAATCTTAACTATAGTTACCAGAATGACTCAAACTGGGTGAACGAAGTTAACAAAAACACACAGCACAGCATCAAAACTGTCAGACTGTTAGAAGAGGCCACTATGTATATCATATAGATGGCTCTTCCAAAACAGAGATTAGAGAAAATGAAAGGAAGAAGAAATACCTGAATAGCCTAAACTTCCCAACTTGCATTTTAAAAATCAACTAAAGATCAAAGAAGTTGAACTAATTAGAGGAAAGTAAATTTGTGGAAACTATAACTAGTTGTAGTCAAGTTTCTCAAAAGTAAAGGGAAATAAAGATACCTAGAGGGAACAGACATGCACATATGTGCACCAACACACACACACACACATACACGGCTTAAAGTTTTTTCATAAAAAATGAAGAAAACAGAACAGCATTCCAAAGTGCTAAAACAGGAAAAAACAAGAAAACCCTAAACACCCTAGTAGTCTTTATCTAGCAAAAATGTCCTTCAAATGTAAAGTGAGGAAATCTCGAGCATGTGCACATGTGCGTGTGTGTGTGTGTGTGTGTGTGTGTAACAAGAGGTTGACTTCAGTGTCTTCCTCAGTTGTTTGCCATCCTACTTTTGACATGGAGCTGTGGCTGTGGCTGTGGCTGTGGCTGTGGCTGTGGCTGTGGCTGTGGCTGTGGCTGTGGCTG
>NW_021604568.1:14826085-14852828 GCF_004785775.1 Grammomys surdaster | reverse complement strand
GGCTGTGGCTGTGGCTGTGGCTGTGGCTGTGGCTGTGGCTGTGGCTGGGGTTGGGGCTGGGGAATGCCCTTGGTGCTAGACTGACTGGCTGGTCAACCAGTCCCTGGATCCTCCTGTCTTCACCTCCCCAGCAAAGATTACCGTTGCCTGCCACAATGTGCATTGCCATGTGTGTGCTGGGCATCTGATCTCAGGTCCTTATCCTTATACAGGAAGCACTTCACTAACTCCTAAACATGATTTTCTTCCATCTCTCCCTTCCTGCTTCCATCCTTCCTACCTTACTTCTCTCCCTTTTTTGGAAACAGGGTCTCATTGTACAGCCTTGGCTAGCCTGGAACTCATTGTGTAGACTAGTCTGGCCTTGAACTTACAGAGATTTGCCTACTTCTGCCCTTCTTAAAGAAACCAAATTTTCTGACAACTGAGTAAGTTAGAAAATTGTCCCCCAGAAGTTATGGAAATTGTTAGAGAAAGCTCTTCATGCTGAACAAAAGTGATACCAGATGGAAACGAGGGTGTGCAGAAAAGAATGATGAGCACCAGAGATGGTAAATCCATGTATAAATAGAAAATAGTTTTCCCATTATGTTCCTCCAAAACAGTGGGCTGTTGAAAATAAAGTAACAGCATAAGAGCATATGAACAGGCAATACGTACAGCACCAAGTAGGTAAGATAGAGAGGCAGCGAGAGGTACTCAGGTTCTAAACCTGAAGACGAAAAGTACTTAGATTTGTATTGATCTTGCACCTGTCATTGTCCCCAACTGATACAGTATGACAACCACCCACACAGTATCCAAATGATACCATGTGACAACCACCCACACAGCATTCATGCTGTACCAAGGGCTATAAGCCAGACAGAGATGACCAGAAGTAGAGGGAGGGTGTGTGCAGGTCATGGGTGAGCGCTGAACCATATTCTACACCCCACATGAGCACCCCACAGATGCTGGGTATCCGTGAGGGGTCCTGGAGAACAAAGCTGGAGCTGTACTGCCCATGAGCTCTTTGGTTATGTATTAAATCTAATTTAGGGATGCAAATTGTGATTCTTGTGCTTCTTAGTCTAAGACAGAACTGAAAAGACAGATGGGATGTTGTAAATTGATTAAATTAAATATTCAGTTCCTCAGTGGCATTATTCATGCTTTAAGAGCTCAAAGGCACCGGTGCGCAGTGATGACTGTGGTACTGGATGGTTACTGCAAGGATATGCCTTCTCCAGACTCACCTTCCTCTGCCTGTCGGCCCCTAAAGAAGTATTTCTCTTGGGTTAACTTTAGGGAAATACTTCTCTGAGAATAGTTTCCTGTGAAGTAAAATAAGGTCAGACTGCATGATCTGACTCAGAAATATTAGGATAGAACAGCTCTAGACACAGGTCCTTTTTCTGGGTACAGCATATAAGCAACAGAACAAGCTTCAAGTCAGGGCCACGGATACAGGATGCACGCCTAGAGAAACAGCAAACTAGTGTGTAAGCATGTGTGTGTGTGTGTGTGTGTGTGTGCGTTTGCTCGCGTGCGTGCGCTCATGCATGTGGTTGTGTTGCAGTTGTGTGTTCACAAGTGTTCGTACTCACAGAGGTTTGAAGGCAGTTATGTCTGAATGCTCTCCCTACAGCAGCTGCGTGTGTATCTGCTTTAGGGTAATCATGTCTATCATTTAGCAATTAAAAGAAAATCATCAGTGTTACTTTTATCCAAGTCGTAGTAGCAGAACCTCCCCTTAGTTACTGGTTTCCTGCAGATAATTAACAGATACTATTCCCAGGGCCCAGAGACATCAGTCAGAGGAGCTGTCCTCCCAAAGACTATGCACTGGAATGAGCAGGTACTATGTAAATTGAGGTTGTTAGACAAAAGCAACAATGTTAATTACAGCTCCATTCAAAAATAAGAGTGAATGGACTCTATTCTGTGAACCCAGACCAGGACAGCGGGAAGGACACTCCTTCTTCTTGCCATTCAATAAAGAACATAAAAGGCAGGAGATGAGGATAGAAAACCTGAATGGGAAGCTGTCAAAACATTCCAAAGGCTCACATGTGGAATTCACCCAACATGTGTTTACTTAGCGTGTTCACTGTCATCCAGCTTTCCAGGGTGAATGAATTACTCATTCTAAAAACAAAAAAGAAAAAAAAACACCCAATAAACCCCAATAGAACAAAACAAAAAACCCTAAAGTGCTGCAAAAGTACCTGACAATTGACTGCAAAGTAATTAGAAGGCCTTTTTAGAGATCGCTGTGGGCTGAGTCAATCACTTCCTGTACTCCAGTGACCCCTGAACACACTTCTGCCGCTGCTTCTGTCCCACTAGCCATCTGCTTACTCAAGAAGTCGCTGCCTGGCTAGCACACATCTCCTTTTTAAATCAAATACAGTTTGAAGCATTTGTCAACTGATTGGTGGCAGCAACAATGAATTGACATTATATCCCTCCCCCTCTTTTGGTGTGCACGAGTGTGTCTGTGCTTGTGTGGGAGTCTGTGTGTATGAATGGACGCGCACATCCCACAGCAAGTATGTAGAGGGCGGAGGACAATCTTGGGCATCAGCTCTCACCTTCCATTTTGAAACAGGGTCTCTTCTTTGCCACTGTGCACGTCAGACTAGCTAGCCTTGAGCTAAAGGGCTTTCCTGTCTTCTCCCCATCCCACCCTAGGAATGCTGGGACTGTGATGTACACGGCCATTCCGGGCTTATGTAGGTCCTAGAGACCTGAACTCAAGTCCACATTTCAGTGCGCTGCCCACTAAGCTATCTCCCTGAGGCCATCAATGGGGTGGGGGGTGGAGGGGGAGGGGGAGAAGACTTTCAGCTTCTTTGGAAATAGGAACGCATCAGGAACACTGAGTCTCCATGCTACTCACGGACCACACAGCTAGGACTGAGTAGTGGTGCTCAGACTGTGGAGCCTGGCCAGGTCCAGCTTGCCACCTCCTCCCCATCCCACTTCCTTCTTCTATGCTCCCTGCTTGGCTAAAAGGATCTGGAGGTTGTGTCACTGCACCTGAAGCTCAGAGACAACGCCCTGTCTTACTCCTCCCGGTGTGTGTGGCAACAAAGAAGGCAGGCCAAAAGCATGCAGGTGTTCAGGAAATTTGTGAATTTGGAACATATCCAAGTTGTCTTCTATACACTTAAAACAGAATCACAAATATTTTAGAAAAAATTTGGTTTATTTAATTGCAGAAATGAACACAGGAGATGCAGAAGGATGTGCGGGTTGGTGTGGATATCACTCGGATCACAGCGTTAATTACTGACAGGGTTGCAAACACATCCTAAGTCTCTGATTGCTGGGTTGGTGAGCTTACCAGTTAAAAATAAAGAAAAACACCAGAAGTCCTCTACTGAAAATATATTATAGCCTAATGCATACAATAAAAAGCACTAAGTATCCAAGACAAGCCTGTACAACAACTTTGGCAACAGAGGCATGGGGTCAGCCACGTTCTCTAGGACTCCATCATTGCCATGGAAGAATTACAGCATGCTATTGATAAATACTAACTTTCTGTTTCCTGCAAATTATACATCAAGCAGAACAGCTTGCAAGGAATAGGATTCCGACCTTAACTTTTTGAGGTGAACATATTTTTGTTCTTTGAAGAAACAAGGAGTGGATTCTTGTACAGGCAAAACTAACCACAGTAGAGTCCTTTGATTGACCCTTCCGCCCTCCTGTTCATCATGACAGATGAAGAAGCAGTGAGGTTGAGGGGAGACAGTTCAGTGAGGAAAGCACTCACTCTGCAAACATTCTGATGTGCTGAGATCTTCAACACCAGTGTAAGAAGCTGGGCGTGATGGCACACAACTACGACCCCAGTACTGGGAAGCCAGGGCCTTGCTGCCAGCCAGTAGCTATACAATGACAAGCTCCAGGTTCCTTGAGAAACCCTGTCTCAGAAAACAAGACAGATGGAGAACTGAAGAAGGCAGCAGGCACGTACCATCCATGTGTGTGCGTGTGTGTGTGTGTGTGTATGTGTGCACGCACATGAGTAAGCATCTGTCTGTGTATTTGCTGTCAGGGCTTCTGGCTACAGGCCTACAAGCAGATCGCAGGATTATGTGGCAAGTCAGTGTTTAATATTTTAAGGTTTGCAAAATTACTTGCACAACAGCTGTATCATTTTCTAATGTGACCAGCAACACACGAGACCTCCAGTTCCTCTTTGGGCCTTGGCACAGATGTGATTACACTCCAGCATGTGGAGAGGGCCTGAGGTGAGTGGTGGGTGGGGCTTTACTGTAGATCTGACATGAGCGCTCCTGATGGTGGTAGTCAAGGACCTTCTGATGTGATGACCAGCCATTTGTAGGTCTATCGGTCCATTTAAGGTGTTGGGGTTTCTTCTTATTCTTGAACGGTAAGAGTTATTTATATATATTCTAGAAACTAGACCCTTAGCAAATGTGTTTCATGTGAACACTTTTTTTCCTTCTGTTGTTCTCAGGATTTCTAGACCTGTCTTCCTATTTTGTTCTGAGAGTTTTATAGTTTAGTTCTTCCCCCATCCCTTTAAGAAATATTTGTTTTTATTTTATGTGCATTGATGCTTTATCTGCATGTACATATGAGGGTATCAGATCTTGGCGTTACAGACAGTTGTGAGAACCCATGTGGGTACTGGGATTTAAACCTGGGTCCTCTGGAAGAGTAATCAGTGATCTTAACTGCTGAGCAGTCCTTCCCAGTTTACTTCCTATATCGTATGTTTTGACCCATGTTGACTTCACATGGTGTGAGGTAAGGGAGTCCCAGGTATATTTTTGATTATACAAAACATTTACTACTCAACTGGAAGTTACCATTATATATATCATATGTATTATGTATCTAGACATAGGTATACATGCATGCATCCATATTTATCATGCAAAATAAGTTTCAAAATATAGTTTTTATTTTTCACTCCAACTGGAAAATGTTTACATAGATTTAGAAGTTAAAGTATACACAGAAGGCAAGCAGCTAGTCATGCTGAAGTTAGAGGAATAAGCATGTGTAGACCAAACAAATGGGGAAAGCTATCAAGCCTGAAGAACTAGACAGTGGTACAGCAGAAGGTACATCTTATATATTAACGTTGCTCAACTCCAGCATTAAGAAACACAAAGAATTAGCCTACATACAGGATGATAAACACTGAAGAAGCACCAGCCAAGACGTCGTGTTAGACAGGAGAAGATAAAACTACGGACGTGAGAAGTCTGGAATTAAATGTGGCTTACAAGTCAGACAAATGATCAGTGTTTGAAAACAAAAATTAAGGGATGAATCCGTTTCTTTAACTTTCCTCCCAAGTATTACTGCTTCTGAGAATAAGGTCAGCAAATACATACCATACAAGCTATTGCTTCTTAATTCCAAATGCCTGGCAGATATCACCAATCGATCACAGTACCCTGGAACAAACTCCTTAAAATGCTGCAGACAACTGACTTCAATTGACCACAGTTGTCCCTGTGGACAGGACCTCTGCTAGTCTGGATCTATAGTACCTGGTACTTTTTCTAGTGGACAACAGGAACTTGACAATTGCTAATTTTGTCCACTCTTCACTTATTAGCTCCCGAGGAATTCTTCATCTTTGGATTTTCTGCATGAACTTGCTTCAAAAGCCTGACAAGGCTGAAGTTTGAGGGTCACAGGAAAGGGCCTCATCTGGCACTGTGCAGTTGAATCACCTGTGGGACACTGCAGAGTTGTGAGGATCTTACATTAGGGTGACTAAATCAGGCATCTCGAGCAGTGAGGTAACTTTTCATAGACCATGGTAAATTCTTTGCTGTGGCCTTCTGGCCTCAATATCTCACCAGTCTCTAGCTCATCATGTGTAGCTCTAATCCAGACATCGCTTCGAGTCTCTGGTACTGGTAAGATTTACTCAAGAGATTAAGAAATGGGCTGGGACAAGACTCAGTCAGAAACATGCCTGCTATGCAAGCAAGAGGAGCCGAGTTCAAATCCCCAGCACGCATATAAGAGCAGGTGTGCAGCCTTCGTCTGTAACCCCAGGATGAATGCAGGTGCTGAGGTGGTCTGTGGAGACAAACAGATCCCTAGAGCTCACTTCCCACAGCGGCTACTCTGTCCAGTCAGTGAGCTCTGGGTTCAGTCTCAACAGAGTGGAGAGAAACTGAGGAAGTCAGCCACATCTGATTGCTCACCTTCAGCCTCCTGTGATGACTGTTCACCTCACCCCTGTGCACACACATGTGCTTGTGTGCACACCCACACACCCTTACAACAAAAAAGAAACAAAAAGCAACTAGGAAACAGGAAGTGATTTCGTATTGTTTTCTTGAAGTTAGTTTTAAGAATGAGACTCACAATTCTTAGTCTCATTCGAAGCTACCACTGTATTGCCCTTTCCTAATTAAAACCAGTGCTTGCTGATGTGGGGAATAATTCAGTCTGTATTATTGGACAATGTGAGCTACATAATCCAATACGCATTCTTCTCTGCACCAAGTCCTTGGAAATCAGGATGAGGCCTTTGCCCTTGGCTGTTCAGGGTTGCTCTTTTTATGGCTAGCCTCTATCATCACTCCTACTAGGCAACATGCATGTGCTCGCTGCACCCAACCAGAGTCACACTAACTCCCATGTACTTCATGCTTTGCTTCTAGCTACTGGCCTGGGCTTTTATTTATTTATTTATTTATTTATTTATTTATTTATTTATTATTTATTTATTTATTTATTTATTTATTTCTGTTCTGGACATACCCGTTGGATTTTATTATGAGACACTTCAAATCTCAAGATTATATAACATGCAAAAAAATCAAAGTGGACAGACAGAAGAAAAAAAAAACCATACTCCGGGTTTCATAGCGACAATTTCTAATTTGGTAGGTTTGGAGTGAGGCTCAAGAAGTTTCTACCAAATGCATGTTCTTTGTTCATTGCTGCTCCCTGGGTTATGCTTTAAAAAGCACTGTTCTGCTGGAAGGGTTGGCAAGCTAAGGCTGTAAAGTCTGACAAGTATGTTTGCATAAATGAAATTTTACACACACACACACACACACAAGCACACACACACAGAGGGGAGGGAAAGAAAGAGAAGAGGGGAGGGAGAGAGAGAGAGAAAGAGAGAGAGAAAAAAAGAGAGAAAGAGAGAGAGAAAGAGAGATTGATTTTAGTTTTGAATAATCGCAGAATAATCTTATGTTTTAGGGATTGAAGATCTGAGACGTTTCTGAGAGTTAAAACTTAACACAATTCAGGCCAGTGAGATGGCTCAGTGGGTAAAGGCGCTGCTTGCTGCTACACCTGAGGACCTCATGGTGGGACAAGAGAACTGACTTCACAAGCTGTCCTCTGACCTCCACTCACATGCCAGGTACTCCAAAAGCCCCTCACTAAAAATTATTAACACATGAAATTCAAGACACAGGAAACAGCGAAAGGAGGCGAGTGGCTTCACAGCACATGCTCATGGTGCTTAAAGATTGCGTGATGTCAGCGTTAGTTCTCAGCTTGAGATGTACGGACAGCAAGAGCTCTCAACTGAGCCCAGGTCACAGTCCTCTCTACCCCACTCCAGAAAGAGAGATGAAGGAGCTCAAGACTCCTCCAAAGTTACTAAAGAAGGGCTGGGTAACCACTCTGAAACTCTAGCTGGTCAGATGGCAACAGCTGGTGACACCAGGTGATGCACACTGAACAATCTTGTAGCTTTGAGAACAGAAATACTAGCATTTCCCCAGAAGGCCTGACACAGCTAATACAGCTGGAGACTCTTGGTAAATTCCTGAGGAGCTTGCTCCTGCTTTCCCTTCTTAACAAGCACTGGGGTATGGAGGGCGTTCTAGAACACAGAATGAACCAACACCAACAAAATTTCTAAATACAACAGAGAATTTATTGGACTGCATCAGAGAGGCTCCAAGTGATATTATTGGCATAGTTCTAAGAAGAACTTTTAATTATATTTGAATAGACTCCATTAGGAACCTGTAAAATCTAGTCTTTTACTGGACTTCTATACAAAAGTCTGAACAAGTTGAGATGGGACTTCCTGGGGGAAAAGGAAAGGCACTCATGTTAAATAAGCCCTTGTGGGTAAAAAATGAGTTCTTTCATTCAAGGTATATGCAATAAACATTTACTATTTACAAGCTGTGCAGAGAACACTGTGATACCAGCCCACGTCCCTTTGGATTATTTATGCTTTAATGTTGATGGTTACTGTCTGCTTCACTTTATGCCACAGCACTGACTCTTCATAGCCCACAGGAAGATTATTATTAACCTGTTTACAGACAAGGTACACCAAGGCTCAGAAAGGTTAAGTGATTTTCCCAAGGTTGGGCAGTGTTCCAAACCCAGGACAGAGCCCTAAGCAGATGGTTTTGGCCAGTGGCACTCACTATGCCTTCGACAGCCGAGCAACAGCTAGCAGCACAGGAAGAATCTGACCTAGCAATTTAGAGCTACACTTTAGACAAACAAATAGGAAGCTCAGGAAAACATGGGTATTTAAATGCTATGAACCAAATACCTTGTACAGAAGTACAAGGCAAAGTGGGGGAAAATACCTTCTACCTGAAAGAAAGGAAAGCGAGGTGAGCTACCTACTCCAGCAGCCTCCCGAGCAGGCTGCCTAGTTTTCTCCCTTTCTCCTACCACACTCACAGACTGCTGGAAGGAAGAACAGAGATCCTGAGGACAGAAGTGGGCTGCTGCTGGCACCTTCTTGTATATATCTTCACAGAGTCAAGGGGGTGACAGGCTTGGGTTTCTCTATTCTAAGTACACATTACCCAGACACACTCCAACACCCTTTGTTTCTTGTGCACAGAATTGTCTTTCCTTTTTGTCCAGCTTAATTAAAGATTCCTCATCACAGAAGAATTGTTTCACACAAAGCTACTCTTAGAGGTAAATGTCACACTGTGGTGATTTCTACATAAGACACAGGCCTTGGGGACAAAAAGTTTCCTTGGGTGAAGCAGTGATGGATACAGTGGAAATTTTGTTGATGTTGTTGTTGATGAGGTAAAGTTTGGCTACATAGCTCAGAGTAGCCACAAACTCATATCTTTCTTCCCAAATGCTAGGATTACAGGTATTTATACCTTTTTTTTTCCTGGAGGGCTCAAGGAGGAGAAAAGTAAGCCCACTAATTCCTGCCATGTTACTCAGCTTTCTGTCGCTATATTCCAACACTAGAGATAACTAACTCACACAGAGAAAAAGTTTGTTTGGCTTATTGTTTAGTGTTCTAGACTGTGACAGGGTGGGACCTAGCATTTGTGTCTTCCAGGTGAGGAACAGGAGTGGAGCAAACTGCTCGCCTCTTGGGTAGGACATCTATCCAAGGCTTTTATGGCAGGTACTACTTCATAAAGATTCCACTACCTCCCAACAGTGCCACCCGGGTACAAAGCTGACAGTCTTTGTTCATGGGACTTCAACAGCCAAGCTGGATGGAGCATCCTTGAGAAAGCAATAGCATACACCAAATTTCAAAAGTTATCATTATAGTATTACTATTATTGTTGTTATTATTATTGTGGAAATTTTTAGTTTCATCCAAAAGAACTGGGATTATCACTCAGTACTGAGCTGTTCCATTAAGAGAGGTGAGGCCCATCTTCTTTCTATCAGGTTTAAGATACTAGGGTGCTCTATATCCCATATATGTATGTATACATGTGTATGTGTACACAGCTGAACCATCATCCCTTAATTGCCTAACAGGTGACTTAGGCATCATGGAGACTAAAGACATGACTGCTGTCCATCTGCCCTTCTGGAGCCCAGGATGAGCCCGAACTCTAGCTGAATACAGCAGTTCATCTGGTCTCACTGCAGTGCTTAAAACTGCTCAACACTAAGAAGAGAAACAATAACCTCAATAACCTCATCGAAAGCAAGAAGTCATTTATAAAACAAGGACTGGAAAAGCCCCCATTCAATGCACTGAAGCAGTCAGCCATGTAAACACATCAGAATAACGTGACCTGTGGGCTACAGAGTTAGCCTCATAGAAATATGAGCAGTATCATCTATGTATCTAATGTAAGCCAAACTTCGATAAACAGGAAGCTACTTTAAGATGAGAACACTTCACTGAAGAGACACGCTTCCTGTAAAGGCAGATAGCATTTCCGGTTGCAGCCATATTTAAATTCATGCAGGCAGTACTGGAAGAGGTCATAACTTGCACCTGAGGTCTCTTCTTGCAATGAGAGCACCACCATTTCCAGAGCGTTGATGAGCCTGCAGCAGTCACTAAACTAATCATATACAAGAAATAACACCATAACACACTTCAAATTATGGGTACCAGTTTAGTTTTGGGGATCCCTCACCTTGAGAACCCAGACAAAAACGACACAGAATGCAAACTTCCTTTTTTTTTTAAAAACATAAACAGAAGCTCAGGAAGCTGGTGAACAGCTCAGAAGCCTGGAGACCGGCTGTGTGCAGCATTCTTTGAATACGAATTAGCAGTGGGTAATGGCAGCATATTTATGAGGCCTCGTGCCGGGGTCCTTTCCTCCTGTGAATGCTGTATAATTCATTGCATGCGCCCTGACCCCAGTGCGCTCCTGTTCTGACAAATCATACTTGATTAAGACAAATCTTTATTAGTTAGCTAGTCAACTTCCCCATTTATCACTGGCAAATCCCATTCTCTTTCAGGTGCAGGGAAAGTGACTGAAACCTTCACAAACAACAGCAGAGCCACCTCATATAGCTACATAAGACTGATGCATTTCTCACCAACACAGGAAATGCAGCCACAAGCTTCAGACTTAGTAGATGATTAAACAAAGAATTCAATAGGGATACAGTACATACACTGAGACTAGAACCCTCTACACATTTCACTCAAGCCAAGAAACTATTAATTGGCCAATTTATTTCAGGATTTTTATCTTCTACTAAACTTATTTTGAAAGCAAAATGCTATGTTCTTTAAAAATGGTATTATAAAGTTGGAGGCTCAAAGTGCTGAACAATAAAGGTAAAAAGACTTCTTAGTATACAGAAAGCTGTGGTTATCACCACAAACAAACAAACAAACAAACCCAAAAACCAACAACAGCAGAACTCTTTAAAACGTAGAATGGAATACAATGGGATGAACACAGGATTATTGTTGAATCTTTAGTAGGGTGGGACATATGTGTACTCTGAATTGTCTGCTTCACTTTAAATAACTCGATGGTTTTATAACAGCTGATCCTTTCTTGGGTGTTCAGTCATTCCAGAACTCCTCTCAGAACTCCAGCAAGGAAGCCATCAGTCACAAAGCCGTATACTATGTCCCAAGACTGCTATTCAACACATAAAACTGTGTCTTTTCGACAAATTTCAGAAACTCTCTGGTCTCAGGGAGATACCTCAGCACAGGCATTACCTCATTCCTCAATAAGAGACTGAATGAAATGTTCAATTCGGACTTTCATTTCTCAAAACATTAATCTGGGGCTTCATTCCAGTGTAGGAGAAATGTTGTTTGGGGGTTTTTCATATTACCAAATCAATCCAGATGTGTGATCTCAATGCAGAGACAATGTGTCAATATTTCACAGTACTTCCACATGAAATCCTACTATATTCCACAAATGTTAATAAACATCTATTTATTACCAATGGAGAAGCCGATTTTTCCTCCCGATATCATTAATGAAATGCTGGTTAACACTATATGGAGTAGATGTAATGTTTTACCTTTCTGATGTTTGTATGTGTTAAATGGAAGCACCACTCAAAAACAGTTTGCATGTGGAGGCTGTCTTCTGTTTGCCAAAACTTCCCATTTAGAAAATGTGGATACATCTTGAGAAATGAGGTCAGAGCTTAGTAGGAGAGACTTCAAAAGAACACCTAGTGCAGCGGGGAATAGTGTGTTGATGGTTTTCTAAGCAGACCGGCTCTGATTCTGTGTATGGGTTCAGAAGAGATCATATCTGAACACCCCCACACTCCCCCCTTTACAGGGCTTTTATCACGATCTTAAAGCAGTGAACAACTATCCCAAAAGTGCAAATTGCCACGGTCCTGTTGGAACACTTTTATTTTATTTGGAGGGTAGGCTGGAGAGCTCTCATCCATATAATTTGTCCACAGACCTAAGGGGAAAGTTTTGAAGTTGCCTTTATTTAATCCCATGGATTTACTACATTCATTCATTTATTTATTTCTGTATTTAGAAAGTTGATAAAAAAAATAAAATAAACTCTTCCAGAAAGGTTAAACTACTTGGCCATGGGGGCAAAGCTTGGGTCATAGGGTAAGGTTAGAACATTCTTAGAGAGCCAGTAGAGTAGCAGGCACTGTGGAGATTTCAGGAAGGACAACGCAGGGTGTGAGCATCCTGCAGCTCACACCCAAAGGGAGGGATTGACATGAAACCTATCATTAAAACAAAGTGTAAGACAAGATTCAAGCACTGAGTGGAAGAAAGTGTCAAATGTGAAGGACCAGCAATATAAGAGTGTTCTCCATGGCCTGTTCAGCATCCTTGTCTTCAAGAATCCATGTCTTGCCTTCCTTTCCAGGCTTCTTGCACCCATGAAAGCTAACCTGACTGATAATGATGCTGACATCTTCCAATACAATTTAAAACATCCCCCCCCACTCCTTTCTGTCTCTTGTTTCTTCTGAGAATCTATATCACACTGACCTAAAAGTATGGCCTATGATGGGTGTTTGGATAGTTTACAAGAAAGATTACATTTCCAGCGAGAGTTGCTAGGACAGATGTTGAAAGGCATCTGCTCTTCCTAGTGAACCCATCAAGTGGGACGCAAACCAAAGTGAATGCTAAGACTGAAGGATGCTGTCCCACTAATGTTTAAAACTATTTGTTCATTTATTTACTTACTTTATGTGCATGCCTATGTAAATCGATACATAACACAAGTGTGCAGGGACCCAGGGAGGTCAAAAGAGGGCACTGGGTTCCCACAACAGTAGTTGCAGACACTTAAGAGTTAGCAGGTAGGTGCTTGAAACTGAACCCATGTCCTCCATATGAGCAGTAAAGACCTTAGCTACTGGGCTGTTGCTGGAGCCCTGGTTATGTTATCTGTTCATGGTTAACCTTGATTGTCAGCCTGAGGAGATTTAGTCACCATGGATCTGTCCTAACTCTGAAGCACTGTCTGGGTTGGTGTTATGGAGATAGGTAGCATCTTCACTCCAGGGACTGGGGTCTGGGACTGAGAAAGACAGGGAACTGGACAGCATCCTTGAATGTTCTCTGCTTCCTGACTGTGGATGTCATATGGTCAACTTCCTCAAGGTCCTGCTGCCATTGATGGACCAGACCCTGGAACCTGAAGTCAAAACAGACTTTTCTTCTTAAGTCTATTCGTCATCTGGTACCACCTAAGCAAGCAGCAGGGTACTGTTGTGTGTGGTTTTCCTTCTACACACATATAACACATCCATGCTTCTCAGATGAATGGGTAAATAGATAAATAGAAGAAGACAGGCAAGAGGAAAAGAGGAATAAAGAGAAGAGAAGACACAGGGAAACAGTGCTAACGCTTCCTTGGCTGTAAGGTTAAGGTAGCCAGGATACTTCTAGAACTGAGAGAGATTTGTATGTTCTTTATTCTACTCAGGCTGGATTAGATTACATAAAGGGAAGTGATTTCTCTAATTGGCTTGTCTTACTTTAACTCCTTACATGATGTCCTGCATAGCACATAATACAGAGGCAGGAAGTTCAAGACTTTGTAATTAGTGTGGGTTACCTCTTACCAGAGGCCATGATGGCCCTGAGGCACATCTTCCTAAAATAATCCTATCACTTTGCAACTATGGGTGAAATTCCTGAGAGGCCAGTTTCTACTAAGGAGCATTGGTTCAATCTCATCATCTAAGTGATGCTATCCGAAACTTGCCAGAAATATCAAACATGTGCCCATGTGTGCCCTGAAATGAGTAACGGGGTTAAGACAGGCAGCGGGCAGGGAAGGAACGCACCTCTCCCTCTGAGTTCACTTAACGTAAGACCTTCTGAATTCTTGGAAAAGAATTTAAGCAAGGCATATACTTAGCAGTGGTAAACTGACTCCTTATTCATTCAAGAAATATTAGCTGAATGCTTCTCACAAACCAGGAATGGGACTATAAACCAAATGTGATATCAGGTAACCATCTTGAGTGCAAACAATGGTTCTCTGGGAAAAAAAAAGTTATTGAATAATTTGAGGTCATTTTCTTACATATTCATTTCTTTTTAAATAGAACCGGTTCATGGCATGTATGTTCAATGTATACATTCCCAGAAAGAACAACACATGTCGAGTGATCGTAGCATTTTATTGCTCCACTAAATGAGAGGGAAATAAGACACTCCTTAATGCAGGATAATTTTGCCATTGTACCATTATAATCTGATAGTCTATTGTAAACACTTAGTAAAGAAACCTAATTCTGCTGCAAATTTTCAGGATGTGTTAAAATTGATGTCAATGTCTCAGTAATTTCGCAGTTTAAAAAACAGTTAGAATGTAATGACTACACTCTACTTGATTAAAGCATTTACAGCTCTAATCAAAAACTGACAGCAAGATCAAAGATGTTAACTTAAATCTCTCCTCTAATTATGTTTAAAATGCCACACCTCAGGCCTGTCTCTCCTCTTCTTTTTCAAACCAAATTCTGCTTAAGAAAGATCTAACACTTCTTAACAGTTCATTATCCAATAAAACTATTCAAAGCTTAAAAGCAATCTACACAATTAGTCAGGACCTCGGGGAGTCCACCGGTAGTCTTTATTACAGGACTTCATATTAAAACACCTTAATTATATTTGTCAAATGGATTTCATTAAAACCCATCGTCACTTTAATTTTCATATTTTGACAGTGCTGGCATAGGCATTATTACCACCTGCCAGGCTGGAAACTACAACAAAATTGTCAAATTCCTTCAAATCTCGGGCAATTGCTTTTGTACCTGACTGATGGCTTCCCTGTGTGTAAGGAGTTGCTGCAATTAGTAGAATTAAGATTTTTCTATGCAAATTCCACCCAGAATACAGACAGACAGACAAACACGCATGCACAGACACACACACACACATACACACACAAACACACACACACACACACACAGATAAAAAGCTGCATCTGTGCTGGATTGTCTGCACTGTCTGCACAGAGGACCATGCACACACTTTGCCCATGCTCTCTGCACAGAGGACCATGCTCACA
This sequence comes from Grammomys surdaster, assembly GCF_004785775.1. Classification (NCBI taxonomy): domain Eukaryota; kingdom Metazoa; phylum Chordata; class Mammalia; order Rodentia; family Muridae; genus Grammomys; species Grammomys surdaster. The sequence goes on along the minus strand of NW_021604568.1, from coordinate 14,837,610 downwards.
CTTTGCTGAGACATCAAACAGAATGTACTATGACTCAATCTCATCACAACCATCAGGACTTGAAAGACAAGACATTTTTTTTTACCCCCTATTCATTATGCTGCCATATTTCATAAGATATAGGGTGTCTCTGGCCATTCACTTGAGATTTGATTGTATTTTCATTTGCCATCATGACTTACACTATTGAAACAGCAAATGGGAGAAAGGGGGCATGCCTTCTTCTCTTTCCAACCATGCTGTTCTGCGTCAACAGCAATGCAGTGTTTACAAGCATTTTCCTAATTCAGCTGGTTATGCAACTTTGGGGATATGTGCACTATTATTCAAAGCACTTCTGTGTTTGTCTCTGGATTTCCTAAGTCTTTGGTAGTATTTGGAACACTGAAAGACAATTCCGTAATAATTTGTTTTTTTGAGATGTCTATGTTTTTCAAGTATCAGAGATAGAGCAAGCATAGCAAAAAAAAGATTTTTAAAAATCCAACCAACGTATAAGATATAACAAAGGAGACAGGCTTCTGGCTTATGTCTAACACACGTAGGGCTTCATACAATGGTCTCTGGAGTAATAATCACCTTGCTTTATGAATACTTTAAGTCATAGTAATGGCCTTGGATTATTTTGAGTGGAGCTGGAATTTTAAAAGATTTACTTACAAAATCAGACGGCATTAAAAAATCATAAATGATCACTGACTTATGTGTCTCAAAATTTAATATAATTGAAAAAGAAACATGCTCCAAGAATTGCGTGTACAGAAAATGCATTTACATGCAGCTCCAAACTTGCTGTTGCCTGGAAGCCTTTCATGATGAACTCTGATAGCAATGTTTCTCTCGTCTTTGGCTTCGGAACAATTTACTACCTGGGCCAGTGCTGTGGCACACACCCCCAGGCCTGGTGTTCTCTCCTCTCTACACCCGGAGCCTGACAGGGTGACTAGTCCTGTATAAACAATGCCTGTCTATTAAAGGACTGACTGGGATCCTGTTCCCTGACTTCTTCACAGTAAGGGATCCTTTATTAGGCTTCTTCCATGTGATGCTTCATAAATGGTAGGCATTTGATTCACATGTATGTAATAATACATGTATATAGTATGTTTGAGTGTGTACATATATATACAGGCATATGAAATACTATGGGTATGAAACCAAAAATCCATGCATTAAAGAATATGAAAATCATCAATTCCTTATATTTTTAAATAAGATGTTACTATAATCTATGCTTTGAGTGTGTATATGTATGTGATATATGTGTTGGTATGTATGAGTACACCTGTGGAGGTCAGAGGTCATTGTTGGTGTCTTCTTCAATCATTCTCAATGGTATTTTTTGAGACAGTTTCTCTCATTTAACTTGGATCTCATTGACTGACTTGGCTGGCTGGCTGGCTGATAATCTCAAGGAATTCTCCTCTCTCTACAGCCCAAGCACTGGGATTGTAGACCTGTGCCATACAGGCCAGCTTTTCCATGCATTTTGGGGGTCTGAATCAGTCCTCACACTGTGCAGCAAGCACTTTAATGACTGAACCATTGCCCAGGACTACAAACATTACTATAATCTTGAAACACAATCCTTCACATTTGCCCTACCCTTTCTTGGTTGAGCAACTCTGACTTCCACGGCTGGTAACTGACAGAGTGGACAGAGTGGCCATGAGAGAGGAACACACCTCAGACACTGTCCAGGAACTGCCTCAGGTGATATAAACACATTCCACTGAAACTGGTCAAGGTTTTATTTGAAGATAATAATAATAATAGAACACATGGATTTTCCTCATTAGTCAAAAAAAGAAAAGAAACAATCAGACTATTTTTGAAATGTTCCTAGAGGGTCACTTAAAAAACGAGGTGAGATACAACACAGTTTCTGAACTTTGTTCCACAGAAATGGGAGCCTACGGAGGCACTGCCGACACAGAAGCCACCAGGCACATACAGGCTCATGATACCCTACTCTCAAGATGGAACACATATTACGTTGTTGGTGCTTCAAGCTTAGTTTGGGTTAGGTTGGCAATCCTTCTGTATTAGCACTAATGTATCAGATTTTGCTGAGTGGTGGCCTGGTTCTGGAGGCCACTTACAAGGTGAGTATGGTTCCTCCTCTTGTTGCTCATTTGTGTGCAAGAGCGTGAGCTGACTGCACACTCAACACGGTTTCCACAACAGATAAACTTGAGGCCAAATATGGTTTGTACAATTAAATACCTTGGATAGCATTAAAAACAACAGGTCTCACTAATCTAGCATCTCATTAAACATGAGTAACTAGGGACAGGAGGTGTGTCTGAAGGGACAGGAGGCAGCAGATGGTGGATACAGAAGACTGTTTAAGAATGCTGCTTGCAAGGTGGAGGCCTGGCAGCAGGCTGGGATCATTATCAGTAGTTTCGGGAGTTCTTTCGTGTGTCCGTGAGATGCTTACAGGCATGTACGCATGTGGAGACTAGAGCTCAACCGTCGGTTTCTCAGGTGTTGTCCATTCTGTTTACTGAGACAGGGTCTCTCACTGGCCTGGATCTTGCCAAGGACATTAGGTTTGCTGGGCAGAGTTCTAGGGATTGGCCTGTCTTAGCCTTTCCAGAGCTGTGGTCACAGGAGCATGCCACCCTCCTTGGCTTACAAAAACAAACAAGCCTATATTTTTATTTATTCTTTGAGAATTTAACATATGTGATGAAAACAGTGTTTTGATAAAATCCACCCATAGCCCCCACCTCCTCCAGGCCTGCCCACTATGCCCCTCTCATTTCATGTCTTCTCCCCTCTTTAGACTTCCACTTCCGTCTCTTCTTCTTTGATAAGCAACTGAGAACAAATCAGTAGGGCCATCTACTGGAACATGGACCACCTACCAGGGGCCATATCCCAGACTATGTCTCCCTACCATCATTGGCCTTCAGCTACTAATGGCTCCTCAGGTCAGAGGTGGCTTTTTGAGCCTGAAGTCCTATGACCTCACCTGAGAGTTGGTCAGGCTTAGAGAACCACGAATGGTTTCATCCTGTGAGATCCAGTAAGAAAGTGGTGGTTCATTTCCATAACATCTCTGCCACTACTGCACCAGACTCTTCTACCCCAGAGACCTGGACAGCAGCTCCAGGCACTGTGGAAGTCAGCCATTTAGGGAAGAGGCTTTTAGGGCAGTGCTAGCTTGCTTTCTTCATGTCCTCTGACCCAAGTGTGATGCTTCACCAAAAGCATCACCATTAAGTTTGGGGGTAACCAAGAAAAGTGGCAATAATCTGTATTGTTTTGGGGGTGTCTATTCTATACCTGGTAGAGATAGAAGCTTTTTTTCTTTTTTCTTTTCTTAATATAACAAGGGCTCTAGGGAGCAAACTCTGGTTCTTTATGGTTAAACAACAAGCATTTTATTTACCAGGCTCTCTCCACAGCCCCCTGGTGGGGATTTCTGCTCGGAGCCATGCTCACGCTACCTGAACTGCCATTTCTGTTTTTAAGGTCACCTGTCCCCTTGAGCTCATAATGTAAAGCAAATCGTTCGTAGGTCTTTTGCTATGGTCTCTGCCGTCCTTCCAGATCTCCCAGATGTTGAGCTATGGTGAGATTTTCAACCTTTCTACAGTAGGCAAATCAGGACAGTGCTTATTCTGTTCTGCCTCTCTCATCAGTATCAAGCTCGGGTTGGAGCAATGAGGTGCTGGGCGGTGACGTCAGACATGTGGGATCACAGGAGCCCGCAGGAGGACTGAAAGAAGTTGGCAAAGGCTTTCGAAGCACATGATCAGAGAAAAAGCCTCAAGTGCCCAACCGGCAGCTTTACAAGACTTCAGACACCACTTGCCCAACAGGAGGGAAGCTGTGACTTCTGTGATTCCCCAGGCCCCTCTAGAATGACTGCCTTGACTAAAGAGGCTGCTTTTCTATATTGGTCTAAGACAAAAGAACAATATTTACTCCACTTCTCAAGTTGTATGAATACAGATGATTAGAATATGCCTGATTTTATTTTTACCTAGAACAGAGAGCTAGCCATGCACACCACGTTAATGTGCATGATAAGATACATTTGGGAGTATCTTTCTAGAGCCCAGTCTGTGGATGACACAAGTCAGCATCTGGACTGACCTTTATGTTCTGCATTCAGAGTTACCGTACTCTCCTCCACAAGACACTACTGACTCTCTTTACATAAAACAGCAGCCTAATTCAATAGGTGCCCCGTGATGGCTGGAACTAAATGCTTTAGCTATGTGTTTCTCTGGGAATCAGGACTGGGGCCTTTACCATAGCATGTGCACGTGTACACACACACACACACACACACACACACACACACACCACATACACACACCCACCCCACATACACACACACACACACACACACACACACAGCTTCAGTTACTAATGAAGTTATTTATAAAGAGGGGCTGCCTAACCCTCTTGAATATTTATCTAGAGAAGCTGGTGAGGTTTTATTGTGTGTTTCTTACTTGTAGTGCCAAGATCTTCCTACCCACCTTCAGGCTCTACAAAGCCTGATCCCCAGATGAGTGAGTCTACTCATTCCCTATCAGAATCGAAAGGCAAGAAGAGGGAGGATGGGGCAGCTAGAGGCGAGATAAGGCTTTGGTCAGATTCAAAGAGTGCTTGCCTGCTTTGTGATGATTTTCTTTAACCCTCACATTGCGTTCCTAAGACAGCAGGCTCTTCTGCTTCTTAGATAGAGAGAATTTCAGTGACTGATAGGTATTGTTTCTTAGGAAACATCCCAGTGCTGCCATAGCACATCTGTTGTAGTGTTTATGTAGATTTTAATATCCTGATTGAGTGTGTCTCTATGTATTTGCATGTGCGTGCATGCGTGCCTCTGTGTGGACATGCATGAGTGCCTCTGTGTATGTACCTCTGTGTGTGCACGTCCATGTATGGCTTAGTGGTCAAACCCCAGAGTGTGGCACATACTAAGCAAATACTCAGTTCCATCTGTTGAATTTTGAAATGAGCACTCAAAAATAAAGTATTTAGGGGATATACTTACAGTCTATGAAATAACTTTACTTTTTGGCTAAGAAATGGAATTTCATCTTTTAGTTGTAAATTCAAGAGGCCCTTGGGTCATTACTTTTCCAAGTCCCCAGCAGATGGTAGAAAGCAATGATGAGTTCTAATTGCCTGGTGAGGAAGACCTGCAAAAGGAGTTTCTACTGCTACGAGTCACAGAATCATAATATGTACTGTGCCTCCTGGCCTATACTTTAGTCTTCAAAGCACCAACTAACATGAGCCATACTGGGATTAAGTGGAAGGCATGGGAGCCTCAGATGACAGATGACTCTATGCTGCTGACCTGTTGTTCACCAAGAGTCCCCTGTACCATGTACTCCTTTTCAATGTCAGTAAGCAGGCAAATGAGCTGTTGCCAGGCCTTCACCACGGAAGAAAGGCTTTAGTTACTCTAGGCTGTTCTGGGCCTGTAGATTTTAAATTGTTGGTGTGGCCCAGAGTGCTCGCTCTCCTCCGACTCAATGACTGGGCAGCTCTTTGCATTGCTGAATTTGATCACTGACTCAGTCATGAGGCTACTGGGTGTGAACTGAAAGGCTGGGGTGACGATGCTCACCAAGCAGAGAAACACAAACATCCTCAAGGGCTGCCACTGGGAAGAGTTTGAAGTCAACACTGCTGTAGACTACTTAAGAGTCCTCCAGGAGATCCCCCTCAGAAGAATAAACACTGGAAAAAGCGAAGGCTCCAGTAAGTCTAAAAGCTCACGGCTTAAGTAACATGTTGCTTTCTTTCTATTTTGTCAACTTTGATTACACATGTTTTACTGTCAATGAAATTTGGTAATAAAAAGGGAAAGCCTTAATTGAAATACTTGTAAAATCCTCTTACTCCGAGAGATTGTGTGCTGATTAATTAAGAGACGTTCACAGCTTTCATATTGATTGCCTTTGTGTCTGAACTTCCTGTCTGTTGCTCAGGATGGAGTAAGAAAGCAAGGATGCCAAAGACGCATAGTTTCTCAGATGGACGTGCACCATGATGGACAAGGGCTTCCCTGCACTCTTGGACCAGTTCTCTGCCTCTTACGTTGGGTGGAAGAAACAGGTTCCTTAATGCTCACAGTTTTGGTCCTACTGTCCTAATCTCACCAAATGTTTCCAGAAGACAAAAATCTGCCATGACTGCAGCATGTTATTTATTTTACTAAACTGTTTAAAAACAGAAATAGGAAAACTCACCCGATCTACTCTTAGACTGATGGAGAAGTTACCATTTTATTTTAGATCTTTGTTGGAGGAAATGGATTTTCTTTCTACATTAGTACAGCACCCTGATACAAGGAATTTTTCCTAGTGATTCAGAGAAAGAAAAGGTTGGAAAACTAGGAGCTCCCACCTAATGTTTCCCTAAGCAATGTTTCTCTACTATATCACTAGAAGGTTTTGTGAGATTTTATATAACAAATTATATTTTAATAAAAATATGATAGGTCTTTGGTATTTTTGATTAGCCATTCTCTTCTTGTTCAGCATTTAGTATGTTACTGCAAAGTAAAATAGCCAAATATCTGGAGTGTTGCTATATTAGCTGGGTAAGTTTTAGGATGTCATTAAAGGATAAAGTCACACATTCTCTACTTTGTTTAGGAATTTCCCCCTGTACCAAGACAGGATCCACCTCTCTTCTTTCGAGCATTTCAGCACATTTGTTCAGCATTATTTTTTCATTCTCTTTTATCCCCGGGGCTCTCAATGTTTAAATAGCTCCCTCCCACGTAAAGCCTCGCACCGTATCGATCAGCCTAGGCTAGAAGCTACTATAAGGAGGCACTTTCAATAATCAGCCCAGCTGTTCAGAGAGTTGCCTGAATCAAACCCTTAGGTAAACAGCACACTGCGCCGAGAATGCTGCCAGCAACCAGACCTTCTCCACAACCAAGGATTTCTACTAATGCTTTGCCAAACAAAGGGCTAATGCTGGCTTCAACAATGAGGGCTATGGGGCAATTCAGATAAATCCCATCTTTGATTCATGTACATAGACCGTGAAGGGTCCTTCCCCCAAATGTAGTTGCTCAGCTGATTAATTCCAAAGCATTATGTGTGAAGTCAACTGTTTTTACACAGCTCAAAAAACAACTGCACGCAAGGCAGTTTCCCGCATTACCGGTTTCTCCTTTCCTTGACTTCAGATTTAAAGCTATTTACTTGGCTCTTCGGGTCGGTCTGTACCTTTCTGTAATATGTGCCACACAACACAGAAATAAAGAAGCAAGTGCACAGCTGTACTCTTGCCTCGTGTGTGATTTCATTTCTCCTCACAAGTCAGACGCTAAGAAACGATACTCTTACGTAGGGTCCTACTCATGACTCCTGCTGCCGAGTGGAAGTCTAGGAAGAAGCACAAAAACTCTGACCAGATGCATAAAGGACTACGGGAGAGCCCTGCCCTGGCCCCTTGCAGGGCTGCCCTCATGTCCACACCCTGCAGGGAGAGCCTGAGCACAGAGGAATAGCATCCTGGAGAGAAGACTCTCAGGCTAGCTTCTGACTTCCCCGACTATCTGTGTTTAGAGCAAGAAAACATAACAAAATATGGGTAATAAAAGGAGCCACAAACAAGTTCTAATGTTCCCAAAAGAAGGGTTTAAAAGACTTGGAGGCCATTTTAAATACTGAACACATCTGTCTGGTGAAGGTTATCCTGTGACACTGGAAAGCTGACATATGTGTCCAGGGACTAAAGGAATAGACTAGCCTTCTGATGTCTGAGAAATTATGAAAGCAGGCTATTTCATCTGATTTATTGTTCACTATCAATTTTATATCCACAAAATAAATCTGAATAACCTTTTCTTGTTATTAGTTAATTTATGTATTTATTTGATAGATACTGGCTATTTATGTAGCTCAGGCTAGTCTTAAGGTCAATATTCTCCTGCCTCAGCATTCTCACGGATACATACCACCAAGTGTGGAATCTTCTTGTTTATTTGCTTTGCTTTGAAATGACTGGTTATTTCTCTTTCTTTAGTTTGAGAGATAAGAACTAGTTCTAGCAGTTTCTTATAAGTCCTGTGTGTAGCAATGTTTCAAAGGACAAGGGACAGTCTATGGCAGACCCCACCATCTACTTAGGAGATCAAAAGCCCCTGACCTGCCTTCTACACACTGCTTAGAGGCAAAAGAGAGCAAAAGAATAATTACAACAGTGAGAGATAATAATATTAATCACAATTTGTGCCCTTATATAAATGTGTGGCTTTAAAATAGCAAATACGCAAGCTAGTTCCATCTTCTTGCTGTAAAGCCCCCAGATGTAGAGCATCCCCGTACTCAGGAGCAGCACAGCGACCATGTCTGGCCTTCCCTCTGACAACCACCCATCTGTAAAGATCTACACGGGGGCAGCTACAAGACAAGCACTCCACCCTGTACATCTGTCTTCGATGAGGGTGCCACCCCTACCTCAACCCGTTCAGATGTCTGAACATCATCAGCCTTCTATGTACTTACCCCGTTTCTTCCCTACATTGTGCAGATTTTCTCTGAAAGCCTCATCCACTTTTTACCTTTAATATAGTCTTGCTTCTGTACCCAATCTATTGACCTAGGCTATGTGTTCTTCCCGATTTCCTGTTATACACTGTGTGCTTCATCCAGCTGATCTCAGAAGAACCTTAAAGATATCAGGCTTTCTATAAATAAATGCAAACCATATTTTCCTGCCATGTGTCTCTTCCTGTCAGCCAAGAGTAGGTAAATTAAGGGCTATCTTGGGATGGACACATATCAATATGTTTTGAGTCTTCCTTTATTCAGTTTCTTATCTTGGACCAGTCATCAAATGTTTGCAAATGTACCTCTGAAATAAGCACTGATGTATAGACCAGTGGGAATGTCTCCTAACGGGTCTCTCTGCCTTTATAACTGTGGATACATCTTTATCACAGAATCTTCCTAGAACAGTGTTCTGGTCATTCTTACCAAGAAAGATTTACCCACAAACTAGCATTTAGAATTCAGAATTTGTTCTTACATATTACAGGCCTTCTTCCTTGGCATTTACTTTAGACTTCAATCTTAGATTTGTTAACTTCTTTTGTCTATGGATATTTTGGACTTGATACATTTTGTACAGTTCAGGTAGAAGGATCTTTTTTTTTTAAATCCCTTTTAATTTGTTCTTCTAACATATATGATATCCAAACTGCAGTTTCCCCTCCCTCCCCTCAGCCCAGTCTCTCCCCCAACCTCCCCTTTCCCTCAGATCCACCCCCTACCACCTTCCCTCAGAAAAGAGCTTGGTTTTCCAAGGACAGCAACCAAATTCCACCTAAGAAGCTACAATAAGCTCAGGCACGTTCTCACATCTAGGCTGGAGGAGGTGACCAAAGACAGGCAAGAGTCAGAGAGAGCCTCCGATCGATCCCATTATTAGGAATCCCACAAGAACACTGAGCGACCCAACGAGAACATGTATTCGAGGACTTAGGTCAGATCCATACAGGCTCCCAGATCTCTGAGCCCGCTTGAGTTGGTCAGTTGGTTCTATGGGCAGTGTTCTTGTGGTGTCCTTTCTCCCCCTCCTCCACAGGACTCCCTGGCTGTGGGACTCTGCAGCTCTTCCCATCAGCTGCTGGATGAAGTCTCTCTGATGACAATTATGCTAGACTCTGATACCAGCACTTCCTATAGGTTTGAGGTTGTGGCTGGGTTGGTGTCCCAATCCCTCCACTTGAGGCCTGGTTACAGAAGATACCTAGCTCACTCTCCACATCCCTGATCACCAGGAGCTCACTCTCCACATCCCTGATCACTAGGAGTCTTTGCTAGGGTTACTCTCATAGACTCCATGGAGTTTCCACTGTTCTAGGTTTCTACCTCACTCCTGAAATGCACCTCACCCCCAATTCCAGTCATTTTTCCCATATCCTCTCCCTCCACTCACACCCTCATCCTCCTGTCCCCATCCCCACCTGCCCCAGTCCATCCTAGCATGAGGACGTAAGTGGGTGTTAGCTATAAAGTAAAGGATAACCATGTGACAATCCACAGACTCAAAGAAGCTAGGTAACAAGGAAGGCTTACGGGGGATGCAAGGATCTTCCTGGGAAGGGGAAATAAAAGGCAGAGAGAAACTGTCCGCAGGATTCCTGGATCCTAACTAGATACCAGTAGCAGCTCTTTTGTGATAACTCAATATGACTACCGACAAATATCCAGAAAATACCAGCCATCTCCAGGGAACATGGTCAGCTCTGAGTGAGAATTCTCTGGTTGTGCTGACCTTGGCTATCTCTGAGCCTCTCTTTGCTGTGTGAGTCTCTGCACACAGCACTAACACTCTTCCCTTCATGAGTCTACTCAGTGTTCAAGGTTCAGATAAATGTCATGTCTATCATGGATTCCTCCAAGTATGTCCCTCATAAAATGACTGCTCTCTTCTGTCTCCTTCCTCCCAAGCCTCTCCTCTCCTGAGGATTGAACCTAGGGCCTCATCTATGCTGGACAAGTACTCTACCTACGAACTTCATCCTTAATCCTCGAAGCTCTTTCCCCTGATCTTCTAAGCGCTCTGTCTTGTTTGATAGGATCATGTGCACCAAAGTGCAAGCTGCTTGAAGCCAGAACTGTGACTCTCTTTCCCTTTAAAAATATTAAAAATTTTAAAAATTACGTGTATATATCCATTTGAGTGTCAGCCACCTAATGTAAATAACTTCAGAGGGCAGAGCAGAGTGCTAGATCCCCTGGAGCTGGAGTTATGAACTGCTAGGAGCCACAGGACAGGACGTAAGTGCTGGGAACTGAAGTCAGGTCCTCTGGCAGAGCGGTAAGCGCCCTCCAATTGTTGCCGAGCCATCTCTTCAGAAGTGGCATTCTTTATTCATGCAAAGCTGCTAGCCTGGCCACAGCACGAAGGCAGGTACCTCCCGCTCCATCTTCCAGCCTTATTAGTTACAGAGAAGCAGCCTGAAGCTAGCGAGTGTCCTTAGGACAGGCCTAGCCTGAGCTCTCCCTGTGCTAGTGCTTGCCTGTTTGAAAGGCAATGGATGACCAGAACAAATTGTGACCGTGCAGTCTAGGGTTCACGCCCAGAAACAAGCTGTTAGACTGTGAGGGAGACAATGGGCAGGGATTGGGGCGATGGCAATTTAATGAAACGCAGACAAAGCAGCGCTGGAGGCTGATGCCCTCTGGAACATGACAGGGATATAAAAACGTCCTAAGAATGTTTATAATAAAGAAAAAGAATGTGGAAGAGTGAGTCAAAAATGATAATTACATAGAAGGCTTTTAAACCACTCGACTAATGGGGACGCTGAGTGATGAAGACAAATGGCTTGCCCAGACTACCTCGTCACGGGGACATAAATCTGGAAAACAAAACAACAACAACAACAAAAAAAAAACAAGGGGGGGCAGGTTCTCTATACACATCTAATTTTTTTTAAAAAAAAGAAACCATGGTATGTGTGTGTACGTGATTGTGTGTGTACTGGTGTGTGAGTGTATGTGTGTATGTTGGTA
>NW_021604568.1:14824428-14826075 GCF_004785775.1 Grammomys surdaster | reverse complement strand
TTGTGTGTGTACTGGTGTGTGAGTGTATGTGTGTATGTTGGTATGTGAGTGATGGTGTGTGTGTGTTTGGCAGGGATCTAACAGGTAGGAAATAGTAGGACCTTGATAACCTTGAGAGGAAGAAACCATGTGTATTATCGAATGGCTTGAGACTGAGGCACAATCGAAAGGAAGAATTGGACGGCACAGCACAATGTGGCAGCCCTGTGTAAGGGGGTATCTTCTGGGCAACACTCGATGCAGCCAGAACACTGACCAAAACCTGGACAATCGGTATCTCAAAAGAGATGAGTCACCCAGAGGGCCTGTGTAGGTCCAGTCTAGTTTCTCGGCCGTGAACCCAGTGGTCTTGCCACAGGCAAGGAAAAGGCTGCCGCTCCCCAAGTCGACTGGAGCACACAGCAGCAGAAGCCTTCTCACAGGACACGGAGGAGGAGGAGAGATGAGGCTGAGCAGGGAGAGCAAAGACCCTGCACGCTTGCTTAAGTGGACAATCTCACATTAATTACTTCCAGCACACAGGCAAGAGAGCCCCATCAGTCAGGGGAAAGAACAAACCACTGGAAAGGAGACCCACAGCTCTGAAAAGAGAGCCATGGTTTCTATTTTTGAATTAGCTATGATTTATTTTTTTTCCTTTTGCTGGTATATTGTAGACTGAGTCTTAGGTTTTTTTTCTTCCTTTTAAATGTCTGGCTTTGTGTCAATTTGATAAGGCAGTTCAAACAATGTAATGGACAAATATCAAGCATCCACCCATGAATGAGAGAAAAATCTAGAGATTCAGGAGCAGAGATAAAATGGGAAGGGCTCAGAGTGGGCAGTGCTCAGTGGCACAGCCTCTGACACCCTGAGGCTCCTCCGGGTGGGACCTTTCTTTCTGCAGCCATATCTTTTCCTCCTCACTGCTTCCTCCAATGTTGTGATTTCTTTGGGGCTCCCTGACCCCCTGTGATGTCATGTCACATGCTTTTGCAGTTTCTTCTGTTCGCATTATCCTCTCACACCAGGTGGTGTGGGGTCCTACCTTTTAGTGACACGCTGGAATAGGGTGGTCTGAAACAGGACAACGGCACTCTAGCATACTTAAAAGAGGAGAGCAGCTTGCATGTGCCAAATGGGCATTCTAAGATTTTCTCAGCGGCTTCTGGTGCAGTTTACAGCCAGGCTAATGTCTGGGACTGAACACAGTCCTCAGCACATAGGGAAGACTAAATAAATGCAAGCCCAGTTCTAGGATTCCCTAGGACCTGTTTACTGTTCTGGATGACACCTCACACTTACACAGTAGCTCTCATCTGCTTGAACTCCATTCATGAACAACGACTTCTCGGTGTTCTGACTACATGAAATCAAATTCTAGCCAATATAATCTATAGACACCTATAGCTAAAAAGTTCATATAATATCCTGATTGTAATATAAAAAACACAGAAAGTAATTCATAATAAAAAATGTGCTTGCTTGTGAAAATGCATAGTAAGGACTATACAAATACATACCCTTAGGCATATGCTTCAATCCCAATGTGAAATCAGCACACAGGTGACATCACATGGTAGCTCAGTACTTGAGCATGGATATGCTAACATCACCGCATCCCATGGCACAGCATCCCATGGCACAGCATCCCATGACACAGCATCC
>NW_021604568.1:14816463-14824418 GCF_004785775.1 Grammomys surdaster | reverse complement strand
GGCACAGCATCCGCATGGCACAGCATCCCATGGCACAGCATCCCATGGCAGATAGCCAAACTCTTTACCTGTTCCTCCTCCTTTGGCCCCATGCTAATGTGGGGTGATACAGCATATCCTGCCCATTGGACTGTACCCATAAGTGATGCTTCTTGGTTCTTGAGTCAAAGAACTGGAAACAGGGTACATAAACACGTTGCCCTGCCTAAACTGGCAGCAGCAAGTTCCTCGGTGAATCCTGTCAGGATTCTTAGGGATAGCACAAAGGCTTTCGCCCATGCTAGATGTATAAACTCATTTTGACTAGATACAACTTTTACACACATACACAGACACACACATGGACACAGACACACACATGCATGCAAACACACAGATACACAGAAAAAGAGAGACACAGACAAACACACACACACACACACACACACACACACACACACACACACACACACACAGAGCCAGTAGAATCTCCATGTTGTCACTGTAGTTACAGTCCACTGATCTTCCCAAGGTTAATCACTCTTTTACCACACAAACTGATTTTGTGCATGTGGGGAAATCAATATGTATAAAAACTATACAGAATATCCCAGGCTCATCTATGCTTAGATATAAACAGGGTGTTTGCCTACATGATATCTACATATTTTTTACCTACATAAACGCTACAGGGCATCTGAGAGTTTATACAGAAGCAGGAAATGTTTGTGTAGGGAGAAGCAATATTACCACTGCAGCATGTCTGCCGCCTTTCAATGACCAAGATGACCAAATGCTTGATTCAGGTTCCCAGATTATCGCCAACCAAGCTTTGGTACACCAGAGACTGGATCAGTACAGGCATGGCTCATGAGACTCTACGGTGTGGTACAGTGTGCCATCTCTCTTCAACATGACCCACAAGTCACAGTGCCTCACAGGATGTGAGAGAGAGGACAAAGGGTTCTCTGGTCACAGACTGGGAAAGGATGGCTAAAGAATGAGGCTTCAGAATGTGGAGCCTAAGCCTCCGCAAGGGAACAACGTGTCCCTCAACTGCTTGAAGCCAGGTGCCTTTTATTTCACAGCTTCCTGCAGAGTTTGCTTTCCATAGTGACCTGTCCTTCATGGTTACAGAGAGGGTGAGGGGCTGGTGTGCCACTTCCGGGGCAGAGCTGCCTCAGACCCTTCCATTACAAACCAACACCCTCAGCCACGAAGACTAAGGAGCTCTTGCCGCAGGATGGACACCTGGAAAGCCTGCTGCAAAGTGGAGGGAAGGTCTTGGGTGTGTCGCATGTAGAAGTATCCAGAAGATAAATCCAGAGAGTAAGGGCAACAGGGATGGTGAGAAAGAACTGATGGTACCTTACCAGGGGTTAGTGGCCACAAGAGGAAAAACAGAAAACTTGCTGCTTACTGGCTGTAGCATCATGTGAGGTGATGAAAATGTTCTGGGAGTACATAGGGGTAATATTCAGCAACGTGCTGAATAGCACTGGCTCGTACTTTGAAATGGTTGGTTTTATACACTGTGAGTTCTACCTCATCAGAAGTAAATAAAGCTGCTAACTTCCTCTACCCTGAGCTCTCATCAGCTTCCAACATATGGTATTTTCTCTGTGCTCTCTTCTGTTATTGTTACAAATGCTGTTTCAACACTTTCCATTTTCTGGGTATTGGGGACGGAGGCAGAAGCCATAACTAGGATAGAGAGGTTGTGTGGAATGACTGCTGACTGAAGGAGAGCTGAGGCCCTGTGCTGGAGGAAACTGCTTCCTTCTCACCTGTGCTCTGCTGACGCCCTGAGTCTATGCTATTAAGCAGAAGTGCCAGGGCACAGGGTTGGGATGGTCAGGAGTTCAAATCTCAAATTTACCACGTGTAAATTTGTACAGTTATAGCACATCATTAACATTCTCTGAACTTGGAATTTCTTGTGTAAGTCACCAAGGGAATTAAACGCAACCAAGTAGATTAAATGTCTAGAGGAGAACCTGATTCTGTAACAGAAAAATTACCCAAGCTCCAGTACCCCCAAACATGTTATTTCCCCAGAGAAGACACCAATGCAGCCTACCATTCCCTCCAGAGGACTGGACAGGTGACCCAACCCAGGCTAGGGATTTTCTCTCTGAAAGAAAGACAGGAACACATTTGGCTCAAGGGAAGGATTTCAGAGAGATTTTTTTCTTTGTTCTGCGACTCCATGGGATGCTCTGTTGTACTGTGCAGATCAGAAAATGGGAGTGTTGGGCAGAATATATTATGCATATGCATATGTTTATAAAATAACAAGTTCTCTAGAAGGGAACTCCTACATAATCAAGTCTGTCAGAAGAAAGGCTCTCTGGAACCTTCATCCTTTGATCTGTTGGGAAGGAAGTGGGCATTTCAAGAAAAAGCAAATATTTTTAGGCACAATTAATGTGTTTCCTAACACACTCTGGTCCTTCTTATCTCTAGTCCCAGTTGTAATAGTGTGAAACAGTATTTTGGAAAAAAATATAAAATTGTCTTCTCGTAACAGTATCCAGGAGTCACATAACTGTGCATGGTGTCACAGGTAAGGACTCAGAACCACAGGCAGTATGCTTGCGGGATTCAGTTCATGCTCGTGGTATCACATGGTGAGTAGCTATGCCTCAGACTGTAAACCAGGGAGCTGCCGGAGTAAGGCAGCAATGCGGACTTATCAATTGTAGCCACCTGGGACCCAAAGCTGAGCACAGTGATGGGTAAGCCATTCCTGAACAGCACAAAGGGATTTCCTCCTAACCAGCTGTTGTCCATCCTCTCACTGGAGTAACAATCCCCCATCACATTAGTATCTACTCCCAAATCAGAGGGTTTGCATAGCCCCATCTGGCCATGAAGGGTCCTTTTTAAAGAATCCTTTCTATAACAGACTAAGACATGAAAACAGGGGTAGGCCTACAGCTAAAATCAGCTTCCCACCCAGGAACATTTCGTAGTAAAGCAGGCATTGAGAAGGATGAAGGAAATGTAAAGAGAAAAAAAAAAAAAAGAAAAGAAAAATTTTTTTTTTCCTGTAAAAATCTGAAGATGTCCCTGACTGGGCCTGGTAACAAGGGAGTTTTCTGTATCTGTTCCCCATGGAGAGCTATGAATCCGAGAAAGCATCCCCACAAGCCCTCTGCTGAGCAGGCCAGGTCTACAGACAGGAGGAGAGCCAATGAGCAGGTACAAGAGATCTGAGGCTTGTGACAATGTCACCTGTCAGTCAGAAGCCATTTGTTTGCTAAGAGGCTAAAAGAGTGAGTAACTGGCAACCGAAGGGCTAAGTAAGAGAGTCATGAGGTGGCTCTTAGTCAGATGTACCAGAGAAGGCTGAAGAACTGGGTAACACCCAAGAAAAGATGAACTCTAAAGGATTAAGAGGCAATGCCATTCTCTCTGTAGGCAACACACTGAAAAGAATCACACAGAAAGGCACACCCCTAAAACGTCAACAGTGGGCTAACCCTGTATGATACATTTTATGCATTTCATAATTATTAAAAATTTTAACAAGAAAATATTATAATTGAAAGAAAAATAAAGCTGGGTCAAATATTTTCAAAGAATAACATAAAGGCTCCAATAATACATCCCAAATGGAAGGTCCAGGCTTGGGCTGTAGCTCAGTGTAGAGTATTTGCTAAGCATGTCCAAGACCCAGGTTGAAGCCCATATCAAAGGAAGAATGAACCAGAACCTCAAGTGTGGCCACTGAGAGCCTGTAAACCAGAGCCTGTCAGGATCCAGCAAGTTGTTCAACAACCTGTTGAACTAAACAACTAAAGACAGAGGATTTGTTTTATTTGTTTGTTTGTTTGTTTGTTTTTGAGATAGAGTTTCTCTGTGCAGACCTGGAACTCACTCTGTAGACCAGATCCATCTAACTCTGCCTCCTTAGTCCTGGGATTAGAGGCATGTGCCATTATTACATGGACAGCAGTTTGGTTTTAATGATGAAGACCTGATTAAGCATTCTTCAAAGGCCTACTTTAAAATAAAAATGACTAAGTAAATCTTAGTCTAGCTATATATAAAATGAATACCATATGCTAATATCAGTGGTTTTGTTTTTGAGAAAATGTCTTACTATGTAGCACAGACTGGTCTTGAACTCACAGCAACTCTCTTGTTCCAGCCACCTCAGTGCAGGGATTACCTGCATGAGCCACCACACCTGGCTGCCTCTTGCATTTTTGAACAGCAACTCTGTTATTTTACTGAAAGGACTTAAGAACCTAATCAAATATTGAACAAAAATATAATATTAATCCTCTAATACATATGTAAATATTATAATCCACAGAATTTTTAATCTAGTATGTATAAATATCAAAAATAAAGAAAATGTCTAATAATGTGCAAATAGCTATGTCATGGCACAGAGACACTGGGAAATACAAAATCCAAGGATGATTTGGAATTGCATGTACAGACTTTAGAATCCTGCACACGAACCACAGGTGGATGCCTTGAGCAAGGTGGGAGACGAGTTGTGTGACAGAAGCTTGTTCTGTTAAGAGTGTAGATTTGTATACACATTGTAAGAAGACCTTAGCTTCTCGCTCTTAAAGCAATGCCCAAGACATACTTTCTTGTATTTTTCGAGTATTTGACTAATCTCAGAGTTTGATCCTGGCCACCATGTGTGAGAAAACCCTGGAGTTCTCTCTCCTTGCTCCCACTTCTCTCTATAGTGCATGTCAGCAGCACGCTTTATGTCACAGCTTACTGAACACCTATTAGACTCTATCCAGTGCAGGGACGGGATTCATTTGGTCATTCTATATTGCGGATACTTAATACTTGCAGAATAAATAAACATAAATTATCTCTCTCTCTCTTTCTACCTCTATATCTCACATTCATTCCATTTCGACTTCCCAAGTCTGGGATTACACATATAGGTTAGCATAGCCAGCTGGTATTTCCAATTTCTTAACTAGACTGATCCACTAAAGATATTTTATTAATACTAATAAAATGTGACTTCAAGCCCATTACTTAAGTAGTAGTTCTCAATCAGTGTGAATGATTTACTCGGTTTGTTAAATAGAAATATAGGAAATATGAAGGAAAAGCAGCATCTGTACTTAGAGGTCCAGATCACGTGGGGGAGAATTGAGTCAAGAGAAAAAGGAAGAGCTCATCTGCTCTTGTATTTTGTATGTTTGTACTGTATCTCACTGATTTAAAATATACATTTATTTTATATGTATGGCTGTTTGCCTGCATGCATCTATGTGTAGCACGTCTGTGCCTGGTGCCCAGCAAGGGCAGTAGAGGATGCTGGGTGCTCTGGAATCACAGAGTGGTTGTCAGCTGCCATTTGGATGCTGGGAACTAAGCCTAAGTCCTCTGTAAGAGTACCAAGAGCTCTTAACTGCTGAGCCATTTTTCCAGCCCCAAATAATTTATAAAGAATTATAAATTATTAAAAAACAAAACCATTTGTTATGTAAGGAACAAGGTTTGATAAATTTAGATAGTAATTTCAAAAATATCTGAGATCGCATCTGTAGAGTTTGCTTGCTTCCTTCTTTGCCTCCTTCCTCCCTTCGCAGGGTCTCACTGTGTCCTCAACTGTCCTAGAACTCACGCCCACTCTATTTCAGCTTCCAGTGTCTGGGGCTGCAGTACACGTCAGCACACCCAGTGTCAGCACACTCAGATGGCATCTCCAGTTTCTTAATTGGACTGACACACTAAAGACATTTATTAATAATCGATTATTATTTCAAGCCCATTAATTTATGTAATAGTTACCAATTGGTGTGAGTAAAACACCTGCCCAGTTTGTAAAGAAAGGGTGAAATTCCAAGGTCTGGCCCAGGGGCTCTGCCTAGAATTGGAGAACAGGAATTTGCACTTTAAAAATAAAAATCACCCCGAGGGGATTCAAAGCCGACCACTTCAAAATGTGTTCAAGACAGAAGATTGTATCAACTGATATTTAATGAGGACCAATTGTCTGGGAGGCAACTTGGGTAATAAACATTAGATAAGCTTAATTAATTAGCTATTAGCAAATGAGTATTTCAGTTAGCTGTAAGTGGTAACACACCAGAACAGTCTGCACAAAACACCTGCAAGTGAAATTTTATGATAAAGGTCTCTGCCGTCCCATTTGTGAGGATTTTTACACACTCATATTTAATACAGTTCTTACGTCACACCTCCATCCACTTATATGGAGACGGTAAGGGCATCTGAAAAAGGGCGAGAATGCATTCTCAGTGTGCACTGGGAAGGATGGACTGCCCAGAAATATATTCTCCAAGTATGTTAGGATCGGCTGGGGACTTGGGCCCAGTTTCACTTGGCCGTCCTCTATCTGCCTGTTGGCTAGGCCTCAGATTTCTCCTTTGTAAGAAGTGAAGGCCGGTTTTAGCTTTTCCTGTGCACTACTTGAATAAACTCTGTAAATGTTTTCTTTGCATTGCCCATGGCACCTGTGAAATGCTGTTTCCATACGTGGGGATGCCGACGTGCTTTCAGTCTCGAACATGCACTCACATAGGCACGTACGCACACTCACATTATTCACTTCCAAGTCAAACACATTGAGCTTTTGTTATAAAATAGTCATTATGATAAATAATACCAGAGTCTAAATGAAAAATAATTGGGAATTTTTCCATAGGAAAATATCACAAACTGTGGATTCAGGGTTAAGCAACAGTAACTAGTGGTAAAATGCTTAGGCCTGAACTGTTTCAGTGACCCTAACATAATGTCTAGAATGTTTTGCAAATGTATTCGTATTTATTGTGTTTTTTTTTCCCTCTCACAAAAACATTTTTTAAAGGATTAAAGAAAAAGTTAAGTATTAATAAAAAGAAAAGCTTTTCAGAAATCCTACAAGTCTCTAGTCAAATGAATAACCAATGCATATATATCACCCTGGGTTTTCATAATGCTATCTTGAGAACCAGGAGACACAGAGGGCTTGTCTTAAACATTTTCCCCTTCTTGCTTCAGTTTAGCTTAATCAGGGGCTCCAACCGCCCTGCTGCCAGAATATTCCATTTCGTGTGGCCGAGACTAGAGAGGAAGGAGATGGATGGGATGCTTCCAGGCAGGACTCGGGAAGGCTGTAAGGAGGGTTACTGCTAGTTAGCAGCACCTAATAAGTATGGGTAAAGACACTTGTCCTTCGACTCTATGGACCCTCAAGTTCAGATTCCAAACAGAAGTGAGAATGTGTTCATCAGAATCGCGCTGCTGTCCCTTCTAGAACGATGACGGACACTGAGCTGAGGCTGAAGGTCTGTGCTGCATGGGCTTCTTAGCTTCTCAGGAAAGACAACCTCGAACGGTACAGCTCTCTCCTCCCTGTGCAACGCAGTAACTCACTATCATTAGATCTCAAAAATCTTAAAACAGTCTATTCTTTCAGCAGGAGCCATCCCCTCTCCCTGCTTGGCCAACTACAGCGCACAGATTTAAGTTACAAGACAGGCGCTCACTCCAGCAGTGTTTCCAGCAGCAAACCCTTAGCTGCCACTCTCTCTCCGGAGGTGTTTCCGCCCCCCCCCCCCCCCCGGCCCCCACTCTCTCCACTGGTGTTCCCAGGGACACCACCATCACCGCCATGCTTTCTCCAGCAGTGTTTCCAGCACATCCCCAACCCTGGCAAGCACTGAAGATTTTGTCTGAGGCAGAGGAGTCCTAGAGGAATGGATTATAAAACACCTCAGGGCTTGAAGCTTAAATTCAATTTATAGCCCCAATCTATTGTTCTAAGACAGCTGGGGAGAGCAGCCCCCGACCACCTGGGAGCCAGCCCTGCATCTGCTTCAGACTAAGAGGGGCCCCCAAAAGAGTTCCTAGTCTAGGGTGTGCGTAACAGTGAGGTACCAGACGCCTGGGGGAAACAGGATTGAGAGTGTGTTCATGGGGAAAAAAGTTATTCTAATGCTGTTTAGAATGAAAAAAGCTCTCTCTCTCTCTCTCTC
>NW_021604568.1:14777573-14816063 GCF_004785775.1 Grammomys surdaster | reverse complement strand
GAGAGAGAGAGAGACTGACTGACTCCTCTGGGCTGCTCTAATAAAATGAGAACACAGTGTTTTTCGTTTTCTCTTAAAAGCCTCTAGCTTGTCTCTTTCCTGCTGGATTTACAATGCTAAAGAGCAAACTCCCAGAACTGGATTTCTGTTTACTTAAGAAGGATAACGTGTTACCACAAACACAGGGGCCTTTCACCAAGACTGGAAAACAAATGGTTTAAGGGCATTAACATCTGCAAGTCTCTCATGCCAGCACATTTAAAGTCATCAATCATGCATAATCCCGAGCACACGAGGTGTAAAAGTGCTAAAAAGGCCCCATTAAAACCCGAGCCTTCTCAGGTGTACCACCCAGTCCTGAGAATTACACACACTCCAGTTGTACACACAATACCATTAGGGACAATTTATCATGTCTTTAAAAGTGATGTATAGTACATTGTGAAATTGCTTATTAACTCCAGAAATAACAAACTCAGCTTGTCTAAATGCATTTGAACACCCATAACTGGAATTCTGAAAACCTAAGTTAGACTCTATCCTTATTTACACAGCTTAAACTCTCTCCTAATCTACCCTCTCATTTTCTCTTAGGTGGCTTTAAATTCACATTTTTAAGCCAGCATGAGAAGCTCCTGGTCTTTTCACAAAAAGTTTTGAGGTATTTGAGATGGGCTTGCTATGCCTAACACCTAAAATAAACAAAGTAAATTATAAGAAGAAACTGACTTTGGGTAAAACCTAATTTTAAGTCTTTTTTTTTTCATCCAAGTCTGATTTTTTTTTTTCTCAAAACATGACCGGTCTGTACTTACTTTCTGATTTTTCCTTAGTCCATTGTAAAGACAAAGTGATGTGGCTGTTAAAAGTCTGGATGCCTCTACCTAACTTCACTACACTTACTTATTCTTAGGGACTCTTTGTTCTTATATATATGGAAGTTCACACAAAGAAAACACAGTTCTTGGTTTGCTTTAAGACTCAGGAAAGCCAAAGTAAAAGCATAGAAAGGCAGAGGAAGCCAGCCCCAAGAGCGCATTCCCCTGAGAACAGCTACATCTGAGGTTTTGTTCAGTAGCAGGGCTGGGGTTTCAGTTTAGGTTTTGAATATTTTGAGTGACATAACAGTTCTTGTGGGGACATTTCCGAGTTTATATTCGGGTGCCACTCTTCCTTATGGGGGCAGTCTACTTACATCAGCTTCCCCATCACACACGGCCTGTGTATCCTCCAAGGTAACCCAGCGGCATAGTTACTGCCAGGCCTCTTTCCCAGTTCCCAGTTCCGGACCACTTGTTTACGCATTCATTCTGCAAACCAGCCAGCACTCACAGACACAACAGACCAAGAACAGCAGTGGGTGCTAGCTACTAAATGCATAGTGTTGAGGATACAAACAGAGACAAGGAAAGTTATCAAGGACCCCAGAGTGATCAGTATTCTAGGAGAAAGCTGTCAAAAATCCAGGCTCAGAGTCCTAAAGTCAATGTTAGTCAGGACAGATATAATAGACATTATATAACCAAGGGTCAGGAGAAAAGAGGTATCTGTTCTCTCTCCTGAAAAACATCAACCTTGCTGGCATGTACCCTGATCCAATATTTCCTTCATCATATTTTGTGATACATTAATAAGATGGGCAGAATCCATAACCAAATATATTGACCTACTTGCCATTATTCATTGTTAAAAAGGACTTTATTTCTTGAAGCCATTACTTTGCGGATATCTAATCTGAATACCTCAGTCACAGAGGGAAGCACTATGCAGCCATGCATGGGGAAGCTGTCCTTTGGGTGGAGTGTGTCCCTCTACAGGAAGCACCCTATGGGATCAGTACCACATCAATTCATCAGTGAGCACAGGGACAGGTGACGCCTGTTGAAACTACCACTAGAATGGGAGACAAGGCCACTTTTCTGTGTCTTCTTTGATTAACAAACTGTAATCAATAGGGTCTCTGACGTTTCTGTTCACCACCCCGGGGAAAACCCATAGCGCTCTAGAGAGAATCAAGCACAGGCCTACAGACAAGGCCTCCCACTGCTGGTTTCAGCAGGTCACACTGCTCCACCGAAGACGGATGAAGAGAAAGACAATCCTCTAAAGTGTGTCATGCATTCCAGAGCCCATATTCCTGGGGCTCTCTGAACCCCACCTTGTGACTGTGGCTTAAACAGTTCAAACCAGACCGCCAACCATAATGCTCCCGCTCGCTGGTCTTTCCCACCTAACTCTATCTCTTTCCTTCTTATTGGCAAAAGGATCCTTTGTACCTCTGTTGCACATCTTGACCTACCAGGCAAGCCTCACGAAGAGCTAGTCTTTTATTACAGTCTCCGCTAAACCTTAAACTCCTCAGAACAAGGGTTGTGTTCTTTCTCTTATATCCCCACCATGCCTTGTATCAATATAATGAGAAATAAAATGCTCATTGGATCAAACTGTCTCAGCGATCAGTAGCAGTAGTACTGCAGTGAGATAGAGTTCAGTAACGAAATGCAAATCCCAGCACAGTGCAGCAGCACTTAAGTGGAAAGAACACATGCGCTGCTTTCATTACGTGCAGTCAGGAAACCTAGGACAGTTGTGTGCTTGTGACCCATCACAAACATACCCACATAGCTGCCAGAGTGACTTTAGGACAGACTTTAAAAAGTTCCAGGAGCACTTTCAGATTGTTGCTGAATAGTTTCAAAAATAAAAATAAAATTCAGTGGGTTGAGACCTTCCCCAACTACCTGGACAGAGGGATTCTCAGCTCCCAGAGCCACGCACCATGTCCTCATGTGGAGGAAGTCTCTTTGTCTTTTACCTCTGCCTTACACTCACCTGACCTGTCCCACCACTCCCTGGCTCACCAATCCCTTCCATTGTCAGGACCAGGTAACAAAGGTCCCTGCACATTTCCTCACCAACCTGACTCCCAGGAAGGAACCTAATTAAAACCATGGGCATTCCTCCTCTAGCTGCATCTAGTCCAGCAAAATGATGACTGTGTGCCTTTGGGCCAAACCTCAGACAAACCTCTGTGAAAATTAGGTATGGCTTCCGACTGTGTTGTGTGTTCAGATGTGCACATGGGTGCACACGTGACAGTGAGCGTGCTGTGCTGGAGGGTCTGTTTGTCCTTAAGCATCTTAGGTTCCTTACTCCCTTTAGCTCACTCTATCTAGATTTCTGCCCAGTTCCTTTTTCTCGTCTTGGAGATGTTCCTTACTTTCTTGAGAAGACTCCCATGTACCATTGTTCTGACCTACCCAATGTCCAGCTATGCTTAGAGATAGATACCGCTTCTTTCCCAATTATAGAGCTTAGACTGTCCTGTTACAGGGAAGTTCTCAGGATGCTGTAATAAGCATCTCCAGCTAGCTATCTGGAGACCTGCGTCTTCCTTCCCTGTAGAGAACAGTTGGCTAGTCTAGAAAGGCACCACATGGTTTTTACTTCGGTGTTTTGCACCGTAGGCAGAACAACCCCTTGTCCCCCATGGCTTTCCTAAGTGTTGTAAGCTCTAGCATCCCTACACTACACTACAGTCAGGGAAATGGAACGATGGAAGGCCTCTCACTGCTAATAACCACCTATATGGAGAATTTTCATGCTAAATCTGTTGATTCCTTTCTTGTTGAGACGGAAATTGTCCTTAAAATTAATAGCAAAAACCCAGACAAGGCCCACAGAATCAAAATGTGAACTAGCTCTTTCTTCTGCTCCTTAGTGCAGACCTGAACAGTCCAGCACTTTCCAGCACATGGTCCATAAGTCCTTGGTACGTCATGTTCCTTCCAACTCCAGGGACTTTTGAACTTGGCTCTTTCGACTCACTGAACTGCGCGCCCCTCCCTCCCCGTCTTACTCCTGGGCCTGCTCAGCTCTCCTGGTTCACATCATGCATCTCACCCATACATACATACAGAGATGCTCTCATGGCTCTCAGACTAGAAATAAGATCCTTGTCACAGATCCTAACAAAGATCCCTCTTAATACAAGTTAATCTACTTAATCTAAGTACATGGATCTACTCAATAAACTTTCAAGTGTTTGTATTTCAATGACTATTTGCACCACTAGCTGTAAACTCCAATGAGGTTAGGGATGTCTGTTCTGTTCTCCACTGACAACAACTAACAAGTACCTGCCACATAAGGTAAGGCCTCACAAACATTTAGGAAAGCAAGGACCTAAGTAAGCACTGATGCAGGGCTCATCCAAACAAAGAGGAGTATTCTCTAGGAAAAGGTACACTGAAGACCTCAGAGATGCCCACCAGCATCAGACATATAAAAACAGTAGTCCAAGGACCAGGGAGACACCTTAGGTGGCCAAGTGTTTGCTTTATAATTGTTAGGACCCAAGGCTGGATTTCTAGAACCTAAAAAGGTGAGGTGGCTCTGCCTGTGGTCCCAGCAATGGTGAGGTGGGTGCCTGGAGTCTGAAGGCCAGCTAGCCTGGCCAACAGGGTGAAGTCCCAAGCCCATTAGAGAATGGACTCAAACAAAAGGTGGGAAGTGCACCAGGACTGACATTTGAGGTTGCCTGCGCATGTCCATATGAACATACACATAATCATACATAAATTAAAATGAAGTAGCATGTATGTATATAAACACATGTGCATGCTGGTGAGGTAGAATGTGAGGCACAGACAACAGGAAAGGCTAAGTATAAAGGAGGAGGAAGGGTAGAAGGCAAGAGATGGACCCAAGTTACAAAAAAGGACAGAAAGCCAACTGTTTTTCTAGCTCCAGTTCTGTCATGGAGTTTTTTTTGTTGGTGGTGAATATGTGTATAAAATAAATTAGATACTGAAAGTGTAAAATTTAATGTGAAGTTTTGCAGTGTCCATTCTAAATGTCTCTTCTAACTGAACAGAGGTTCACTGACTTGTATAGATTTTGGATCTTCTTAATGTTGATGTGTGATGTCTTCACTTATTAACAAGTTTTTAAAAGACAAGAAGCTTATACAATAAAAATGGAAATATCACTAATATTAATTTATACAGCCTCTATGCTGGCATCTACACTCCCAATGCAAATCTCATAACCTATAGTATCTTGCTCACATCTGTCCTTGCCAAGCTATGTGACACTCGGTTCCTGCAAACCCCTTTCTCATTTAAGACATCCAATAAGTGCACATTTGATGCTAAAATGTATCTCCCATGAAGTCAAAACCATGGGTGCCATAGCACCTTATCAGAAATTCTTAACTCATTACCAATATGAACTTGGGGAAATGATGGAGCTTTAAGCTTTGCAGCTAATAAATTCAAGCATGATCCAACTGCCTCATATTTTGGAATCCTGAGTTTCGTTATCTGTACATGCCATCTGTTTCCCTGGGCCGATTTGTCGATATGGTTCTATTTAAAAGCTACTTACCTATGGTAGTGGTGCGCTTGTGAAGAACAAAACTGCGACACACATGGCCCTTTCCCTCCCTCAACTGACCTTGCGCTCTGCTGAGAACCTTGTCTGCTGCCACAGACCCCACAGGATTTAGAGTATTGTGATTTATTTCATGCTGTGACTTGTCACCAACAGCCAACAATAGCCTTGTGGGTTAGCCAGACTTTACAAAATGACC
This sequence comes from Grammomys surdaster, assembly GCF_004785775.1. Lineage (NCBI taxonomy): Eukaryota > Metazoa > Chordata > Mammalia > Rodentia > Muridae > Grammomys > Grammomys surdaster. Next base: position 14,810,470 of record NW_021604568.1, on the reverse strand, counting down.
AGGTCCATAAAATCTCCATAAACCCTTCAAAAGGTCCAACTGTCTGGATGGCTCACTGTCCATTAAAGTGCATAGGGGGTCTTTTGAGTGTTTGATAGCTATCAAGAGACAGAAAAGAAAATTCTCTCAAAGCTGCCTCTTTAACTTTTTGAGAATTCCCTTTAAAAGACAATTTCTTCTGAAGAGACTAACTTGGCTGCCCAGCCGCCCGGCATGAAGAAGCCATGGGTGGTCTTTCTCGTTTTTCCCCTTAAACTTATGGTAAACCATGAAATAGTGAACCACATATAAACGGGTGCTATGTGCACTTTTCCCTTCCTCAAATGCAGCAAGATTTCATTTTTCTCTTAAAATAAGAAAGCCATCTTCCCTCCCGATGGCAGGGCCGTAAGAGTTCCAGGTAAGCGGCACTTCAGCAGCTGACAGGGCTGCACAGCTGGTGCTTCTCACTCTCAAGGCCGAGAGGACACGCTACCTGGTTCCAAGTTTGGCACAGGGACAAGCTGTTAGCCTGGGTCGCCCAGCACTGCCTCCTATAGCATAGTAGTGTGCCTCCAGCACACGTGGGCACTGCAGACTTGCACACACTTGTGCACATTTCGGAAGTAAAGTTGGAAGTGTTTCCTGTGCTCTAACTTCTCTTCGGAAAGCCTTAAACCATGAGCACGCAGTCACCAAATGAAGTATGTGTTTCTGGAGAGGGCTGAATGGTTAAAAAACAGAAGAAGAAGAAAATAAAAATAAAATAAATAAATAGGAACAACCCAAAAAATGGTTAATAGGAAGCCGTTGAGCTTCCTGAGCACGGCGATATGAGCTTAATTGAGGCTGACGCATGACAGGCTCACATGTGCAGTATCGCTGGGCTCTGACTGAAGCTGCTGACAGAGGGTAAATGGTGCACGGCAGCAGGGCTCGCCCTGGCCTGGCACGGCCACGTAGGAGCATGGAGCCTGTCAGGAGCTAGCACGAGGGCTAATGAAGGGCAGCCCTTGTTTTTAAAATTCCTCTCACTTAGTTTTGGATCAGACTTTACACCATGAAGCCTTCTCAACCTCTTAGTGCTCAGTTAAGGATCTGTGACACTTATTTAAAAATTAATGCATTCTAATCAATTTAAAGTTAGAAAGCCCGGAGCCTGCAGAAGAAGGAAGACAAAAAGAGAAAAGGGCGGAAGAGGAGGAAAGTAAAGGCAGGGGGATGGAGCCAGGAGACAAAAGAAATGCCGAGCTCTGGACATAGTGGAGAAAGAATTCCAGAGAAGTTAGAGGGTGACAAATGCCTGTTCTGTATCACATTTCTACCACAGGCAGACACATTCCAGGACCCTGGTAAGAATTCTACATGTGAAAGGACGGGCCAGCTCTCAGCACTCAGGCTGTGTGCTCCACGTTTCACATGGATGGGCTCGTGGGCTATGCACACCTCATCAGACGAGGTGCACGGCCTGCCCTGGCGGATGAGGAACATTCATGATAAGGGAAGATCTCCACTTTCAGGAACCATGCTTCAATATGAAACAGAAAGAAGAAAACAGCCCGGTTTCCTACCTCGTGGCCATATTTATGATCTAAAGAGCAAAACTGAATACAGGCCGAGGAACCAGAGGGAAACACAAGAGTGTGTGGGCTTCTCCCTGTTGTTAAACTGAAAATGTTGCTTATGCTTTAGAAGATAGAAAAATCACAGTTGTGAGACTTATAAATTTAAACTTTAGCAAATAAACGCTTATTTCAGAGGCCCACGATTTTAGTAAAACTAGTAGAAGAAAAGAAGAAGTCACCCCCAGATAAAGTGTAGAAAGGGCCAACTTAATGTTGTGCAAAGGGTAGCCTGAGGCAGAACCACTGTGCTGTCCCAGTTCCTGCTCATCTCAACGACACCAGCATGGCTCCCCAGACACGATGTTGAAAATTCCTCTGCTGAACTCAGGTGTGTGGCATTACAGTGTGCATGCAGCCACAAGCTTGATCACACCAAGACTGAAATGCTTCTGCTTCTTGTTGTGGTGGTGCTGATGTTTAGAAGTACCTGGTAATCATGGGGACTTGTTCACAAGGGCAGGCCACTCTCAGCAGTTATACTTCCTTATGAACATGTCCTATCACAGATGGATATTTATCAGGCTTTTTTTCTTTCTAGATTTGTGTTTTATAGAACAACTCAGGATACTGAAATCAAAACTGAAACGTGTTTGTGGTGTTCTATGCACACGTGTGTGCAGGCGTGCATCTCTGTGGTGCCCACGTACATCAGGTGCCCTTTTCTATGACTCTCCACCTCACACTGACAGCTCTAGTGGTCCTGTCTGTGCCCACACAGTGCTGGGCTTATAGGCAGGCACCCAGGCACAGCCAGCTGCTTTTGTGGATGCTGAGGTCTGGACTTGGTCATCATGCTTGTCCAGTAGGTGTTCTTACTGATGGAGGCCTTTCTCCAGCCCACTTATTTCCTAGTAAAATAAAATGACTTGTTTCTCAATGACTTGAAAACCATTCCCCTGAATCTTACACTCACTTTTTACAACATGCATCAGGAAAGATTACACAAATAGATTTTATACAAATAACTGGCCAGGTTATTGACACTTCCGGGGCTCTTTCTGGAAGTTTCTATGTTGGTCACATAAGCAGTCCATCATCACAAGCAATTCCTTTCCAGGTCACAGCTCAACAGCACAAGCCTGGAAACAGAGCAGGGTGGGACAGAGGAGACGAGGGCTGGCAGCTGCACGTGCCCATGCTCACCTAGTTGCAGCCTCTTTGTGGGTCAGTCCAACACCAGGCTGGTGTTAGGTGCTTACCAGCACCTCTCTGAAACAGCTCCCATTATCAACCCCAGTATCCAAACAGCTCTCTCTCTCTCTCTCTTTTTTTTTTTTTTTTGACAGGCAGCCTGGAGAAATTTAGGAGGAGGGCAGAATAAGCCTTATTAGGAAAATACCAAAAATCAGTGTGACAACTGACATTTTCATTTCATATTGAACAATCCACGTAGTCTAGCTCTATCTTAAAACCTAGAGGAAGAGAAACTCTGAAGTAGGCATTTTTCACAAGTGCTCAGTGATAAGCTATCAAAAGCAACAAAGGAGGACAAACTTATTTTTTTCTTTTGGTTCAAGTTACTTGATCTTTATGCTATAAAATTGGAACCAATTATCTTAAAAAATGTAGGAAGGAGGCAGGAGTCAGACTGGATGGTGTCAAAGAGCTTTTCCAAATCAAGAGGTCTGACCTGTGCCAGGCTTTTCTCGGTTTGGGGCTGGGGAATTCTTCTCCAGGAGGCTCATGGTGTGGAAGCCTCTGCCCAAAGCAAGAATAGTTATCCCTTTAACATGCTGTACAGATGCTACCAGGGCTGCCCATGACTCCCACAGATCTGGCCACACTGCAGGGTCCTGAAGGCAGTACTGGGTTGCCTAGACAAGTATACTTTCCATGATTTCTCTCACTGCACCAACGTTGAGTTTAAGAGGCATGAGACCAGTTCAATGCACCTCCTGCAGAGCAAACATGGCCTGTGGAGCTAGCACTCTGTCTACTAATGTCCAACTTCATGCATTTGCCTGAATTCTGTATCTCTGTAAGGCATTAGCTAAACTTTTGTCTTTCTGTGTTTAGCATTTTTCTTTCTCCTGAAAATATTTCACTTAAATGCCAGGGCTGAGGCCTCTAAAAATGTCAGGAATAAACTGAGGCTAGCTTGTGGTAAGGCTAAACTTTGTTGTCCTTTCACAAGTGAGATTCCAGAGTGAAGTGACTTGTTTATGGCTGTAATGACGTCACTGCAAACTTGCTGCAGAGATTTAGGGTGACTACTCTCCCAGGTACCACTGAATCTTAAGATGAAATCTGGTAGAGTTAATGCAGCAATATAGCTTCAAGTCTCTCCAGCTGAGGGGAGATTATGAAGGAAAGAGTACACCCCAGGTAGACATCTAAAATAGCTTTATGATAATACAAAAGAAAGACCCTGCCTGTCTCTGCACTAATTATTGTTCTAATGAAGCACAGGATGGCCTTGAACTTCCTGCTATTACCTCATAAATGTTTGAAATATAGAGGAGATTCGCCACATCACAGCTAAGGGTGTCTCTCAAACAAGTAATGTGATTTCTGTGCAAAAAATAAAAAAAAATATAATTACTAAAGCCCATCATATGATACAACTATCTATGAAACATTTACTATTGCTTCACTATACCCAAGTATTTGATTCAAAAATTAATTAAGGTACAGGGCTGGATAGGTGACTCAGCAGTTAAGAGCACTGGTTTGTAGATGACCAGGTTCAGTTCCCAACACCTAGATGGTGGCTCATAACCATCTAGAATTCCAGGTCCAGGGGATCTGACGTTTTCTGTTGAGCTTCATGAGCAACAGGTATACATACGACGTACATTCATGTGTGCAGGCAAACACGTAATACACAATAAATAGTTTAAAGTTAATAAGGTATGATCCTATATATACGAAGTATTTGAGTTTTCTATCATTACTTGTAAAATGTTTACTTATTTGTATGTGTATGAATGTTTTGCCTAGAGAACAGGAGAGAGCGCCGGATCCTCTGTGACTGGGTTTATAGATAGTTGTAAACCACCACATGGGTGCTGGGAATTGAACCTGGGCTTCTGTAGGAGCAGCCAGTGCTCTTTTCCACTGAGCCATCTTTCAAGCTCTTCCATCGCTATCATACATATAATTATTTTAAGACATACAGTATTTAAAATTAAGAAAATTTATTTTCTTAATCATCTTACTCTATATTTGAGTATTTTAATTAATAATTTTAGCTTTTAATTTTATTTTTGGTTGTTCTGTGGATCATAACAATGGTCTTGCACACAAGCAATAACTTAATCACTTAAAACATGTGTTCTCTCCCACCTCCTTTCTTAGTGTAAGCTATGGCTTCTCAGTAGAAATGAGTAACACAACACGTGAAGAACTTCTCATTTACCACTAGGAGTATTTACCAGTAGGAGTCTGTAAATCTTTATTTCCAGCTCTAGGCACCACCGCCCCCCTTCACTCCCGCAGTGAGAATTCTTTTTCTGCCATAGTCCTCCAGCCCCAGTCTTCCGAGAGGCTGGAATCACAGGTGCACGCAGCCACGCCTGTGTCAAGCCCACTTTTATAGGTGAACATTTCCTTAGAACAATTTCGCACGTCCAAAGAGCTGATTAACGGTGCCAGGACAGCAGAACTGTCTCATCTCCTGGCTGCTGTCCCACAGAAAATGCTAATTACAGAGACTAAGAAGCAAGAATGTCTCCTGATCAACTAACACCAAGCTGTGTGAGACAACACATGAGAATAACAAACAAGAGGGGTTGATGTTTTATTTTCCTGACCAAGAAAGGTCAGATACAGTGGGGCAGAATGCTGCATCTTAAGAAAGTCATTATTTTAAATGCTGAGATTCCACTGAATAGAAGAGTTTTCAAATATTAAAATCTCTGTGGTAGGCTCTGACCTCAGAATGACAAGAAAATGGCAGGCACTCATTTTTCACATATAAAAATGACACTTACTGTAAGGCCATTATATAAAAGGCCTATTTCTGTCATAAAATAAACAATTGTGCCAATGCGTGTGTATCAGCCAGCATGTGAACACGTGGCGTGCGTGGTTATCTCATGACTTAAATATAAAAGAGCTAATACCAACAGTCTTAAAACCCACGAACCAGTGGCCTATAGCTCACATATCATTTTCCCTCAGCAAAGCATTTATTCAGCCCTGGAGAATCTTTTCTCATTGTATCTAGAGGACAAAGTGATTTTTCACACACACACACACACACACACAAGTGTTCACACATGCTTGCACACACACACACACTGCCTGCATGGTACACAGACTACATGGTGTACAGGGCCCATAGAGGCCAGAACAGGGCTCTGACTTCTTCAAAACAGAGTTACAGACGGATGTCGGCCCCTGTGTGGGTAATGGGAATCAAACCTGGGTCCTCTGGATGAGCAGCCGATGCTTACAGCAGTCAACCCTGAGTCATCTCCCTAGCTTCTCCTCATGTGGGTTAAGTACTTTAAAAAAGAAACTCATGTTTGCCTGGCATGTTCAAGGCCCTGGTGTGATCTGCAGCACAGCCCCAAATCAAATATACACACACATACACAAGTGTATGTAAGCTAGTCTTGAATTCATAGTGGTCCTGTCTTAGCACTCTGAGTAGTTGTAGGTTCCACTACAACACCTACTATGAGTGAGTGCACTTGCAGAAAGGAGTGTTTGATATTGCTGTGGTAACCAGCCTGTAAGACAGTCTCAATGGAGACCTATCCACTAGGTATATTGTAGTCCCTTCCCATACTGAATAATGGTTGGCCTAGCCAAAAAAAAAAAAGTGCTACAGAAAAAAATATGTCTTAACGCAGCCTGGCATCCAGGAATTTGCCCAAACACTTCCCTGAGAAGGAAAACACTTGGCAATATCTGAGTTACTTGATCATTGCTCACACACAGGTACATGGGCTGTGGCAGGGACACATACACACACTGGGCAATGTATTTATTTCAAATGCTGGGCTGGGGAGAGAGTTCATTAAGTAAAATGCTTCTGTGCAAGCATAAGACTTGAGCACGAATCCCCTGAAGCCAGGCTAAGGAACGCCTCTGTAACATCAAACCTGGAGGCAGAGGCAGGCGGCTCCCAGAGCATGCTGGTCTGGTAGGCCAGTCTAGCCACCAATGGGCCTAGCCAGGCAGTCTCCCCAGCCAGTGAGCCTGGTTCAGGAAGGAAAAAAAAACCATAATGAGAAAAGTCCTCATTTTAAAAAGTGCTATGAGTAATGAGAGAATGAGAAAACCAAGACAAGTATAAAACAATAAAATTGAGTAATAATTTTTTTACACTGAGAAAAAAATTAGGCAATAGCTTCTGTTCCAAAGTCAAACCAAACCATCCAGATCTCTTACTAGATGACCAAAAGCAGCTCCACACTGTCAGGACCTTTGTGGGCCAAGTGTTCCTCAGAGCTTCACTATTAGTGCGGCAGGCTGGGAATGCTGTTGCACCACTCATAGGTTCCTGTTTAACCAGTGTCCAACTTCATTTGAGTCGAGCCTGATTGGCTCCCAATTCAATACCTCAAGGTGCAAATCACTAGAGTGAGACTTTGCCCTGAGTTACGCAGCCAGCATGACAATAGCACTTGAGTAAAATAAGCCATGATTAATTAGCAGAAGCCTGAAGAGAATGTAGCCAATGGACCTGCACATTTATTTACTGGATTAAAAACTGTTTATATCTATTAACCCAAAAGACTTTGGACCTTAGATAATGATGTACTGTTCTAATCGTGAGGTACATTTAAAGGGTAAGTAAGCACTTTCCGTAGCAGGCTATTTGGATAATACTGTCAGGTAGCTCTACGTGACCAAATGATTTTTAAAATATCGATCCTCAATACGTTTCCATAAAGGTTTTTCTCTAAAGTAGAGGCTATCACGAAAAATCATCCAAATAAGTGTTTATAAAATTAACATAAATATTGACGTGAACTAGCGTGAACTCTGATGTTTACTGTTTGACATTTTGCCCACAATTTCCCAGTGTGTACATCCCTTATGAACACATGTGAGTCTAAGCTTCATAAAGGCTAACACTGAAAACACTAACCATAAATCCACAGAGATGCCTTAGAAACCCACTAGTGCCAATGTTTCTATATTAAAACAACTGGAGTTTCACATTTACTTGAGGCATTTTAGATTTATTAACATTATTTTAAGGTTTATATGTTTAGGAAAACATTTCAGGTTGAAGGATCAACCTGGAGGGGATTTAGTCTTCGTCTGCTTTAATATTTTTAAGCTCTTACTGTTTAAGCCTTTAGTAACCTGAGCTCAAGTTTGTCAAACTTTTGCCTACGAACTGATGCACTGTTGTTCATTTTTTGAACCAATGGCCAGGGTGTTAACTCTGCCACTGTGGACTTGCCTAAGGAAAAGATTTGAAAAAGTAGAATTCATTCCTGAAATGAATAGCAGGTACTGGGCAGAGCTGAAGTCAAAGGACAACTACGTTTGGCTCCACTCTTAATTAAGAAGGAAATACGCTAGAGTTAATGACTTGATACTCTTCTAGGCGTGCTGACTAAAATGCTCACAGTTAAGTGTACTCTGGGGAAGGCTTTTGGTTGGTGTGACTGTGGTCCCAGAAGTGACGCCCACACCTTCCTGCTCTTCCCACTCTGTTTTATAAACAGGTTTGTTTTATTTTGTGTTGTGTACACATGAATGCGTGTATAGATGTATACGGTATGCACAAAAGTCAAAGGGGGCATCAGATGCTCTGGACCTGGTGTTACAGGTGATTGTGAGCTTCCTGCCATGAATTCCAGGCACGGGACTCTGTTGTTTTAAAAGGCAGCAAGCACCCTTCGCTCCTGAGCCATCTCTCCAGCCCCAGTTCTTCCTGTTCTCGACAGTCTCTCATCCAGGCATTCCGATGAACATGGTCCAGATCCCATCCATGGGTTTTTGTTTTTTGTTTTTAATGTTAATGTTATGAAAAGGCAACTCCTTTACCAGTATTTGAACAGTACTAGGACGGTGAGAGATAGGAGCTGTGATCATTTGTGCTCTCTCAGAATTGAAACCCAATTTCAGATGTGTCCATTCAGTTTTCCAAAATCCTTCACAAAGTCACTGCTAAGAGAAAAAAAAGGCGCCATCTTCATCAACTAAGTGATACCCAATGACACACGCCGCTCGCTTACTTAAAACACTCGACACACTAAATCTTTGTTTGTGATAGAAGAAGAGGTGAATTCTTTTGCTTGAAGTGTCAAGGGCTACGCAGTTAATCAAGATCATGAGCACAGACAAGACAGACCTACTTCCTTGGATAAAGCACGGGATAATTAATGACTACGTTTAAGAGAAAAAGCCTGATACCTATAAAATTCCCACATACAGATTGATATTTATATTAAAAAGAGATTAGGTGATTACCATGTCAGGATGCTCGCCTAGGACCTCTGAATATTCTCTCAATTGTTCAGGCAGAGCAGACATGCCGAGTAGTCCCTACTACCATTCACTATTTAGTGTCAGCAGGCATGGCTGCCTCTGTAACAGTCAGTATTTACTGTCAGCAGTATTCAGAATTTACTGTTGCCTCTGGCTTCTCTTTGGTTAGTATTTTTCTTTTTAAAGCATCCTGGGTTATTCTATCTCTGTGCCTTGCTTAAGTGGTTTCCCTCTACCCTTTCCTTAAGTTCATAAATCTAAATACTACTTAGTGTCCCAAACCTAAGCTCACCTTCACCCCTTCCCTTCCTCCACTGAAGGTTTTCCAAACCTTGCCCCTGGAGATGAGTGGTTCCTTTGAATCTTACTCTCTTGATTTGATTCCACTAATGACAGTCTGCTAAGCACAACACATGCCAGCCTGGTGTTTACTGAGTTTCACTTACTTTATTAGGTCTTATATGTGAGACATTTCCCCTCTTTACTGCACAAGTTTAGCTGGAGACACAAGAGAACAAAACAGATCTGTTCTTGTGGACATTATTTTCTGGTGGAAAAGATGAATGAATGAATGAATGAATGAGCACAGGGTCAGAGAATGAGTGTCAAGTGCAGAGTCAAGAGAGGTTGGAAAAGATGCTGCTTTCAGCAGGGCAGTCAGGAAAGAACTTGCTGAAGATTCCCTCTCTGCACAACGGGAAGAAGTCATGTGTGTACCTAGGAACAGAGCTTCCCATGTAGCAACAGCATCCTGGGATGAAGTCCTCCTGGGCATTTTCAAGGAATAGGTAAAGGAAGTGTCACAAGTCATGATTTGAAGAATAAGAGGCCAGATGACAAGTGGCCTTCTGGACCATGGAAGTTATGCCAATCAGTAAGAAATCACTGCACAACTCAGATTAGAAGGTAGTTGCTGTGGTCTGTGTCCTCAAAGCATCATACTGGCTACTAATAAAGATGTAAGGACAGTACTGCAAGACACTCACAGAGGAAGAGCAAACAACTGGGAAGCTAGCAGAGCAGCCCAAGGTAGAGTAAGAGCAATGGTGAATTACCAATGACTTCCCAGCGGGGATTCTATTTGTCCCTGTGTGAGAAATTCAAGATGGCACCAAGGTTTGAATTTGAGCAAGTCAATGAAAAGTTACTATTAACGATGGTAAGAATTAATCTGTACTGATATCAGCACCCAACTTTATACACATCAAATAAGTGGTCAGTTGCAAAGCTCCAACACCAGTGCAGAACAACCATTTTCTTATCCACAGCAGCTGTGGTTTCTTATAAGAGACCCAAAAGGTCAGGCCTGTTGACGACTGATATTTACTGATCTAAAGAGGGGCCGGGAAGTTACATGGACCCTCAAGATCAGGCCTCTGGACTACTGATATTTACTAACAGAAGGAGTGGGTGGGGAGGTTCCATGGATCCCCAATTGAGGTTCTAGACACTCTTTCCTGAACCTCCTGCTACATGGATCTTACTTAATCCTACATGAGCTCACTGGTTACTCAAGGTAGACTTTGGTGGAATTGTACTGTGTTTTGCTATGGGTGTGATGGATTGGGTGAATAGGCTCTTGTTTGAGTCTCCCTATGAAAGGACTCGTGCAACAGTAAGTGGAAATCGGGTGCCAACGTGTAAATAGAAAAGTCCCCATTAGCCTCAGATGTTTGAGCACTTAGTCCCCAGTTGGTAGAAGTTTGTCCTTCCTGGAGGAAGTATGTCACCAGAGATGGCTCTCTACTTGCTCCCTCCTCTTTGAGCTTTCAGTAAGAGGTGGGGATGTCTGCTCCCCACTGTCATGCCTGCCCCACACTGTCATGCTTCATGTCCCCCACTGCCATTAAGAGCCCTCATCCCCTAGAACTATTGTATATGCTGCCTTAGTCATAGGGTTAGATCATAACAGAGAAGTAGCTAATGTGGTGGGTAATATAAACTTGAGATTTATCACAGTAATTTACTTATATACATACATGCTCTGGATTTTGTGAGGATAAAATTAACTAGGATATTTTGTTTTCTTACCTTTTCTGGCTCCCAGGGCCCTTTCCCTTATCCAGAAAAGAATGACACAGCACCTTCCAATCTCGATGCCTGAGCACCTTCCACTGTCTCCTGTCACCATCTACTGACACTGACTTCTTTCTTCTATAAGGATCCTTGTAATCACTCTGGGGCTGCAGAATAAACGGGACACTGCACTCCCACCTCAAGCACAACTTTAACAAAATCATTTCTTTCAGAATGAAGTTTATAGAGCTTATCACGTGATTATCTCTGCAGCAGGAGAGACATATTATCTATGGACCACACTCCATTTTCAGAGACTTAACCCTCAGAAATGTTTGCAACACTGTAGTTGATGACTGGTGCTCTGGGGATAGCCAGCTCAGGACAGAAAGCCTGCTTCATTGCCCACAGACTCCGTGCCCTTAAACACAGTTTTAAAGTCTCTCTAAACGTTAGCTGAGAATTCCATAAAGTGAAGGTAATAGTGGCCTCTAACCGGCAGACACTGAACAGGAAGCTTGCAGTATAATTTATTTAGGACTATTTACAGAGTTGTCATCTATTTGCCTTGCATGTGATGATGGTGATGCTGCTGCTGCTGCTGCTGCTGGTGGTGGTGATAACTGTTAGCATTTTTCTTTTGTGAGACAGAGTCTTGTATGTAGCAGTGGTTGGCCTCGAACTTGCAATCTCCTTGACTCAGATGCTGGAACCCCAAGGTTCACCAGGCCAAGCTTGCTAGAAACTTCAGCACTGAATGGCTTCCACCAGATCCTCGTGCAGGGCTGGCTATTCCCTCACTTAGCATTCATCACAACATGCTTTGTCTTAATCCCAACAGTTCATTTAGAGGCAGGCCCTAACTATGCTGTATTTAGAAGGTCCTCAAGGGACAATTTTCTCTAAGCTCTGCTAAAAATGAGGGAAAGCAAGCTAGCTTGGCCCACCCACAACCTGCTCCACTCAGCACACACAAGACACAACAGCTGGAGGCTTCCTCTTAGCATAAGCTCCTCCTTGGGGCCTGTTTTCCTACAACATTCCAGCTGACTAGATCTCTGAATCAACTGTTTCCCACTTCAGGCCTTTCCAACCAACCAAAACTTTGGCTTTCCACAGTGGCCCTGGCCTCTTACCTCTGTCACCTTGTTTGTCAGAGGAGTTTGTAGACCCCTGAAACACAGTCAAGGAGAAATTGGTCTTTCCTGAAGAGGTGAACGGGGCTGAGCAAGGGAAGGAGTGGAGCAGCTTACTGCCGGCTCACTTCCGGGATCACAGGTGCACACAGAAAGAAGATTGAATTTCTCTCCTTTAAAAATAAAATCATATAGCTAGGCAAGGTGGTACACACCAGTAATCCTAGCACTTTGGGGCTGAGGCAGGAGAATCATGAGTTGGGCCACAAAGCAAGACCTATCATGAACAAAGAAACAATCCCATCACAACGGCAAAGTTTAAGAAAACCAGATAAGCCAAAGGCTACATGAGCACATAGAAAGCCTCACATGTTAGCACACATGGGACCCTCTGGTGTCTAGGACATCAATCACGAGTTGGGCTTAGCTACTAGAAAGAAATCCACGTAACAGCTAATGGTGGCAGCAATAACACAAAAATCAGCTTTGTGAAGTTGTTTTTCCATTGTTCTTGAGAGTCTGGGTCTTTGATGTATCTTACATTATGAGCTATCAAAGCAGAAACGGCACTAATGAAGGAGACCTTAAAGGGTTAGGCTTTCCCCAGGACTGTTGTCTTCCCTGCAAATGGTTTTTAAAGGTCACTTTAAAAATAGCTCCTAGAGCCACAAAACCCTGTAAATATTTAAATAACACACTTTGGTTGATTTTTACATGGTGTTGTAAATGCACATCACAAAATTCTTCACAGAAATGTCAACCAAAGGCTAAAGTCAGTAGAAAGATGAGTCTGAAGAGCAAACAGGAGAGGAGCAATCATTCAGAAGAGGGTGGGAGTTTCCCGACGTGGTCCAGTCTGCTTGCCCAAGTGAGAATGCAGCCACACACTTCTGAGAGACCCATCAGGGAAGACATCACCAATCGAGCTGAGAGGATTTACTGAAGGGAGCTGTGTTCCCAGAAAGGGTCCTGTACCTCAAACGCGACCCTGATAACGACAGTGAGATGAGAACTCTGGAGAAAATGACTCCTTCCGGTGCCTCCTAAGTTGAGCCCTCTCAAGTCCAGTTTACAGCTCATACTGACACACAGCCAGAGAGAGGAGGCCCAGGTTTCCCAAGATGAATGCAAGTGGAAAGTCTACATTCTCAGATGGGTCTGATTCTCAAACTTCAAGTTCACTTCAAGAGAAAGAGTTCAATAGGAAACATTCAATAAACATCCCGGAATTAAAGGGAAATGTGAGTATGGTTCTAATCTTATTTGGGGTGCAGGGTTTTCCTGAGTACAATTCCAAGGAAAATCCATGTGAAGAATTAACTGCAGTAAACTGAAAGCCCAACAAGAGAAGCAGACAAAATTCCTGACACAGCTCGAGGTGGTCACCTGTGAGGATGATGTGCAGTGTGGTTATTTAGCAGAATTCCTCAGGAAACAAAAAAGAAAAGCAAATCCCTCAATAGAAAAGATAGATCACCAGAAATAAAGGAATCATAATAATTAATAAATACTAGAGAAAATATCAGGACAGAGGCTGTCATAAAAATCAGAAGTCTGCTTTTCTCAGTGTGAGGGAAGGTTTCGGGAGGACACGGAACCTGTAAGATGCGTAGGCTCTTCGGCTCAGCAGTTCTACTTTTGAGGATTACTGAGAGACAACCATGACTCTCCTAAAGGGACAGACGGTTAAACAACTCACAACGATCTGCATTTATAGCCACAGAACAACACATCCCAGGACCTCCGTCAGAGACGCTTCTCTTTGCAGTAGATGGTGATTAATGGGTGGAGGTGCATAGAGAAAGAGTCGAAGAATGTTCAACTGTCCGAGGAGCACAGACCATGCAGCTGTTCTTCCCAAGGCCCAGAGATCACTGGAGAAAAGGGAGCAGAGAGACTGGGAGAGCAGGAGGAAACGTTCTGCACACAGCAGAGCAGATGCATATGCACACTCAGGTCATTGTGACATCATACTCCAGGCCATTGCAAGCCCAAGCCAGACCAAATCCCAGCAAGAGGGGAAGTGGCATGAAGTATCACATCTTCTGAGGAACTATGGGTGATTGTTAGCTTCTGGAAGAAGGAGAGTCAGTTTTCTGACTAAATGTAGCCCCTGGTAACTTGGCCATACTCCAGCACATCATACACCCAAGAATATCTGCGCAGCACAAATTGGCCCTGACGGGTCAGTGGGTGAGAGAGGTGAGTCCTGGGTAGAGCTGAGGAACGTGTGACTGTGACCAAAATATGTGAAATTCTCCAATAACTGAGAGAGGGAGAGGGAAATCAGATCTAATCATTAAGAGATAACTGGACCCCCTTTATAAGGAATCCTGAACATGCATCTGTACCGCCCTAGCACCCATAACACAAACGTTAGGAAGACCTAGGACATTGCCCAATGAATGAAGTGCTTTTTGTGCAAGCCTGAAGACCAGAGTTCAGATCCCTAACACACATATAAATGTCTGGTGGGCTCTGGAGCCTACATGTCATATCAAGGCTCAAAGGCTAGACTAGACAAATTAGTAAGCTCCAGGGCCCTTGAGGAACCCTGCCTCAGTATATAGAGCTGAGAGAGACTGAGGAAGACACCAATAACATTCTCAACCTCTGGCCTCAACTTGCATGGCCCATACTTATGTGAACATGCCCCCCACCATACACACAGCAAAATAACAACAATAACAAACAAGACGAACCTTAGAAATACAAGGTACACTACTGGGAAGTATGAAATCAATGAGGAACTTGTTGGATAAATGAATGCCAGATTCTGTGAGTAGACTGTCACAAACACCCAGAGAAAGCTCCTTTTAATCTTTTTAGAGCTCTCCAAAGCAGGGGTTGCAAGATTTTCTTGTCACAGCTGTCTATCTTTGGCCACTAATTCTGAAAGTTCACTAAGACACTAAAAAAGTGCTTCTCAGTCTTTACCAACACCCAAACATCTGGGAAGATGCCAATAGCCCACCCTTGGAGCCTCAGATGCAGCTGGACCAAACACTGCTCATTTGGAAGCCTTCTTCAATGACTCTAATGTTGAATCAAGTAGAAAGCTACTGGTCTATATCAGCTCTTGTCAGGCAGAATAGTTTAAACTTCCCATTGCATCCTTTAGGGGATGGAAGCTGTCTTAGTCAGGGTTTCTATTCCTGCACAAACATGACCAAGAAGTTGGGGATAAAAGGGTTTATTCAGCTTACACATTCATTTTGCTGTTCATCACCAAAGGAATTCAGGACTGGAACTCACACAGAGTAGGAAGCAGGAGCTGATGCAGAGGCCATGGAGGGATGTTACTTACTGGCTGGCTTGCTTTCCTATAGAACCCAAGACTACCAACCCAGGGATGGCACCACCCAAAATGGGACCTCCCCTCTTGATCCCTGAGAAAATGCCTTACAGCTGGATCTCATGGAGAGCTCCTTTCTCTGTGATAACTCAAGCTTGTGTCAAGTTGACACACAAAACCAACCAGTACAGAAGCAATGCTCCTCACTGCATCCTGTGTTCAGTTACTGAGTTCACAGTCTGAGTTCAGAAATACTGTGTCATGCAGACTAGAGAACACACTTCAATAGCATCCGGTCATTAAGGGTTGGTCTTTTTGACCCTAGACACACTAAATCAGAAAGGAAGAGAGCTACAACCAGTACCTCGAAGGAAATCCACCTGCAGACTGTATAAAGCCAGTCCAGGCTGTTGTAAAAGAAACTTTCTCTTTTCTGGCTTAACATTTGTATGGAATGATAATTTTCACATCAAGGACTTAGACTATAATGTTGCACTGTGGGCTTACACTCCCATTCTAGTGTTTTCTAGCAGTCTCACCCTTCGGCAACTTACCATAATCTCAGTGGGCTTCTTGCTGTCAATGGGGAAAATGATGGCATCTGCCCTGGGACTGGGTGAGGAGCTAACACTTGCTAACCCCTGGAACAGTGAAGGGCCAATGTCACCTCCATCCACTGCTATCACTTTAGATACATCAAATGCTTTTATAAACTATGTATTTCTCTTTCTCCATCCTATTTCCTTACTTATTAAGAAGATACAAGACTTGGCCTGAGGTGATGGTTCAGTTAAGTACTTACCTTGTAAGTATGTGGACCTACTTTTGATCCCCAGAGTCTACAAGCAAACAAGCAAAAACAAAATAAAACAAACAAAAAAACAAAACAAAAAACCCAGGAGGATCCCTGGGACTCAATGTCCAAACAGACTTGCCTAGTCAGCAAGCTTCTTGTCCTGGTGAGAAATCCAGTTTCAACAATGTGGATGTTTCCTGGAGTGGTTTGTGAACCGCTCCGAACTCTGCACCTTTATACACACAAACACACACATGGGTAAACACGCACGCACGCACACACACACGCACATACACACACACTTACAAATCCTTCCTAAGTAGGTTTTAGTTCAATAGAGATAACCCATCCCTAGGTATCACATAAACCAAAATTCTACTGGAGGGCAGATGCTCCGCCTTCTCCTCTGCTCTAAATACTGAGAATGAGAATATTCGAGGAAGTGAAAGGCTGGCTGCCACAGATGCCAGCAAATTAAATAAGTACTTCCGCTTGTGCCAGAAACAGAACTGTGCAGGTGAGTGGGAAGGGCAAGAATGGCGGACAGGCCTGGAAGCAGCGGCAAAGTGACTATGCCTGTCTGGGGTTAATGCTACCAGTAATACCATAGCACACCGCAGGCCTGCACAGCGACCGCCTGGGTGGGGACATAGCCTTCAAGTGCTAAGGAAACTCACCTTCCTGCATCCTTTTCTCTAAGGCTGCCTTACTACTTGCAGGTCTAAGATTCAGAAGTGAGCACCTCGAAGCCACTCAGAGTGAAACGGTAGCATCATGCTTCATTTAGTCAAGGGAACCACAGAGAGCTCCAAGCTGAGCAAGCAAGCCTACCTTCCAAAGATCCCAAGCAGCTCTGGTCCTCACTGAGTAATTTCTAGTACTTAACAACTAGTCCCTCCTGTCCCCCCTGACTGTGAAGTGACACTCTAAAACTCACACATAGATTAGTGACTGAAGGCCTTTTTTCTTCACAAGGGAAAGACCTTATAACAAACAATAAGGCCCAAGTACAACTCCTTAAGATGAGCTAGAGAAACTATACCTTATTGGTTCTTTCTCTTCAAGCTACTCATTGGTTCTTATCTATCTCGGCTGCTCGTCCTTCATTTTCTTTTCATAGGCTGACTTCCACATGGAGACACGGACCAGTAAGAAGACACTGCACAGCGTCTTCAAACCCCATCAAGACCCCAGCACATATTTCCCCACTCAACCCACTTCACACTCCCTCCTGACTACAGCTGCAGTGGTTGCTAACTTCATTTTACTGTGCATGGAGGCGCTTTGGAATCGCATTGTGCTAAAACTTAACAATGCACAAATGAAGGGCAGCTATCTTCTCTCTGCTAGGATGGGAGAGAGCAGCTGTGGAGTGGTTTCCTCCTAGAAGAGTGATGAGAAGCATCCTACTGTTGCCTGTATGGCATTGAGGATTCCAGCTGGGTCATCTGGAACCTAACTGTGAGTGTCTGTTTAGGTAACCATCCATGCTGTCTGCAATGATCCCTTTTGATAAGATCGGGGGCATCTTGCCCACTAATGTGCAGCACGCAGGGCGACAGCCCTTTCTGGCTGCTTGTTCTGAAGCCTTTCACTGGATACTGTTATGTTTATTTTTACCCTGGTCTCCACCTTAGCTCTTGGGCTGATATTTAACACTCTCCTTCTCGTATGTTATAAGCCCCTTTTATTACACTTACTCATTATTACTCATTATTGAATGTTTGAGTGTTTTAGCTGCATACATGTACATGCACCATGTTTGTGTTTGGTGCCCATGGAGGTCAGAAGAAGGCAAAGGCAACTGGAGTTAGGGAAGCTTGTGAGTTGTAGTGCGGGTGCCTGGAATTGAACTCGGGTCTTCTCAAAAGCAACAAGTGCTCTTAACTATTGAGCCATCACCTCAGCCCATGTTATAAGCTCCTACAGGGCAGAGAATATATAGATTGTGTGCCTTTAATGTTTCTATGGTGATTGAGAACAACAAGGGTAGGATCATACCAAGTCTTAAACTTGTTAGATGAATTTTTGGAAAACAGTGTTTAATGAGACTATTTATAGAGCTACAGAACTTTAAATATGTTACAAATATACCACAAATAGAAAAATAATAATTTCCCTCAAATTTTATTTGAGCATTCTCACAGCAACTGATTTTTATTGCTTTAAAAAGGAGTAAGTATTCCACAAATAGTGTCAGTGCACATTAAAACAGAGCGCCACTCTGCTCCCAACGCTAGTGCCTACGAATGTCACAAACAGTGAGGATGCTATCCCAAATGGCCAAGTACAAACAACGAACGTCACAGACCAACTGTGAGAACGTCACCCCAGATGGCCACGTACAAACACGCTAAGGTTATGGATGTGAAGTTTCTGACTTAGAATGGCAACGTCTGTGAAAGAATAGGATGTTTGCTCCTACAAACCACAGGCCATTTTTAGCCAACACAGATCAGCAGTGGTTACCCTGAACCTAAGTGCTGTAATAGCAGGATGTGTGGGACGGTGGCTTCAGGCTGGGGAGCATTGCTGTGACTGACTTCTGACAGCTGAGCTGTCTCTAAGGTGGGGGCTCAGCAGCAGGAGGGGTGGGAAGCGAAGGAAGGAGGAAAGGACAACAAGGTGTGAGGAAGCTATTGTCTGAAGAGACTAAGGAAGAAGGCATCCTTTGCTTCTGGGACTAAGGATCACACACATCTCAAAATGAGCCTTTACTTTATTTGGCTAAAAAACTCATTAAGTCTCTGTTAGAAATCAGCATCATTGGCAGTCAAGGAAGAAAACAATAATACTCACTGATTCTTATTAAATTTAACTCATCATTCAAAAAAAAATCAAATGTCCCACCATTAAGTATTTTACAGGACCTATTAGCTGTCCTTAGAAGTCATTCAAATAATTTTTAGGTTTTTTTTTTTTTAATTTTAAAATGAAACAAGTTCACGCCTGTAATAGGAAAGACCTGGAGTAAGCATCAGCCTGGGAAGAGTACGGAGCTCACTTGGATGACTTCTGGCTGCACAGAAGAATGTTGCCACAGAATCTGTTTTGCATCATCTGAATGCTTGAAACAAGAACACATAATTTTGAAGGGGGAAAAAGTGTCTACACTGAGCTAGAAAGAGCAAAGTTGTGTTAGAAATAGCTTCTTGTGATATTTTGGTCGGTTTCTGGTGTTCCTGTTTTGTTTTTAAGCAATCACTATAATTACGCAGTGCAGCAAGAGGGTGGAGTTTCTGCACACTACCATTTATATAGTGCACACAAACAGGGCTGACAGACACGTGGCTCTGTGGCCACATCCTTGACCTCTGCCTCCCAGGCAGAAGCTCATGTGCAGTCTTCAGGCTGGAGTACTGGCCTCCAGTTCAGCTCTGTGTGTGCCCAGTGCCTAGTGCTCCCTCTGTGCCATGAGCCTGGTCTGAGCCTCAGAAAACAACTGTTCCCATGAAGGAAGTCCATATGCTAACTCTCCCAAAGTGACGGGCCTGATGAAAAAAGCAGAGCTCTCTCGCTCTCTCTCTCTCTCTCTCTCTCTCTCCTCTCCCCCTCCCCCTCCCTCCCCTCCCTCCCTCCCTCCCTCTCTCTCTCTACACACACACACACACACACACACACACACACACACACACACACACACTATAACCCTTGTAAAGCTTGATAGCCTGTATAAACCCTGCATCATTCCCTGTGGCTAGTTTGCAAGCTTTGGGGTCTTCTCTGAGAAATGGAGGAAGGACATTTACACCTGTAAGAATATCCCAGCTTGCCAAATCACACCAAAGTGACAAAAGTGTCATCCTTTTTTTTTTCTGTGAAGAGTGCTCAGATGCCAAACTGGCACAAACGTAAGTACCAAGCTACACTGCTGCTCAGGTCAGTCAAAGCACAATGGCATTTTAACTTTCATATGAGTGCTCTGCGGCTGGCAGCCTCAGTAAGCAGTGTGCCTGTTCCAACGGGCTGATGGCCAAAGTCCTGTTACTGTGACTCAGAGCAGCTATGTGCCTCGCCCGTTCACTCTGAGGACTTTGGCAGCACCACTTACAAGAGCGAAGAGAAGTGAGTCAGCATTTTGTGGTGCCCATTTTCCTGTGTGTGTTCCTTATTTAAAGCTGTCCTGGCTCTCAGCAAGGTTACATATTCTAAACAAGCTGGTCCACCTACAATGAAAAGGACCAGTCAAGCAGTCCCTTCCAGGAATATGACTGGTGAGGTGAAATCCAGATACTAGCTTGTGATAGCGTTCTAAAATTTTTGACTGTTTTGGATAATTCTGCTTTCAAAACTCATCCAATATAAACACATCACAGTCATTTTGCTTCAAAACTCTATAGAATTAACTGTACTGTTACTGCACAGACATTTCTCTGTAACCCTCACCTACAGAGAATTCTCTCTATAATGTATAGTGTGAAGATGTCAGTCCCACTTGCTGGACATGAGCTACAGAACCTCTGTTCCCCAGGAACATGTTCCCACCTGCTGCAGAGGGCAGAGGCTCTGCCATTGCCCGCGGGTCGGTGTACAAGTGCAAGGGGTAAATGCTTAGCTGTAAGACGTGCTCAGCACACAGCCTGAGCGGCTCACCCTGTGTCAGTCACACTGAGCTGTGGAAAAGAACGGAGGGGAGCAAGTTGGCCAGGCAAGGGAGCTGCCGAGTCATACGTGCACATGCCTGTACTTTCCAGACACAGCAGACATGGCAGGGGAGCTATGTGTGGGGCCAACCTGACAGGCTCTGAAACATGAGCACAGAGTGCACGTTGCCTTGGGAATGAAAGTCATTCCTAGTCCCAAGCCTATTCCTCCCCACTCCACTCTTGAGTACCGCTCAGCTGTAAACTGGGAAATCGCCTGACTTCTTAAGCAAACTGGGAAAAAATATCCATCATGAGTTCTCACTATCAGGTATCTAGCACCCGTCGTCAACTGCTGCAGTCAACCCTTGGTTACATTGTGGACAGTGCGGTAGGGCTTTGGTCTAGTAGCAAAGTCACCTACGATGATAATAGCGAGAATGATGATGAGCCAAGGATAGACATGTTCCTGTTGCTTCTGAGTCTGGGCTAACCTATATGCTCTTCAAATATGCTGTGGACCGAAGTCTGTTCAAGTGATCTGTTCAAACCTCACTGCATTAGCCTCCACAGAAGCTCAACATGAACTTTGACACAATAATATGCTTTACAAGCGGAAGAAGACAAGAGTACATTATATGTGACTGCCATACGACAGGCAACTTAGACTGGGTAGACTGGGAGGGAAAAAACAAGTTACTTTGGCAGCAAGAAAAAGTCCTGCCGATATGCATCCATATAAGTCGTCTGTCACTTTAAGAGCTGAAATAGGAAAACCTGTACCAGTTTTGTATTCTGTTGGTTCTTTTCAACTCATTCTAAGTTGCCCCCTGGGAGTTAGCCCTCCACCAAAAGTCTCTTTCAGTACACAACTAGCTCTCTCTATTAGGCTCGCCCACCCCTACTCTGCTATAACACTGCCTCCTTTGTACTTGCCTGGTGAACTGACCAGCCACATGGTACAATGGCCACAATTACTAAATTACACTGCCTGTCACTGCCTTTGTATCACACCTCTAACAGGTGCCATTACCATGATAGGCAGATTGTAGTAATCCATTCACAGCATCCGCAGCCTTAATAATGTATTTTTTATTTTACATAATCTGTGTGAATGCCACAAGGCATCTGAATAGTTAGTAAACACACAGGCCTGAAAGACTGAGCCCCATGGAATGCAGCCACCAACAAAGGCGTCCAGGACAACAGACCTGAATGCAGCCACGTTCCTGATAAAGCGGATATGCTTACAAATATATCCAGTGGAGAAATGGCCTCCAGACTTCAGAGTTTTCTAAAACAAACTTATGGACCCAAGAGAGTAAAAAAGAGGGTATTACCAATCTGAAATGGGTATCTGTGCTTAAAACTATGGTGGGCAGGTGAATAGAGCCATGCCAATCCTCTGAGCATGGCAGGAGCCTGAGATGAGCCACTGTACCTGTTCCTGTCCATCCTGCTATGGCTTCCCTTTGGCCTTTATCTCTAGAAGACGTCTGTATGCAGCTCAGGTCCACTGCTCAAGCTCTCCTGCTTGCCAAGCTTCTTGTCTGAGCTACTAGACAATCCTTTGGTCTTCTGTAGAAGTCTAATCACTGGAACTGGCTCCTTGTTCGTTGGCTTCCATGATGAGACAATGCCCAGTCATCTCCATATCCTCTATTACTTCTTGCAAACTCTCCTGCCTTCAAAATGCTCAGAAGCTCTCTTTTCCACTTGCATCCTCTTGGAGAGTCTACTTATTCCACTGAGTACAAACATGTCCCACAAACCAGCACTGCATCCAACAGGAAGTGGAATAGGAACTAACTTTCATCCCTTGGCTATTTGTTTAATCTAACCTTGGACAGTGACTAGTTACTCCTCCCACACCTCATTTCTCCTTATTACATAGAAATTGGCGGCCAATTAATTTATAGCACAATGTTTTCCTGCTGCTTAAACTTCTAATTCTAAACATGCAAAGATTTCTTCTGACTCCCTTAGAGAGATTTCATCCTTGCACATGGATGAAAGGGGAAATATACGCAAAACAAAGAAGCTGAGTTTTCCGGGAGAGCTCACACGCATCAGTTGTCTACACTTCTGAACTCCTGTTGTTCATCAATGTCCCCAAGTCCTTAACCACACTGCTCACAGGCTGACAAGCATTCACTACTAACATTCGGTCATCATGGTCTGTCAGATGCCAGTAAGCAAAACACACCTTCATTTCAGAAATGTTAAACTGTAGAAAGGTACTCATTTCACAAGCATAATACTCAGTAATTCTGCATTTATTTTATTGGGTACTTAAAACTATATCCACTACACCAAACTCAAGGCTTTAGAGACACTGCTTAGAATGATAATATAGTTTTTAAAATAATATTTAAGATACTTTAAGACATGAATTCGAGAAGGTGAGGTGTTTTAGCAGTGAGGTTACATAAGAGGAGAGCTTAGATCTTGCCCCTACTGTAGGACGTAGGGGAAAGGAAGTGATGTGCAAGCAGAGTGGATCAGCCAATAGGAACTGAACCTGGCGCCACCTCAGCCAGCCTGGACTTAGCAAGCTCTTCAGCAGTGGGAAGTTATATGCTCTTTCAGCCTCCTAGTCTGTCCTCTGTTACAGCAGCCCAGCTGAGGCATTTACTGCCAGCACACACAGCGTGTTGCCTCTCACTAAAACTCTCAGCATCCATATTATCTTGCTAGTAAAAACAAGCTGTTAAATAAAAGCTGAGAGTTCTAAATCCATACATCACTGACACGAACTACAGACTGTCACACTGAGGACTGATTATAAAATGAATTTAGAAACTGTGAATGGCGTTTTCAAAAAAGTATGTTATTAGAACACATTATCACAGTTAGAAAAGGTGAATGCTATTGTAGGAAAAATTTACCTCTATTATTGTGTGCACAATATGAACTGTGATCTGAAACACACACACACACACTATGGACCATTACTTAAAAGATTTGATAAGTACACAACCTAACTTCCTCTGTCAGTCAGTCCCAGGAACAGACATCAAGTGAGAGAAAGCAAAAAGATTCTTGAGCAGTGACCTCCCAAGAGCTGAGTCAGTCACTCACGGTGCAGATGCTCACCTGCTGCCTGTGATCAGCACCAAAGAGGAAGAGGCCCGTGGTCAGCGACACACAAGGGTCTCTGGCTGGTGAAATGAACAACAGTGACTTAGGATCTCCATCTTCTGCTGCTACTGACTGTGTGTGAGGTCACGGATAGGTCACATGATACCCAGCATCTATGTCCTCTGTGAGAATGACATGGCTGAAATAAACCATTTCAAAGAGAAAATGCAGACAGCAGGCTTCAGTAGTGGGGACCATCATTCAGTTGGTCCTTCTACTAGCCATGTGAAGTGCACCTAGCATCTGCCTCTACATACTGGAGAATTTATATAATTGGGTCAGGACACTGAAGCTCTTTATCTGACTCAATGCAATGGTTAGAAAAGATTTATTTGCTTATCTTATGTGAATAGGTATTTATTTTGCCTGCATGTACAGATATATGTACCATGTGCATGCCTGGTGGTGTGATGGATCTCTTGGAACTGGAGTTACACACAGTTGTGAGCTGCCACATTCTGAGAAGACATTGAACCCAGGTCCTCTAGAGGAGCAGACTGTGCTCTCAACCACTGAGCCATCTTTTCAGCCCCTACACCCCAATGTAATTCTTAATATGACATTGATTTACTTCTGACTTGCTTATGGGATTCTATGTTCTGCCAGGTATTAAGTGCGGTACTCACCATTTGAGAAATTCCATCCATCACTTAGTATGATAGATGCTTTAACAGTAACAGCTTAAACAAAATCTTATTAAACTAATGCCACTGATGAGGAAAAAGTTAAGTTGAAAAAGGTTAAGCAACTACTCCAAAGCCGCATAGCTCTTGATGATAAAAACAGAGAAGCCAAGCTCTATCTGACTGTAACCCCCAGACTTCATAAGACCACTATTGGCTGAACTAGGGAAGAGTGACCACACTGCTATAGCTTTCCGAGTGCCTCTCACACTGTGGACTGGTGCTGGGAGCACATTTCAAAATAAGAGCACAGCAGTTGTGCTGAGGATGTGGCTCTCCGGACAGCTCGGCTAGCTAGCATCCAAGGATCCCTACTGTTCAACCCCCAGGAACACATGAACCAGGGATAGGAGACTTGTATCCCACCATTCAAGAAGTGGAAGCAGGAAAGTCAGAAGCTTCACGTCACACTACAGTGTTTCAGGGCAGCCTGGGATACGTGAGACATTGTCTCAACATAAGCACCACTCACATCCACTGTACACTTTTTCACTAAAACATATTTTTATTAAAGGCCAATCACTTGTTCTGAGGTATAAGTGCTGCTCAATTTGTAGCGTTGAAATGTTCTTTTCTCTATGAATGGAAAGAATTTTGCATTTCTTTAAACCCACAGCCACGCCATGGCTACTAAGGCTATGAAGTGAAATCCTGTCTCACAAACAAACAACCATGTAAAGTGCAAGGATTCCGAGACGCCCAGCCCCGCCTCTTCATCTGCTTACATGAATAATAAATAGCTAACCGGCAGGCTTATCTGATGTGAATTGTTTTTAAGCTTGTTTTTTAAAATTCAAATATCTGCAAGAAATGATTTCAAGGTGTATAATGAGTAACTTAAAAATAGAAAAACATAATTAAAATTACGGTATTTCCCAAGAAGCTACAGAGATTGGTAGGAGTGAATAGGGTACCCGGAGGAAAAGAAGCTGAACAGTCAGGCGCCACCTTGAACATGGAGACCATTTCTCACCAAATCCAAGGGTAACAGAAGGCATTTACCTATTCCTTCATTCCTTTTGTTTCTTTCCGCTTTTTTCACTTTTATTTCGGAGACAGCTCAAGTTGTCTAAAGTTCGAGATCACCGTGTCAACCTCCTGGGTGATGGACAGCAGGTACGCATGTCACGTCTGCTCTCCAGTTCATTTTCAAGTACTAGAAATCCATCTCAGACAAGGTAAAGAAAACAAAAGTGGGGAGAGGAAATATAGATTACGGGAGTAAAGACCTCTGGTTGATGGTATGTAGTGTGGCTCATCGGTTGGGCTAAATGGACTTTTAACAAGTAGATTTTAGATATATCTCATCTAACATCCAGTTTTTATTTATTCTTGAGCTTGCTAGAAAATATGGAGAATCTTCAGGAAACCTGGAAAAAGCCACATAGACAGCAGAGTGAGAAATACACTCTGGGTTTCTTGGGTTTTTTTTTTTCTCTTTTGCCTCCAGTATGCCAACCCCAAGTTAAGAATTACAGCAGATGTGTAAATCTCCTTTGCAATCCTTATTACTTTTCCTTGGGGGTGGGGAGTTCAGGATGCAAATCTTTACCCCAAGTGCAAACATTGTTCTCTGATGTCTAATAAAGGAGCTAATCAGAAGCTACTGTTTGGTATCTTCCCAATTAACTTACCCTGTGGTGCATCCGGAATTCACTGCAGGGCCACTGGGTGTAGGGAACTGAAAACTGAAGCAAAGGAAGGCAAGGAGCCTACTGTCTGTCACAGGGCAAACTGCAAGGCATGGCATGACTTGTTCGTTCTGGAGGCGGTGAGTCCTGTGCTGAGCGTGGCTTCCACTCATCGCTTACTGCTTTTGGCTAAGGGCATGCTCCCTTAGGCCTGGGATCCTTCCCAGCACTTGTGTGACTGGAATCCATTCCTGGATGAACCAGAAGCCTGCCTGGCGTGGAGAGCAGCTCTCAGGTCATGGTGAAACAGGATGTTCTCATTCCACAGCAATCCTGCTGAGATATATTTCACTGCCACCTTAAATAAGGAAGACTATTTCATTTTTGTTTTTTATTTTTTTTTATTGACTTAAAGCTACTTTTACAAATGGACTCCCTGGGCTGTTTACAATTAGTACGAGGCTCTTTCTTTAATGACAATTTTCTTCTTATGACTTCGTCTCCTCTAGCTCTTCCATTTAAGATAAAGAGATAAAATAAGCAAACAAGTGCTTGAGGATTTAAATGTGGGCTGCTACCACAGTGCCTCACCCCACCCACACCTCAAGCTGAGCCCATCTGGCATAACAATGCTAGCATTGTCTTCCTTGAATTCAACAATGACTTAGAGAGAAAAAGGCTTTCCTTAAGTCGCACAGGGACAGGTAACTGATGACCTAATAAACTGCTTGCTCGCAACAGCTATCTTAACATGTAGGGTTTTGTTATGGATTCTCCTAAGGCACCCTAAGGTATTTGTCCAAGGCTGGTGTTATATGTTATAGAGAAATGCGCTCCCTTACGACAGACACATTGGATTCATGGAATACTCCTCGTCTTTCCTTTGAAGTTTAAGTTTGGATGGAATAAGCAGGATGGGAAGATATTTATTTACACAGAGCTTGGAACAAACAAGCCAGAATGGGGAACTGAGAAGCCCATGATGGGATTCTGAAGAAACCACTTGGTCTCTCAGTTTCCAGTACCTGCACTATCTCCCCAGCTCCGACATGTGTGAATTCTTACAACTGCACAGAAAGACTCAGTAAATGTTGCTATAACTCTCACAATTCTTCTACCTTCATTTTTTACTAGAGTTCGTTTAGGATGGTTGTGTAAAAATTCTGAAACAGATAGTGAATTTCTTTATCACCATAGAAAATGGATTAAAAATGTCCTAGACAGTGTACCTCAGTATTGAAGTGCTTGCCTGGCACGTTCAACACCACTAGTTCTAGCCTGGCACTCAAAACCTGTATCCCACTAACCACATAATA
This sequence comes from Grammomys surdaster, assembly GCF_004785775.1. Lineage (NCBI taxonomy): Eukaryota > Metazoa > Chordata > Mammalia > Rodentia > Muridae > Grammomys > Grammomys surdaster. The sequence continues at coordinate 14,782,871 of NW_021604568.1, read as the reverse complement.
CTCAACTGGTGTCTTAGTCTCTCCAGAGGAATGAAGTAGCACATGGACAATAGTTTTCTTTGACATTTAAACATTTTATTTAAATACTTTGCTTTCCTTCATTAAAGGATCAACTTTAAAAATTGTCCTGTGTCAAAATATGGACCAAAATCCACTGAGCAGTGGATTGCATCTTATACTAATCTACCCATCTAGAAATCAGATCCTCCCAGCAGGGTAGGCCAGGCTCAGTCCTTAGTATCCCTTTCATACTGAGATGTCAGAAGAAAGTGTCCTTCCTTAATTTTTACACAGGAAGTCTTGCTTTGGTTTTTGTTTTGATTTTGCTATGGGGAAAAATAAGGATTGAAAGTTACCTTAAATATGCAACCTTCAGGCAGCCTTGGTTTTTAACAGTGTTTGCTGTACTGAGTCAGCATATACATGGCTACGTTCCACTGTAAGCTCTGGTTTCATTTTCACAAAGGGCGGTAATATATTTGAATATGCGGCACTTTAGGGCAGCACTTCAGCTTACATCTAAAAAAGGACTCACACATGTAAGACAATGAGCCATGTAAGTGTGTGGGACAGCGAGCTGTGGGTGGAGGGACACCGAGCTGTGGTGTATACAGAAGGGTCCCTTATGCTGAATGTTTGTGACGAGTAGAACAGCCTGATTAAACACCCCACAGGTAAGACAGTTCTCTGTAAGTAAACAGACTTTGCAGACAGGCTGGAGGTGCTTCAGAATGTGGGTTCTCCCAGGTTCTGCTGGTTCATATGTAGATGTAAAAGCCCCCTTTACCCAAGGCCACCACTCAGAGAGGACTAGACTCAGGCCGCCGGGCCAGAGAGCCCAATCTGGCCCACTTGAGTTGGGACACAAGAAGTGAAGCTTTCAGTAAACCTGCATAAGCAGGTTCTTCTCTTCTCTCAGAGGGATACTCTCAGTAACATCACATCCTACCTTCCCAGCTGTGCCCTAGACACCCACTTTGTTTGGGAGCCTCATTCTCAAGAACGCACAGAGATCTGGCACAGTGGTCCAGATGATGACATCATTTTCCAGCTCACTCTTTGGAGAGGAAGGAACATAGCTGAGTCTTTTAAAAAGAGGTGTAACTTAACTTTTAACTCTGCTTTCAGGAGTAGATGTCAATTGGGATAATTAAACACTCTGGCATGCGATAATGAAAAATGGAAGACATCTGACTTCAGATGTCCCTGCTTTAAGATTGGGAACTTGACCTCTCAAGACCTCTGTGTTCTCATTTGTCAAATGGGGACAGAAGCAGAAAGACTATAAGATAATTATGAAGGCCATATGAGATGTTTGACTTCACCAAAGACGGCAACAAATGGCTGATCTATCTAGAAACTATCAAGTTAATCCAATGAGTCACACACCTTGAGTGGGTCTCTTCCAAAGAAGAGACACAAAGATGAACAGAGAGAGATAGAATGAAGGTGGTAAAGCACTAAGCCTTCAAATCCCCAAACAAACACAAGTAGGTATAATGCGACCATTTACATGATTTTTTCAAACACACAGCCAGACCATATTATGTATAACTACTACCTGTGGCTGCTCCAGGACAGGGCTGGTAATTAGGACTGGAATGCTCCAAGCTTCCCAGGGAGAATCACTCACCATCCTTTAGCTGCACACCTGGAATGCAGTGCTAACACACAAAGCAGATCGCACCACACATCAGCATATACAACTCCTTGTGGGACCTTTAGCGTGATGCTTATGTCTGAGACCGCACATTTCCCTCTGTACCACAGTCCAGACTACAGCGTATTTCTCTATATGTAGTTTCAGAGCTACGAAACAGCTATGAATAATACCTTGGGCTTTGAAATGAGTTCTGAGTACATTTTAGGAAAGATGATTAAAAATATCATTTCCAAATATTGAAAATCCATCTATTCATTTTGAGATTCAGTAACATATAAATACTAATCTGGCACTGCCTATGATAGATTACTGCTCATATAAATACCAATTCTTTATATTCTTCTTTAATCAAAACTGTTTCTTTCCACAAAGTTTTACATGATCTGGAGTCATTTCAAGAGGCAGTTCACCAACCCTTGAGGAAAACTGGTACTGTAAACCTCTGATGACTGCTCTATTTGCCTAAGTCATCAATACAGACAGCATTTACAGAATCTTCCGTATCTTAGATTTGGACAATCAGACTCCACAGATTTAACAAATCAGAGACAGTGTCCATTACCCAACTTGGTAGAGTCTACAAGAAAAATCACTGACTCCCCTCCACAGAAAACACTATTGATGCTGTGTTATCAAGTATTCATTATCAGGAAAACATTTCATTATATAAAATACACTATGAAGAATTGTAAGCCCATGCTCTACATTGCAAATTGCCCTGTTCTAGTATAGTTGTTTGAAATCATAGACACAAATGTAATCAACAATACATCTCCACATATTATTTTTGTAGTAAAACAATACCTGCCATCATGTACATGAATTCATAAAAATTCTATCTCAACAAGCAATATTTTATAAAGTAAATTATGTTATAACAGTTGAAGTAGATAGTATACTATCTTTGCAAAAAAATATGCTATGCAAAAAGCTTTGCAAAAAATATGCTATACTACAAAGCATGACTTTCTTTGTTCTTAGAATGATGAACTTAGATATATTACTATCAAGAGCAAATCAGCCTCCATCTGAACCCTGGGGAACTGTTCCCAAGGCCCACCAGGCAGACAGACACAGTCTGCACTGTCCTGTGAGGAGGTGCACGGGGAATGATGGGTGTTCTGAGGTGGGTTTCAGGACTGAAGCAAGTGAAGGCTGGCACATGGGAAATCTAGGCCCAGCCACATGTGCCAATACTACTTGTGGGTGTTTTGTCATAAGATAATTGTAAACCTCACATTATATTTTCATTTACAACCTCCAGTATCAGCACACAGAAGCAGCTCCCATTTTACAGCGAGTGACTCTATTACATGAGAGAATAGTGGTTTTAAAAGTTTATCTGTGCAAAGAAATGACTGCAGAGCCCTTGCTTCAGATTCAGCCGACTTCCAAGACAGATGAGAATGACATTTACATCTACAGAAACACTTGAATTCCCTCATATGTTTGACAAAAATATTGAATTACTCTTCAAACTTCCTTCCCTAAAGATAAAAGCTAAGAAACATTAGAAATGAAATATAAGTGGAATCTAAAATATTATTTTAAATCTATTATTTTAACTTATGCTTGAATCAATGACTGCAACAGAGACATTATTACAGATTTTCCTATTAACTGTATTTATGGAAATAAAGGAAAAAAATAAAATGTAGCAACAAAGGCAAACTGGTTCTTTTTTATATTTGTTTCAAATCTTGCATTAGGAAAGAAAAAAATTTGACTTCAGAAGATTTTTATGCAGACATACTAAATAAATTTTAATATAAAATTTCTAAGTATATTTTTATATTTAGTATATTTGACATTTTATAGTTGTTTTACTACTTAATTTTACTATAATCTTCCAACAGTTAAAAATAACTTCAGGCATTTAGATTATAAATATTTTTCAAGAGCTAAGTTTTTAAAAATGCATTTACTTATATCTTTAGGAAATAATGAAAATATAATGTATTCTTGAAAATATGAATTTAAAATTCTTAGAAAGTATCTTAAAATTTGCAAAGAAGTTATATCAAAATATCGGCTTTTGCTGTAGTCATTAGAGTAATACACATTTAAAAAGACACATCTTCACTCCATGTACTACAAGCAGCACAAGGCGCATTTTGTTGACTGGTGGCTCAATGGCGCAGCCTACGTGTGGAGAAGGGTAACAACGAGAACCGAGCGGGCTGCAGCAGGCGCCCAAGTTCTAAATGAGGGCTTGAAGGTAGAATGTGGCTTTGGAAAGCATCACAGGCTTATGAACCTTCTACTGCACTGAAACTTCCACTGCCATTTTTACAACTATTTAAAGTAAGTGAAAGTAAAGATTAATAAGACAGAAATAAAAAGGAATATTTCTTTAGTTTTGAATGGCCTCTGAATAAAATGAACACTCTTTTCCCTCCACTTAAAACACACACACACACATACACACACACACACACACACACACACACACACACCCAAAGTACAGACACATACTGTTTTCTGGCTAAACTTCTTTAATAGTTTATGTATATTAGACTAATGTACAACACTGGTGTTCATGATTACTTTCAGGTAGGTAGCACTTTAATCAAAAATTCCAAACACAAGCACTTATAAATTCTAGTCATGAAATCATTCCTATTTAACAACTGCAATTTGCTGATGACACAACAGACACCTGCTGCTTTATGGTCCAGGTAGCAGGAGGGCTAAATGAGATGTCTTGTGCTATCTCAACTATGAATTTGATAAAATACATTAACTTTCCTAAATTCTTTTCATCTCCATATAGCGTGGCTCTCTCTAAGTATGGAGGGCTGTTTTAGTATAGTCCTTTCGCTCCACAACCTTATTAAGGTAAATATATAAGTATGTATGTTTTAAATATTAAAGTAGCCTGTTTCCACAGAACATATTTACAAACACCCAATATTAATATTAGAGTGAGAGAAAACTCGCTGAAACAAGTTTCTTTAGATGCGCACTCAGAGTCGGTATTCTAGTTGCATCCAATAAACCCCCTTCCTGCTGATTATGTATTTTTATCTCTTTTAAGAAGCCAGGAGCCATCACGTAGGAAAGGCCTCGCCACAGAGCTCCCGCTTACCTCGCATCGTGCAGAACTGACTGCTAATTCTACCCTTGAAGAGGGCTGTGTGATTAAAATCTGAGCTCATTCCTCTTTCCCATTATTATAAAAAAGGGGGTGACCCTGTAAATTTACTCAAGCTGTTTAAACACAGAAGACGTGCAAGCACTCAGAGGCACTGTGTCACAGACGAGGGCGACCAGGAAAGCTGCCTCAGTGGCGCTGCAGCACAACGGCTTCAACCTCACAATATGAAGGGTTTTAAAAAACGTACTTCAATCACACAGCAGAGGTCTCATCAATGTGACATTGACTCCAGGAAAACAAACTAGCAGTGGAAGCAAGTACGGTGTGCTGAAAGGCAGGCAGCCTCTGCACTCACTTCTGATAGGTGCGTTTTTTTTTGTTTGTTTGTTTGTTTTGTTTCTTTCTGTTCTGTTAGAAATCAATGAATGTTGAGCAAAACTAAAACAAAAGCTTCTGAAAGGCTTGGTTACTTACGACTTAATTCCAAAAGCTCTTTTCATTCTGTAACAATTGTGGTTATACTTGTGTTCTCTCTCGT
>NW_021604568.1:14769016-14777563 GCF_004785775.1 Grammomys surdaster | reverse complement strand
TCTCTCTCTCTCTCTCTCTCTCTCTCTCTCTCTCTCTCTCATCAGATTTGTTACTAAAACTAGTTTCTAAACTATTTTCAAGATCTATTCCACCCTATTACCTCCTGAACTGCAGTTGTTTTCTCTTTCTCTTTAGTTGACATTGTATCCTCCTTAGTGTTTCAGAATAAACCTGATGATCTCTTATTCATGAAAACTACATTATGCAGGATGCTACAACTCATAAAGCTACACATTAAATGTGAAAGTTTAGCTGACTCCTTACCTTTTGCCTTAAAAACAAATCTTGCTAGCCCTAAACCTTACACTATCCAGTAGAATGGTCAATCCAAGTCTGAGGATCACTCTGCTTTGAAACAGAGATATGGATATGCTGAAAAGAACCCCGAGGAACAAATAAATTAAAATGAAATTTACCCGTAGGTCTGCCTTCAGTAACTTCTCAATTTAACTGTGTAAAAACATATGGGTGCTAATTTGACATTAGTAAATTAAAACCGTTAGAGACAGTCTCTCCCTGTTGGTCTCCAGCAGTTGTCAAGGACACTATTTTCTGTTTGCATTTCCTCAGGCCTTGCTATGTGTCTTTGTTTAGGCTCCCAGGTCTAATGTAAACACAATGAGCAGACCTATGGAGGGCCATTGGATCTACTGCCAAAGATGCAATGAGGCCACAGCCCTGAAATGCTAGAGATTACTTTTTTATAGAGAGAGATGATAAATGAATTAGTCTTCTAAAAAAAATTCTCAAAATTCTTTGTTTTGCATACAAAGACCATCAAGGAAACGGCGGTCTGGAAGCTGAACTTTGTGCTACGTGGGTTACAGTCTTTCTTTGTGGTCTTGACTAGGGATTGTACCTTGGCTACCGTAGTTCAAGCGTAAAAACACTTTGTCTGTAACACTATACACTGTTGCTAGTGACCCTCTAAATCCTTGAACCAACTGTGTCTTCTGGTGTCACAGAAGATAATGCCAATTTATTGCAATGTGTGGCTTTTTTTTTAACTGATTAAAATTAAGCCGTAAGCACGTGACAATGGAATTAGCACATTTGGAGCCTGTTTTCCCACATCCCATTTTGCGCCAGTGTGGCTGGTCCCTGCAACTCTACGCGGGAGCAATTTTAATGACTTTGCTATGTTTTGATGTTCTTAGGAAAAAAGCCCGGCTTGGTGTTTGTGGAGAAGGTAGATACGGCGGCTGAAGAGCTGTGATTGGGAACATGGTGACATCGGTGCTGCTTTCCGATAGGATCGGTGTCATTTTCCTCTCGGCGATAAGACACCTCCACTGACAGTGGCTGATTAGGGGAAATTTTATTATAAAATTCACTTTTATCGAATGAGGATAGAGTGATAAATGGTTCTGCCTCAGGGAAGGAACAGGGACATATTCCCCATTTCAGATCCCCCCTTCCCCTTCCTCGCTTTCTTGCTTTAGAGACGATTCCATCTTAGTTGTTATTAATGGTAAGAGGAGCCCCCACGACACACGATTGTTAGGATAAAACTGTCTGAATCAAGAGACACTTAGATGTTGTTATAAAAGAAAATCTATTTTTATATAGTTATAAATCCTCTCCTCTCTCCTTCTCTAAAAGATAAGATTCCTTTTTCAGCCTTTTCTCTATTTTCTGGAAGTTACCTGATATTTGTTACTTAGGAAAATGTAACACCATAGAAAATCAAACTAAGGTAATCTTGGCTCAGTTATCCTAAATATACTCACTATCCTCAGAAATAAATATCTGCTAGGCATAGCTGGGACATGAACAAAAGCAGCAGCAGATGTGGCTGCTCAATTCTTCCTTGCATTCTAATAATCCAGGAGAGGAAAGGAAGCCGGCCAGAATGCGTCGTGGGTAATCAGGGGGTGATGATCTGCCAGTCCCAAGGGACAGAACTTACCTGTTCACTCCTGGAAAACTTGATCTAACTCTCAAATGCTGCTCAACAATTATGTGTATATGACCCAAAGAATAGAAAGTATGTGTGATGTGCTTTGTTTTAAAAGACCTTTTTTTTCTGATGAAAAGTTCTTTAGTTCCTTGGAATAACCATTCTGGTGTCCTAAGATAACATGTGATGCCATGCGGCTAAGGGTTCCATGGTGCTGGTGAATCCGAAACAGTAAAGAGACATGACATGTAGAAATCATGACAGATTTCTACAGTGGGAGGAAGGGAATATTACTGATGAAAACAATTCAGAAAAACCTTCCTTTGTGGGGGGAACTGCTCCGAGGACAGCAGTCTCCACGTGTTCCTAGGGCCTGCCTCCTAAACTTCTCTCTAGAATTTTCTCAAATGCTTGCGTTAGTATGATCCATTTTGGTGCTCAATTCCATACAGTACTGCAATGGAGTTTTTCAGGTGTCAGTGAGCAGAGAGACATGTTAAAACATGTCACTTCGTTTGAGCTAAGTGGCCAAATTAACAAAAAAAAAGTGCTCAGTTTTCCAGAATCGACTCCATCTTCATGCTGGTCAGTGAGAGTATCTGTTGTTACTTCCCTAAGCCACAAACAAGAAAGGCTTCAAATAACAAAGTGGCAGTTAGTTAATGTCCAGTGCCGGCTCTTCTCTAAACTTTTTGTGCCAGGGTTTCTGGGAGACAAACATTACACTGAAATTCAAGCCACATTCCCACACAGCACCCCAACTTTCTCTGTTAATTGAGACTAATTATAGCCTAGGAACAATTATCAAAGTAAACTTAGGAAACCATAACTGGGAAATGGTGAACAAGAAAAACAACGCAACAGCTAAAGCATGCAGCAAATTGAGAAGGGAGTTCAGACTTGTTATTGGCCTAAAACATTTACCACTAAATGCTTATTAATGAGCACACGTAGACGCATAACACACTAGCTGAACTAAGGATCACTTTTCTTAATCAGAGCTTTGCTCAGTAAGATGTAATGTCCGTGTATTTTTGAGAGAACTTCTGAAATGCTTTACATGTTTTCACAATGAGAGGCATATAAAAATTTAAAAATAGCAAAACCTACAACATACCTTCTAAAAGGCAGTTGACAAAATGGCTCTGATTAGTGTTAAGGCTGAAGGCAGATGGAAACCTTTTATAATAAGCATCTTTATCTGTAGTAAAGGGATACATTTCAATTATTTCAAGACACTGTTCTTTTGGAGCAGACAAGCAAAAATGAGCAATGGGTTGATGACACTTGTACTAATATAAAAAGGAGCTTGATAGAGTGGAGGCTGCTCTGGGTAGGATTGCTCATGTCTGACAGGTAACAGTAAGAAACCCAAGTAACGAGCCGCCGGCTGCCTGTCTAGACCCTGACACAAAGTAGAGACAGACAACTTCAGCACGTGAGTGCAAGTGTGCGCAACACTTGAGTACACCAAGTGTGCGCAGCATGTGATACAGCAAGTGTGTGCAGCATGTGTGTGTAACATCATTTTGCTAACCTTTAAGTATTTAAAAAAAGACTCTAAAGACTTTATCACTATTAGGATAAATCCAATGATGAAATGTCTAAAAGAAGTCTGACTAGAAAAATCTCTGTTAAAAGAGCACCAGTTACTATGTAGCACTGACCTAGACAGGGGAGGTCCAGGTGTGCAGTGGACTGCAGTCACAATGGCAACGACCCTGTCCAGACCAGTAAGAAATACATCTGACCAACTAGCTTTGCGTTTCTCACATGGCCTAAAAGCAGGACACATGCTTTCCTGTAGGTACTCATGAGTAGAGCTACACACGTGTGTATCTGTTCTGCCTGATTGCTGAGATAAAATGAGGTATCTTTTCCAAATCAGGAAATGATACTATGCTTTGATTGTTTTCTCATAGGATACCCAAACAAAGGCGATGTCTTTTGGAGGATACATGTAAGAAAAAGTGTATGTGTCAACAGGTGCTTTCTGTTCTGTCACCAGCATCACCGAGAACGGCCATGCACAACTGTGTGCACAGAACAAATATTTCACTGAAGTCAAAAGGCTCCCTGATTGGTTAGTGCCGAGTGGCTGGGGTGAAGAGGGAACAGCTACTGAAGAGATCATTGACTATGGAAAGGTGGCAGAGCAGGACTGCAGCACCGGGGGAGCCCAGAGGGTGAGGGAGGAAGAGGCAAGCCCCTTCTGTGGCTGCATTGAAGTGGGAAGGAGGCCTGCGGTGAACAAACTTCAGATGTGAGGAACAAAAGGGCAGGTTTCCCGGGCCCTGGCTCTACCTTTTCCTCAGCAGAGAAGACGGTGAGGTCTCAGGCTGCAACCCCACAGAATTACCTTCAACAACCTATATTTATTAGTTAGGTTTGTCCTCCAGGTATACGGTGTAAAGTGTTTATTAATATGTATAAAACAATTAAATGGAACGGTAATAACAGTCTGTATTTGGGGGAGATTTAGAAGTTTCTATTTTTTATCATCTAATATGTACATCGATATAAGTAATAACCAAAACACTAAGTCACTTAATAAAATTTTTAAAATAATCATTAATGTGGCTTGGGTCAATTCACACCCCCCCCCATTCCTTTAGATGAATAATTTGGAAGACGGTAGTTCCTAAGCTGATGGCGGATCTGAGGTTGCCGGTTACAGGAGTACTTAGGCGCCCATTGGCACAGCAAGGTTCAAAGCCCTGGTAGGCTTCAAAGAAACACTTTTTTTTTCTCCTTCTAGAACTCTTTGCTTTCTAGTAAAGCTGCAACCACAATGTTCTCTCTCTTAATGCCACCATAAAAAATCAAAACACTTTAAAACAAATTGATGTACTCTTTAATACAGTCACGGCATCATCACAGGACCCTTGCACCCTGTGTGGTGACAACCGTAGGATGCATACCACACATCTATTTCTTTGTTGCCTGCTTCAATGCTTAAAGAAAAATTGAGAGAGTGTGTGTGTCTCAATCGAGATATGGCACCTTTGAGTGACAAGACCTAATCAGCTTATCTCGACACTAATAAAGTTGGGGCCTGTGGTGCCGGTCTATGGCCAGCACCAAGTGAACTTTACTAGCCAGAGCCTCATAGGTCAGCCCTCAGCCTCTGCTTCTCTAAGCTGGTTGAAATCAATTCTTAATGGGGTATTTTCATCTTGATAAATCTCTATAGTCTTCATTCACGATGGCTGTGGAGGCAGTTTAGCTGGATGAGCTGCCTAAAGTAATGGCCACACAATCAGTCCATGATACGTATTTGTGTACATGGAATCAATAAGCTATCTTTTCCAAGCTCTCCATATGTCACTTCTTCTGAAATACTAGTTTTCGTTCAAGTGACTTTATTAATGGGATTTTTTTTCAATTAAAGGATGACAAGATCCTCTGCACATTAGGAAACAAACAGATCTATTTAATAATTTCTGTTGTGCAACAGTGTTAGCCTGTGAACTCCTCGGGATGGGACTCCGAAGCTGACAGCCTACATTGTGCTTTCCCTGTGTCCACCACTCTGATACTCTTGTGACCTGGACCTGCTCATACTAGACATTTGCTAGATGTCCTGATTGACTGATGGGAATAGAGACCAGAAAGCTGAGAAACACACACAGGCTGGAGGGAGGGAAAGCAGTTACAAAGACACACACGCATTTTCTTCTTTGAGTTAACTTGCAGGTAGCCCTTTCAATCCAAGGATTTTCCACCTAATTCAAGAAAAAAAAGTGTGATTTTTACTACTTGTTTGTAACTGCTATATTAAATCTAAACTTTACAGATAAGATATGAATAAGTTATTAAAGCATCGTCTGATTCTTCGATATATGGTGGAGGCCTGAAACAGACGATTCGCACAAATGTACATGGTGGGGGCACACCGCCTCGATCGTCCTTACCTATCTCACTTCCGTCTCACACACACACACACACACACACACACACAACTATGGACATTTTTGCTTTACCTTCCTATACAGTTATCTGAAGGGATAGCTGGACTTTCTTAATAATGTAGCCTTTGGAGAAAGAGTCCAGTGTTGGGGAAGTATCTGAAATGATAGTATGACTACATATCCAGATACAGATGAATGAATATATCATACATACATGCTAAAATATAGCGTGGTCCTTGACACCATTCAAAAGTGCTGCTTTAGACTGCAGTGTCTGCAGAGCTGTGGTCACCTGCATAACATGCAGCGCTCCTCAACATATCCCCAATAAAGTCTTCAGAGGTTACAGGATGCCTTCAGCACCACTTCCTACTCTCAGTGCAGTCTTCACGCTGTAATTGCTTTACACAGAATCCACTCCAGCCATATCACTCCATATTATCTCTACCGCTGAACACTGGAAGATAATTTTGCAATAAAATTTAATTTATAGAGCTTATTTTCCACTAATCTCCAAGCACAGGAAAAATGAAACTGGCCAAGTCACACACTCCTTGCTATGACCTGAATGGCGATGTTTATTTCTTGAATAGTAACAATCCAAACATACCAATTTTATCATATTGAAGGGCTAATATATTTTAAGTGTCAAAAACATTATATCCTAGGAAAGAAAGTTAAACAGGCTATTGAGAATGTGGAATTTAGCTCAGTAGTAGAGAGTTTGTCTAGCCTACATAAGGGCCTGGGCTCTGTTCCCACCACTACAAAACACAAGACAAAAACTGAAGTTGCAAGCTCTCCTTTGCCAGGTAGTGGTGATGTACACCTTTAATCCCAGCCCCCAGGAGGCAGAACCAGGTGGATCTCTGAGTTCAAAGCCAGACTGGTCTACAGAGTGAGTTCCAGGACAGCCAGGGCTACACAGAGAAACCTTGTCTCAAAACAAAATGAAATAAAGACCATGTATAAAAGTAAGGCTCTTTAAGTGATAAGGGTCCTTTGGGGAGAGCTTTTCTTCCCTAAGCTATGAAACAAAACATTTAATTTAAAAACTTGTGACCAACAAAGTTATTTTATTCAAATTATTAATATTATAGTATAGTCAACAGTATTTTAGATTTTTCATTCTGTAGACCAGGCTAGCCTCGAACTCAGAGATCTGCCTGCCTCTACCCCCAAGTGCTGGGATTAAAGGTGTGCGCCACCACTGCCCAGCTAGATTTTTCAACAAAAATGAAAAACAGTAATGGCAAGTGAGATTAAGTATCAAGATTCAGTTGTCTGTGTAAAATGATTGCCAGGTTGTAATCCACGGGGCTCATTATTGCTCTCAACTTTAAAATTCAAATGTCTAGATTCCATGCAAATTCTAGAGAACAAATTGCTATTAGGTTTATCTCAAAAGGCTATCTGGCTTCTGTTGATTGCTCGTGTCTTATAAAGCATTCATTTCTAAGTATGGCCTCCATGAAAATGAACTTAATTTCATTTAGTAACAAACAAAGCAATCCTAATATTCAAGACTGAAATGTGTGCTGTTTCTCCAATGTTACAGAATATCTAAAGAAATTCCTGTGAAAATTCAAATTTTTTACCAGACTCATTGCATAATTGAAAGTGTATGCTGTGTAATGAATTGTGATGTTAGTGCTTTGTACTGTACTGAGTGAGACCATACCTTTTTGGACAAGATTTACATCTCTCTACCTTTTTTCAAAGTTGTTTCACAATAAGGCCAAACTGATCCTGAATCATTTACGAGGTCTTTAGAGTTGAGGTATCAGTCATGTGTGAACAGAACTTCTGTTCTAACATTTGAATTTTGGCACTAGGCAATTCTAAGACATTTCAAGTTATGTAAAAATTTCCATGTTAATACACAAAACGATTATTTGAAAAGAACTGTTCAACCAACACATACATCTTAGATACTAAATAAAACTTTAGACATAAGCCCCTAAGATATTCCCACAAGGACTTTTTGTTTATGTGCTTATGAATATCAGAAACTATGTGCTATACCCTTCTTTGCATCTCTGCTACCTTTTCAAGCAAGAACAAAGCATCATTAATCTCTCTTAAGAACACACATTTAAAACAACTTCATTTTGACATATAGTTGGACTGTCTTTAGATGGTTTTTAGAAAATTAATTATAAAATTAAATAAAATTCATGAATAACATGAATTTCAGCCAGCCATGAGTTTGTAAGAAACTATAATGAATGACCTTCTTGCACAACAACCATCTCTTTAAACCCCCAAAGGAAAACGTTGACCTACACAGGGTAAGCTCCAACAGAAACAGAAAAGACTTTGTAAAATACGCTGAAATGGAGAAGAAGAAATAAGGGGCATTTTAGAAGCCTTCAATTGATGAGCAGGCACTGGCTTCTGTTTGAGGCCAATAACAGCTCTTTATCGATCACAAAACTTAATACCTAGCAAGGTCAATACAAGATCTCAACTGTCAACAACTCTACTGTGGAGCTGCCTTGCTTCTCCACAGAAATACTGTGGAAATGGACACACTGTGTTTGGAGAAACCAATAAGTCACCATTCAAAAGAAAAAATGCTTAAAAGAAATAGGACAAAGAAGTTATCAAGATAGAGGAGGTTTTTAACTACCTGGTCCTGTAGTTAGAAACACTGATCCTCAGGTATATGGCCCAGAAATATGAGTCAGGAAGTTCACCAAAGAGAAGCAAAATAATAACTCATACTGACACAT
>NW_021604568.1:14732857-14768916 GCF_004785775.1 Grammomys surdaster | reverse complement strand
TCTCTCTCTCTCTCTCTCTCTCTCTCTCTCTCTCTCTCTCTCTTATGTGTATTTGTATATGCAAGTGTGTGTGTGTGTGTGTGTGCTAGTGCACATGTCCATGTACACATGCATCTATGTGTATGGGTGAATCATCTACATGGCAGTCAGAAATAATCTTGGGTGACATCCTCAGAAATGTCACTTAATTATTCTTTCCTTCCTTCCTTCCTTCCTTCCTTCCTTCCTTCCTTCCTTCCTTCCTTCCTTTCTTTCTTTTCTTTCTTTTTTGAAAAAACAGAAATAGGTCTCTCCCTGGCCAGAAACTCTCAGAGCAGGCTAGGCTGGCAGGCCAGAGAAACTCGGAGACCTGTCTGTCTCTACTTCTTTACTGCTAGGATTACAAATGCAGACTATCACACATGGCTTTTTGGTGTGGGTTCTGTATACTGGATTTAGGTCTTTCTCCTTGTGAAATAAGCACTTTACCAACCTTACTTCCTAGCACTTGGCACATTTTTTATTAACTGAAATCAATATGGTATTAGTATTTCCTTAGTTTTAAACTAATGTCCTTTTTCTGTTTCAGGATCTCATCAAGGGTAACATATTACTTTTAGATATCAAGTTTAAAGTTCCCTTTGTACAGTTTGCAATGTACTTCACACATGCTTTAGAAATGGAATATGTAAATTTACAGAGTTTAATCTATTGTCAACAGTTAGATAAAAATACATGCAGAAGAATTATCTTTTGTTACAGATCTAAGGAATATAAATTTATTTGAGAAGTGAATAAATAGAAGTGCCTGGTAGAAAAGAAAGCAAACAAGATTGGATGTCTTAATGCATATATTAATGTTGATATAGACACCAGGTATTAAAGTCTTGTTTGTCACAAATGCTAGAAAAATCCCAAGCACACGTATGGCCTCTCATCAATCTATCCACCCTTCCACACTGCACTCCTCCCAGTCAGGTGTGAGCCGCTTACGAGGCAGTGAGGTACACAAGAAACAGACAGTCCGCTTACAAGGCAGTGAGGCACACAAGAAACAGACAGTTCGCTTACAAGGCAATGAGTGAGGTACACAAGAAACAGACAGTTTGGCTGGGGCTCAGCTCCCCTCAGTTCCTTCTCCCTGTTTTTACATATAATAAAAGGTGAAAACAGGGTCTTCCCTACATGGTTTGCTTCTTTGGACACCATTATCCCATGCAGCCACTGCCACTGGGCTACAGGCAGAACCTATGTGGAACTTCAAGGGCATGTGTCTTCCTTCATTTCTCAGCTTTGCTGATGGCCAAATGTAGAAGACTCTAGCCTAGAGCAGGGCAGGGCAGGGCCTCAGGAGGAGAAACTTGAGTTTCTGAAACACTACATGGAAGGCTGTCTGCTCACCTACAACACCTGCATTGGACTTTCCCAAAAGATAAACAAGCATCAGTGTGTGAGGCCACTGTGAGAACTACAGTCTATTTGTCGTAGTCAGCCAGGAGTCCTACTATGAAGCCAGTGCAAGTGGAAATGTTGACTGAGCACTTGTGCTGCTGTTTATAGTTTTTTTCCTTCTCTACCTACAACAGCCTGCACACACAGGACCTGGAAAGCTGGTTTATACACTAGGAAAGAATCAGGAAGGTTAAGGAAATTGCTCCATCTCGGCTATTAAGTGGGAAGGCTATCGATTGAGCCTGTGTCTGTCTAGCTGCAAAGCTCAGTGCACACCCTACCTTGTTCTAGAGTAGGTGATGTAACCTGACCCATGGAGGTGAGCCCACGGTCCTACACATCCGACTTTCATCCTCAAAGGAGAATGAAAACAGTCCACGCATTTGCCTCACTTCTGATGTGGAAGACATGGGACTCCCAATTTACAGGAGGCAAGCACGAGGCGATTAGCTTGTCTGATGTTGTTAGCATTTTTCAGATCAAGACACAACTTTGGAAGAGAGATACACTGCCCCTTTGTAACCTGCTGATAATCTTACAGTGTTTAATTTGAGCAGAGTCTGGCAACTTGCGGAGGGCACGAAAAAGCTGCTGCTCCACAAGGTTTACAGTTAACAAAAGGAGAACAGAAGGATGTACTTGTTCTCACAACAGCATAAATTTAAAGAACTATATGGGGTGTGCGTTCTACAGGAAGTCCAAGTAGGAAGAAAAATGAAACACTATACCGTGCACACAGCAATAAAGATGAGGGTTCATTGTAGTGGGGTAAAGTCACAGCTGGCAGGCAATGTGAAGGAGGCAGTAAGACATTTGGTCCATCTCCACATTTAACTTTTAGAGACAGTGTAGTGGCTTTTCTAAAAGTCTCCTTTTCATATTAACAAAGTCACTCCAGTCAGTTTCTTTAACTTGCCCACATGAAGACTTTGAATGACTTTGTAAGAGACATCTGATAACCAACTATAGTCAGAAAAACCATCGTCCCTTCTATACCTGCGCAGATTTCTTAGGGTAGAGTGGGCTGTTTGTTTTTATTTGGAGGGGGTGTTTGTTTTAATGACAGGTCTTTATCATCAAGAGATCTGCACAGAACACTGAACATTATAGATCATTCAAAGACACACTGACAGGAGAGAGAAACAAAATGCAAGGCCACTCCCCCACGAAGCACAAACTAACACCTGTTGGGAAAGTAGTTAGGAATCCGTCAGCTCAATCTGAGCCAATAATTTCCACTTCAGCTAAATGAATCTGCTGACCGACATCATGAAATGACGATGTAAATCAGCACTGATGGCGGTTTGTCTCTATTTGTATCTCCATGGGTACTTCACCTTCAGGCCACAAGACAGAGCCAGGGAAGACAGATGGACTACCCAACACTGGGGCAAGTTTCTCCTCTGTCTCACTTCCACGTACAAATTCAGCTGATAACATTAACTTACCCAGCATTCTTCTTGCTATGCTAAAAATGAACCACAACCCAGTGGGTGTCCAACAAACTCCATTAAGATTTCTTAAGGGCCCCAAAGTGCTAAACAACTATCAAGAACCCACTGTGATCTGTTTAAGTGTGTATGTTGCCAGTAACTTTGAAAATAGGTATAGAAGATTAGCTGAACCCTGAGGATGTTTTCTGAAGGCAGATATGGAAGCTCCTACTGTACCCGAGGACACTGGATAGTAAACGGAAAAAAACTGAGAGTGTGGAAGGAGAGGTCAGGACTAATTACCCAGCAAGGGGCAGTCTCTAAAGGCTTGCTTCCTTGTCAGGTTTTAGGGTAGTTTCTCCCCGTCTTTAAATAAACAGGTATTTATTTAACTACGATTTAGAATTTATATCTTAAGACACAAAAGGGCAACACAGTGCCATCATGAAAGTGGGCCCACCACGACAGCCTCTTTGATAAGGGCTTTCCTTGGAAAGATGTATCCTTCGATGAAAAAAAAAATATTTTTTAATGTTAACTTTGTTCTTCTGTGGCAACGTTGGAAAACACTGTAGCCCAACAGGAAATACAGACGAAAGCTTCAAATGTGGAGCACGCACAAAAAGCCATTTGTAAAGCTCATGCCCGTCAAGTTCTCCACTCCGGTAAGTGGTACACAAAGTCTTAGACCAACATCAACCCACGCTGTGAGATCTCTGAAGCACCCACCTCAAAAACTCCTGTAATACATAAACACAGCAGAAAAGAAAACTTCTAGGCACTACAAGTCAAACTCAAAGAAAAAGAAACCTGATTTTATTTTATTATTTTTTAAACACTCTAGAAAGTTATATGAGAACCACACAACAAGGTCATACGCTTAACAACCCTAGCATTGTATCCAAAAGCAAGCCGGCGTGGCTGCTGTCTCTATGCTTGTCATTCTTTTCGAAGCTCACAGAGACACGTGGGATAAGGATGGATGGCTTCATATGTAGCTTACAAACCAACTGGAAAAGTGACAGGCATTGTAGGATAGGGTACCTTTAAAAATGAGTATGGTGCTTTTGAATGGATTACAAATGAATGCTATGAATTCTCCTGGATCACTTAAGGAGAAGGTTCTCCAAAGACAGTTCAAATGACATCCTTTTTCTACCATTATGAAGCTCTCCAATATCCCAGAGAATCTTATAAAGTAAAGACAAGAACGGTTTAGCAAGGTTCTATTAGGGCATTGCCCCAAATGAAAATCTCCTCTGTCCTTCACTTGCAAGTCCCAGCTCTTAAGACACGTAAGACTTTAGCAGTTGGTAATTATAAAGTCAGTGGTTAAATACGAATTTTAAAATGACTTATTTGTTTGGACAGTTTTACAGCTGAGTAGACTTGTAAAAACTTACAAGATAATGAATGGCAAGCAACATGCTTCTCACATTCAAGAAGAGAAATGCTATCCCTGCAGAAACACCCTTTGGGTTCTGTAGACTGTCATCCACAGTACCAAATAGAGGACCTTTTCCTACAGATAACTTTCTGCATCAATGGTTTATTTTCCTTTCTATAGCAAACAATTTTCTCTAAAATACACATACCTTGTCAGAACAAATGGCTAATAACAACCTCATTGTGGAATCCTTTTTCTGTTCTTGCCTGACAGAATAGCAAAGTATTAATGTGTTACTTCTGCAATAATTCGGACATGACAGACAACAGTGGCTTTCTGGATTACCACCTGCACTTAAATCAAAGGACCTAGGCCAATAACTGGAAGCAGTGTTTGTGGAGGTAGTTCCTTCTACTCAGACAAGCCAGGACTATAACGCTAGATGTGTCTTATGTCCCTGTGAGTTTGGATGAAGGAGAAACCCAGCATTCCCCTTCCACGTCATCTTACTCTCTTCTTACCATGAGGGGACATCAGAGATCTCCCTCTAGCAAGTGACAGCAACTCTGAGGGCAGGATGACACACCTCTGGCTCTAAGTCCCCAGGTCTTACCAAAGGCTTTGTCAGTGTGTTATGGGGTAGGGGAAGATCCACATTCTGAATTTCCTGAAGGAGGGACTGGCTTTGCTATTAGCTAACTTAAAGTCTGCTAAAAAAAAAAGGTTTCCTGTATTGTTTTCTATCACTATGTTATACTTCACCAATAATCTTTTCTGTGTCCACTGAACATATTTAATAGCTTACTAAAATTTTTTTACACTTATTTATTTTGAGGAGTATATGCCATAGCAAGCATACTGGGGACAAAAGGTAATTTGTGGAAGTCAGTTCTTTCCCTCTACCATGTGGGTTCTGGGATGTAAATGAGATAGATTCCAGTGTGGTGCCTGGTACCTTTATCCACCGAAACAACTCTTGGCCCCCATTTGATGATTTATGTTTTTGAGTGAAACCATTGCATTGTAAGTATATGTGTGTACACACACACACACACACTCTAAACAACTCAAAATATTTCCTCAAGGGGAGAGTGAGGTGAGAAAAGAAGAATGAGAATACATAAAAGAGGTAGGAAACATTAGTAAATATGGAAGAAAGCATTTAAATGACAAAGACAGTAGCTCTAAGTATGGTAAATGTTTTATCTAAGTAAATGCTTCTGAAACTGGCTACAGTTGCCAAATGAGTTTACACACGTTGATTAGAGCAGTTAACAATGAAGCAAGCTCAAATCCAAGAAGACGGGTGATAGTATTGGGCTGATGCCCTTCCATCTTCCCTATGAGACCCCATGAAGGTCTGAGGGAGAACCCAGTAGCTGCCTGGTCATGGCTCTCAGATGAGGATACAAAAGAAATGATGCTGGTCTGTCGTCACTGTCACAGAATGTCCAAGGCCATCAACCTGCAAGGAGACAAGGTTAGTCCTGGCACACGGCTTCAGCCCATAGCTGCCAGTGGCCAGGAAGAGCACCATGGCAGGAGTAGGACAAAGAACTGTTCACTCATGGTGGTGAGGCCAACAAAGGCCTTGGTCTCCCTCTCCCCTTCCAATCCATCTGCTTGTCTGTCTGTCTGTCTGTCTGTCTGTCTGTCTGTCTGTCTGCCTGCCTGTCTGCCTGCCTGCTTGTCTGCCTGTCTGCTTGTCTGCCTGTCTGCCTGTCTGTCTTTCCTTCTTTCTTTCTTGTTTCTCTGTGTAGCCCTAGATGTCCTGGAACTTGCTATGTAGACCAGGCTGGCTTTGAACTCATAGAGACCCATCTGACTCTGCTTCCTGAGTGCTGGGATTAAAAGCATGCACCACCACCTCCCAACTGGGTTTTCTTTTTCAAAGGAGGTAATCTTCATAGAAGAGAATCGGGGTGCCAAGGAAATGCTCAATCAGAGTATGACAAATCTACTGGGCCAACTTTATAACAAAACTTGGGTAAAAAAAAAACACTTTCTTTTATGTAACTAAATTTCCAGTGTGCAGCACTGGATGGCTGTATTCTTACAAAGTTGATCATTTCATATCCTGATTAGGATACGTATATCCTAATTCTAATATAAGTATCCTAAGGATACTTATATCCTAATTCTGGTGTGTGCTTTTACTCAAGGAAAATCAGTGAAGTTACAGTGAATAGAGGGAAGCATGTTTGACTAGGGCAGCGTGGAGGACTTGAGGTTACTGGATGAGTTAGCAGCAGTTCCACTTCCTGAACAGTTTTCCTACCGATGATAAAATACACAACGTCTATGTAAGAGTGTCCTCCTATCCAATGCCACCAACAGTTAGATGAACGAATTCTGGGGCATTCATCATGCCACAGGGAATGTGTGTGCTAACTCTTCGTTGCTATCTGCCTCATTCTGTCATGTATATATTTTAAGCCGTGTGATCCATTCATATGCAGGAATGCATGCGCATCATGTGTGTGCCTGGTGCCATGGAGGTTAGAAGGGGTCTCATATCCCCTGAAACTGGAGTTACAGATGACTGAGAGCCAGCATGTGGGTGGCTGGGCATCAAACCCAGATCCTCTACAGAAGCAAATAGTGCTCTAACCACTGAGCATCTCTCCCACCTGAGACCTACCAACTGTTTTGTAAATACATTTTGATAAAGACACATATACATAAGAGTTTATGAAGCTTTGTCTAGTTCCACAAAATACTAAATGTTGACACTATAAAGTAGTCACCTCACAGGGCCTGAACGCCGATTACCATGAATCATGGCTGAGCACACTGAAGTGCCTGCCTGCCTCCAGCAGTGGACCTGAGAGACCCAGAGGCTTGCTCCTAACAACACTGACGAGGACACCAGGATGGGGGCTTCAATAGCACTGGGCAGTAAAACCCGATGTGTTTCCTCTTTAGGTAGGTGGGAGATTAATCAAGGAGCAATAAATACTTATACTAAGAATCTCCCAGATGAAAGATTACAAAGGGGGGAAGTGCTGGTTTTGTGGGCAATTTCCATAACTCTTCTCTCTAGAGATGTCACCACAGTCTGTGTCTCACACGCACATCAACAACCCACCAACATCTTACCAACAATCCAATATCCAGCCTAGCTCTATCACAAACATCACTTCCAGCTTAATAGACTGGCCACTATGTAAGTAATGATTATCAAGTCCACATTTGTTCAGAGAGGTTCCTAAGGAAGAACAGTCAAGAATCCATGCCAGGTCACTAAAACCCATTATATAAATGTATGAAACTGGAAGAAATTAGTTTTCAGACCAGTGAGATTCTGGCTCCATGTTTCTGAAAGTCTTTTAGAATGGCTTGTAATCTTTCTGATATCTCTGTCACCAAATTTATCCATTAATGACTTTAATTAACAAAAGGAAAGAGTCTAGATTGGTACAGTAAGATTCCTGATCTCTCTCTGGCTTCTCTCTGTGTCCCTCCACTCCTACGTCCCTGTCCTTCACAACTCAGAAGAGGCCACTTGCCTGTTCATGGTCCTCTTAAGACCTTTACCCAGAGTAAAACCCAGATGCCGCCAGAGTCTGCACCGCTCAGACTCTGCTGGACCTGTGGGCTGTCTGTGTTTACTTCCCATCATCTGTTCACTCCCAAACAGCACATTTAAGGATTCTCATGCTCACTGCCACTTCTTTCTGGAGCCATCCGCCCAGACTGTCTTAGGGATGGCATCTCTGTACCACTTGACACTCAGCGGCAGCTTCTGGCCACACCATAGCCCACATCAGTTGTCATTGTCTGCTTAGAGCGCTGAGCCTGTCAGCCGTTACAGCTTACCTCACCTGACCACTATGTGAAACCGCCCACTACATTAGTTTATTAATTTTTAAAATGTCTAGTTTAATTGACCTTTCCTCTTACTCATAGACTGCCTAAAAATAAGTGTCTTGCTTCTTTTTCTCACATGTGCACCTGTGAAATCAATCATATCTCTTGTGGAACCAAATAATCTGGCTTACTGTTCCTAGTTTCATAAATGTGGCAAAATGATATTACTTCTCTGTACCTTCTTTTCTCTTCTACAAAAATAAGTGAATGAGGAGGGAAAAACTAAGAGTATAGAATAATGAGGTGTCACATGGCCTATGTCACATGATTAGCAGGCTTTATGTCACTTCTCACAGGCTTTGTCCCTAGCCCATATACAGCCCTGGGTGAAGGTTTAGAGTACTTCACTCTCAGGCAGGAGCTGAAGAAGTGCAGTTCCTTCTCAAGAGATCAGTGGCTACTACTTCCCTGCCTCTTGGCTGCAATGAAGTGTCAAGATGAGCGAGCACAAGCGAGGCTGAGCCTAGGCAGTCTTGGTAACTGCAGTGAAGAATGTCAACACATGGGGCTTGGGGTGCTTTGAGCTGGGCTAAGGCAAGGTCTGCAAATAGCTTACATCATGATCAAAACTTAAGCCAATGAGCACCTGCAATGTACAGCTCCAGGACGCTCTGAAGGTGGCGCAAGCCCATGTGGGGAACAGCAGGGACAGTCACAGGACAAGGACTGCATTCCTGTCCTCCCACAGCCCTCTCTCAGCCTCTTTCCTTCTGTGCCGACTGTGACCGTGGATGTTTATTTGAAAGGGGAAAATAGCAACCTAAGAGTAAAAGGCAGATGACCCATCATTTAAATCCTGACCATCAACAAGATGGCTATCACCACAGCTAATAATCATACCCCTTAGTAAATGGAGAAGGGAGAGGCATTCTTCTCTTCAAATATTCTAGAAGAGAACTCAGAAGTCACGCCAAACTATATCAACCCAATGCTTCATGGGACCAGCATCGTATCTAGTCCTTAATGACTACTTCCAAAGCAGCTTATGAATGTGTGTGCTAATTGTCTTTCTTGATGTCAAGTCTTACCTTGGAATGACCTCGTATCAGCTGGGGTGTGCATGTGTGTATGCATTTGCATGTGTGTAGGCCAGAAGATAACCTTGGATGCTGTTCTACACAATACCATCTACTTTGTTTTTGAGACAAGGTCTCTCACTGGCTAGTCAGTAAGCTAAGCTGCCCAACCAGCAAGCCTCAAAGATCCACCAGTCTCCACCACTCAAATACTGCACTTAGACAGTCAAATGTGCCATTACACCGTTCTTGTTTTATTTTGTTTTGTTTTAACATATGTTAAGGGTTTTGAACTGAGGCCCTTTTCGAGCACGACAAGCACTTTACCAATAGAGCATCAGCTCTTTAATGTTACAAATTACCAAATTCAGTTAGACTTGTCCTTTCTTTATCAAATTCAACTAACTTTTAACTTGGTCAGTTATCGCCAACAGAGAGAGATCCAGGGAAGTAGCTTGATGACCATTAAACTCAGAGCATATCAGAGAGAAAATGATAAAGTGATCATACACTGTGGGCATATGCCCTCTGCTCAATGACTGCTTGAGAAAGAGATAATATTCACAAATAACTTTAAAATGTCAACAGTGATGCAAGAACTTTTAAAGATGAATGTCATAATTTGTCAGGAAGTAACTAGAGATTAACACTACATACTCCCTAATCTAGGCAACCCTATCCTAGATAGCACTCTTTTTAGGATCTTGTCCATTATCACCATCAAAATAATAAACAGAAAAGTTAAATTTTCTGTTAAAACTGTTGCCAATTATCTTGAACCTTAACTATTTTTTTTAACTGATGGCCATCTGTTAAAATGCTAAATATTTTATAGCGCTACCTTGTTTCTATGCACTTAAATAGAGAGGATCTTATTTTCCTTCCTAACATCTTATGAAACAGAAAGAGCCTAGTGTCAAGTGTCCATCTGGCTAAGTATGAGAACGCACGCAGATTGGGGACCTGGTTCTCAGGGCTGCACAGCTGACCAATGACAGCATCAACAGTCAATCTTCTCCCTTCAACTCATTCACAACATTGGGCAATAGTTCCTAGATTACTGTGCTCAAATAAAATGTCAAATACTCCAGAGAGGGCGAGAGCAATGGCTCAGCAGTGATGAGCACTGCTGCTCTCCAGAGGACATAGGTTCATTTCCCAGCACCCATCTGTAACTCTGGTTCTAGGAAATCCAGTGTTCTCTCCTGGCTTCCAGAGGCACCAGCGTGCATTCAGTGAGTGTAGACACACGTTCAGAGAACATGTTCGCACACATAAAATAAAAACAATTAAAAAATATGTCCAAAGCCCCACACAGGGTGGCCACATTCACTGCTCTTTAAGTAAATACATCAAACTTGTGTCTACTGCTACTATCATGTCACTAAACTGTCCGTGTTTATCTGACCTTATAACACAAAACTGTCATTTAGACAAAATGCCATTCTTAAATTGATAGAATATGCATTTTGGGAAGCCTTTATATTCTCCTTATGTTCTAACTTTTTCAGAACCCCTCTAAGTGTGGTGCTAACTCCAGACTAAGGCAGTTCTTGGGCAGCATACCCTCCTGGGTACTGCTTTAAAGGTCAGTTAGCTCTGCCCCTCCCCCTTGCATTTCATCATTTTGAAACCACTGAGTGCTGAGTTTTTCCTCTTGTAAGTGGGGAAGCTCAGTGGTAGAGTACTTGGCTACCATGCATCAGAGTCCGGATTTTATCTTCAACATTATTTTTAAAATCTGGGATAGAGAGAGGGGGAAGACCTGAGTTGGAAAGAATGCTTGTCTAGTATGCACAAAGCTTTGAGTTCTGTCTCAAGCACTACATTTCTGGTATGGTGTGTAGCTGCGACCCTTGAGAAGTGGAGGCAAGAAGGATCCCAAGTTCAAGGCTATTCTTAGCTTAAGAGTGAGTTTTAGGTCAGCCTGGACTCTATGAGACCCTCTCTGAAAAACTGCTCTATTCCCTTTCATATGTTGTTCTTCTACTGTCTACAGTGAAATGATGAGATTTAATATTCATATATGGTCAGGACACAAAGCTGTTGACATGAGTACAGTGAGCACTGGCAGGGACTCAGGAAACATACGTGACACAGTACCTACCACGGTGGATTGTAAAAGTAGGCAAGTTACTTCTTTCCCACTCCACCTTCAAACTTATTCAAGCAAATGCATAAGTAAGCCGATGCTTGTCCAAACACAGGCTGGGCACATCTGTCCTAATTCTCATTTGTGTTCCTCCTCTCGGACCTAATTCTGTAGTCTGCCCAAAAAGCCCAAACTTTGTGACATACACACATTTGATTTTATAGCCCGCCACTGTCCTCTCAGCACTGTGCTCCTCGTACATCAGAAGGAATAACTAGCAGCTCTGATACTGTCTTACAACCACGGTCGGTGCACGGTCTTCTCATAAGGGCCAGATTCTTTGATGATCCTTCAGTTTGGGGAAAGGGCCACATGGATAGTGAAGTGAGAGGCTGAGATAGCCACCGAAGGCCCAGCCAATCAAGACCCTGAGGTCACTGGCACAGGAAGACTATCTACACATTCAAGCCCAAGCCAAGCCCATGGAGTTCATCGATGGAGGCTTGACAAGAAGGGCCCTTCTTTAATCAATGTAAAGTTCAGTACAGACAGTACCACAGCTGCCAAGAACTGTCCAAATAGTACACCCTCTTTCTAGTCCTTTAAAACATACAAATTTCACACACAACAAAAAATACTTTTTATAAGATAATCATGTATCTATCATCAAATGGCCACACAATAACAATACATACATTTCTACATGTATTTTATAGCATATAAAATACTTTAACATAAATATGCTATATCTTAAGACTTCTGAGATGTGTGTTTTACTTCTATTTTATTGAAGAATGAAGAGGCTCAGGGAAGTGAAATGATTCTCTCGGCGTCAGAGAAATAAGAGAATTGGAAGGTGGCTCCTTCCATTGTTCATTTATCTCCCCAGAGTTTTCTCTAAGGGTGAGCTCCAAACCAAAGGGGCCCTGTCAGGACAGACAGTCCGCTTGTCAATAACTTCAGGAAAGCATCAGTGAACAGTGGTAAAAGCTGGGAGCATGGTGGTCTTCTTCAGCTTCCTCAGCATTAATGAACGCACAGTCTTCTTCCTAGGTTCCTTAGAATGCAGCACAAACCAACCGATCCAAGGTAGCCGAGGAGCAGGGCAGGCGCACTGGTCACTCATAAAAGCCACTACTTGCAAACACTTTCATTACACTCACTCTGCAGACAGCAGATGTTTTGGTAATGCTACATTTTTTTTTTTTGCAGGAAAATTCTGTTAGTCACATATTTTTGTGGTTTATACACTGGGCAAGAACAATTTAAAATATGCAAAAGACATAATTTATAGTTTAGAAAACAAAAGGTATAGTTGAAAAATAAAGAACTCATAAAAGCCTAAGTATTAATGATGCTTGTTGTTTAAAAACACTGCATAAAATACACGCACACTTACTCTATAAAATACACACACACACACACACACACACACCTGTCTATTTTTAATAGACTGGCCTTAGGAAAATTAGGATGATCTTCTTTGCGATATGACTACTGTTAGTTCAGCCTAAAAGTTTGACTGCATGTAGTTTAAGTACATAATCATGAATATTAACTTTGTTGTTCTATAGATATTTTCATATGTGGCCAGAGGTTCTGTTTGTGGCTTTTATAAAATAGAGTCATTACAGGGGCCATTTCCAACACTGAGAAAAACAAGGGAAGTAAACTAGGTGTTGTTACATCTTTGTCCTAGGCTCCTATCATTCAGAATGATTAAAATGTTAATTTTTACACATGTGACTAAAACCCAAGCCACAAACAAGGGAGACTCTCCATCATTGCGGGTGGGTAAACTGACAAGTGTAACTGCACATTAAGACAAATGTAGAATTTAGACAAAGTATCCAGTCTGCTTTCAGATGTAGACTTTCAAACCTCAGGAAGGTTTTCAGTAGATGTCATGCCTTTTAACTTGAAAAAAGATAAGCGCAAATAAGCTCCCAATTGTCTCCCCAATATGTAAACCACATCTCGGGCTGCTGTCTCTGCTGCTCCTTTGAAGTTCTGCTGAAATGTCATGTGTTGTGAAGACTGCTGTGCATAAGCAAGACAATTTGCTCACTTTCAGAATTCTTACCGGTCTCCACTGCTATCTGGTATCCAGCCTCTAGTCTCCGAGATGACCTTTCCAGCCTCTCCGTGTTATCCAGCAGATGTGCCCTCTGAAAGGAAGGGGGAGTCAGGAGGATGGCTACAATGTTCTTTTTTGCCTTTTTAAAATATAATGCCTTTGTATGTCTTAACACTAGGGTGTGGAGGGTGTCTACAACCCATTACAGTTAAATTTTAGCACACAGTTCTTCAGAGGAAACATAACAATAGATAGATTTCCAATCAAACATGAGTGGACCATCCACTTATTCGATTTTTGTTGTTTCTTGCTTGTTGGTTGGTTTTGTTGTTTCTCCTTTTTTTTTAAAGGGATCCCATATTGTGAGTAGATAAACAAATCTTAATCCGCAACACAGAGAAATGCATGAAGACCAGAGCCAACTGGATCTTTCCTATTTTAACATAGAGGAGACACACGCACAGTGATCCTTCTCTGTGTTTAGTTTTATAAAATGCAGTCATTTCCAACATTTATTTGGTCCTTTGGCTTTTGCAGATCATAATTTCTAAACAGGAACTTTTTATTTTTAAGAGAATGTTTCTTATTTTGGATGTGTAGCAAAATGACACACGGAACAACAGTGCTACTGAAACAGAATATTAAACAGCACTGTTAGCTCAAAGACAACACAGGACAACCAGCAAGGCACAGGGAACACATGGGATTTACATGGAGGTGCATAACTGCCAATGAATCTCCAAACATATGATGCTGGGATTAAAGTGAACTACTAGCACATAGTATTTTGGACTATGAACTAAAATTAGAATCAACTCTTAGAAATAAAATTATACACAGCTCTCTTATATTACATCTGATGGGGAAATTAGAACACTTCTCTAATATTCTAGACTTCCCTTTCTGCACTGAGACCCTATAAGTGTTTTTGATCCCACAACAGGATCCCACGATATTCAGGTTACCAAACATATTCCTAGGTTAGCCATGTCAATGGATGGCATATGCATGTGGCACACATGTACAGATGTTGAGATACTTAGAAATATATGAATATGTGTGCCTGTATATTTGGAGGTGGGGCTGCTTAAGTATTTGTATAAATTAGTATCGTTTGCCCTCAAAGCAATGTTGGTCAAAGAGAAAGGAACATGCAACCACAACTCTACAACTTTGTGTTGTTGACAGATGTCACTTAAAATTGAAGCAATGCTTCCCGATAATAATAAAAAAGGAGGTGCCACATGCATTATCTGAGTGGCTGCCGAGTGAAATGATGTACCTTGCTCTAATGAGCCCCCATGGATCTTGGAGATGCAAGCTGTATTGACATGCACACTTAAGCTAATACACCTAGACCAGTGCCTCCAAGCTCCAGCAGCCAGGGATGCTGACAGAATATCTCGCTTCCATCTTCAAAGAAAGGAAGTGATTAGTATGTTATCATTACCATTCAAAACGTGATTTCCTTATTCCCTCCCGGCATAGGTGACACATCTGAGATGCGGCCAGACGTTAGAGGCAGCTAAAGCCACATCAAAGCTTTCCTTGAAAAATTTTTTGGGGGAAGGGTGGGGGAATCATTAAAACAATGCTTTTAGAACAGAGAGAAAGGACCTGATGTGAAGGTCAGGAAGCGGCAAGAGCAGCCCATAATAATTAATAGAGATGTCTCATATACAGTGCAGAAATTAAGAGAAATATTGCTCCTCCTTCTGGAAAATAAATTAAATAAATAAAACAGAGGAAGGAAGTAAAAATAAACTTCTTATGTCGCAAGAAAAGCAAAATTATGGAAGAAGAGCAGTGGTTATCCCTGTGCGTGCCAGGACGATTTCTAAATGAGACCTAACACTAGTACAGCTTGCCAGAAACTGTGCCTCTAAGTCTGATGCTCCTTCCATGCAGGTTTTGGGAGTGAAGACTGCTTTTCTCTCCTCTCAAGATTGTTTTCTACCTAAACAAAGGACATCAAACTGATAATTCTCTAAAAAACATCAATCCAATCTTAGAAAGCAAGAGTAATTCTGAATTTTAATCCAGACAAAGGACATTTTGGGCTTGTTTTCGTGTTGTATGAAATCCTAAATTCAAAGAAGGTATTTTGCTTAATAGAGATTTAAAAAAAAAATCATGCACCATACTGAAATTGGATCTTTCTCTATGTTAATAATATGATGGAAAAATTAAAGCATGCTACACAGGTGAATAAGGTATTTTAAATAAGAAACAATTTGGGGGATTCTAGACCTAAACAGGGAAACAAAATGTCACAATGGGCATTAAACACTGCACACTCTGTGCTAAGCAGTGGAAGTAACTGCTTCTTCCAGAGTGTTTCATTTTCTCAGAGAAAATCTGCACCCAAGAGGATGATCAGCTTACGGGCAGCTTCCCAGCAGGGTATCCCTTCACATTTTGAAACTTCTCCACTAAAGTCAAACTAAAATCAAGTTCTCGTCACAGCTGCGCTATTTACATTGTTCCCTCAGCTGTGTGCTGCCGTCCGTCCTTTAAATGAAAGACGATGCACTACAGTGGCGCACACAGGCTTTCAACCTGCCCGCTCGCTCCATCCCAAACTCCTTCTCTCACCCTCTTCTTGGCCCTTTTCAAAGGAGGTGAGTGAAGCTGCACAGGAGCTTCAGACGGAGCTCAGCTTGTGTGAGGGGCTGTGCAGAGTAGAAAGACGGGGCTGCAGGATTCCAACAGCTCGGCACAGCCAACACCAGAGCAGCTCTCTCTGCGCTACAACCCTGCCTCTAAGCAGACCCTAAAGAGAGCATTCCAAGGAAGGACAGGAACACTCAATTTCCAAACACAACAAAACACAGTGTCTTAGAATAGATACGTTCTTGTCTTTTTAAAAGAGGTACATGTAACATTCACTGTATGAGTCTGAACAGATCCTGACTGGGAGAAGAGCCCTCTGAGCTATCCAAATGCAAGTTCAGTCTGCATCACAAAATCCATAAACACTAGTACTACACCCAAGTCAGAGACACAGATAATCCAATTCCTGAAATTATCAGTCTATCGCCAAATGACAGTAATTCTAATACAGTGCAGCTTCAGAAGCATCAACTACTGCACTGAAACTGGTACAACTGCTAAGAAAGAAGACTAAGAGAAAAGATGGAGCAACAATACATGACACAGGATATGGGGATATGATTTCCAGCTTTTTGCATGAAGAATTCCTCGGATCCTGTACCACAGCAGAACAATGGGACCAAAATTGCCATGGTTATTATAACACACAGGAATTTATCTATCAAAACTCTGCAAATTCATGTATGAGAGCTTTGTGGAGTTTCTTTGCATGCAGTGTGTGTGTGTGTGTGTGTGTGTGTGTGTGTGTGTGTGTGTATGAGTACATTCAACTTTATTGTTCATTTCGTCAACATCTGGACATTCAAGTTCCTCTGCAAAGGGTAAGGATCTCTAAATACACAGGACAGACAGACACACCTCCCAGGAACAGTAATGTTTGTCATTACTCATTCAGAGAGTAATCAATACTGTGACAAATTACACTCATTTAGTATATGCACATATACTTATACTTTGATGTTGGAAAAGAAAAAAACAAACAAAATATGAGAGGCTATTGGTGTGTTCTTTCTTCAGCTTATATGCCATTATCACTTTTGCTGAGCTAAAGTCACTCCTGCAGAAGAGTTATTCAAACCACTGTCTACAAGCCTCGGGATCAACACCCCAAACACTCAACAGAATAGCTGTCCACCATGGAGGCCATCTAGGAAAGCTGTAGTCAATATGCTCAACCAAACGTAGAAGTAATTCAAACTACTCAGGCTGCAGTGAGCAAGAGGTCTGTTTTAACAGTAATATAGTCTTCTGTGTGGTGTCCTTGTGAAAAAAACCAAACTCAATGTTACTGAGTAAGATGTAATTATCTCTGAAAAAGTGAATCAAAGCATTTGTGGTGTGTCTGGACTTTGTGGAAAACAACAACAAACAGAATCACTTAGCCACTGTCACTGGTGCTGTGCAGGGACTCATCAGGCCACAGAAGACTCTGGAGCAGCGCAGTGCAACTGACTAACTCAGGAAAAGGAGAACACATCTAGGGGCCATTTCCTACAGGAAGGAAAATGCTTAACGGGGAAGCAAGCTTTCCTGCTCTAGGGTGTTCTTGTACCAGAGCAAGGGCGTTTACAATGTGTATGTGTTTCCCCATGGTGTTTTATACGGAACCCTGGAATCTAGCAAGTGGAGGGAGTTTTCAGTAAAATAAATCAGGATCAGGGGAAAAAAATGAAGTCATACTCACTTCATTGAGAAACCAACACAAATAAAAGAAACATGAAGTTAAAGCTCACACAATAACACAGCTCTGTACAGTTTTAGGACAAGCCTGCCTTGTTCCTCCATTTTTTGCTTTTTGGCTTTAAAAGATTAACTATCTTTCAGTGTCAACAAGGAACAGTGCCCCTACAACAACTAGAAACAGTTCTGAGAAGATGGTCAGAGGAGAAGACTTCTGAAGTCATAAAGTCAATAGTTTTGTCAAGTGTACATTTCCCTGGAAAAAAAAGTAATACAAGACCCCTCAGGTTTAGAAAATAAAATTTACAAGAAACAGCAAAACTAAGGAGGGAAAAGAAGCAAGCAAAAAAATCCTTACCTCTTCACGTAATTTTATCAACTGCACCATGAATGCACACACACAAAAGGAAGATAAAAAGGGGAGAAATGGCAGGAGAGAAAGATCAGTTGTGTGACAGGATACAGAATTAACATTGACAATTCATCTGTTTACATGTTTAGCATTTAAAAATCACAGACAAACACATTAAAAGAGCCCAAGCACAGACTACATGCGGAGGTTTTTGAACAAATAAAGATCACTTTCTCATACTGTCACATTAAACAAAGAGAATAGTGTGAAATTCTCTTTTAAAGTACATCTAAGAACCATCATGAAATAAAGGGGAACGACTTCACAGAAGTCTATATTATAAAAAAAGAAAACAAGTTTACTGCGTCTCTCTTCTAAGAACGCGCCATTAGAGAGCATTTGTATATACAAGGTTTCAGGACATTTCTCTACTCAGGGCCTTGACAACTGATTTCTGATTTTACCAACAAATGAAAATGATCAGTAGCTCACACTCTGGCTCCAGTTAAGTATGTAAAACAACAACAAAAATAACCTACTGTTATCTTCTGGCTAAACACCATATGTGCATGCATTGTAATGCTAAGACTACATTGGGATAACGTGTCAGCTGAGAACTAACAAAAGCACACATAAAGTACCTATCTCAACAATTACTGTCAAGATATGTGTTTTTTCTATAATAATGTATGACTCACTGAGTGTGCTTTTATTTGACTTTTTGTTTCTTCAATATCTAGTTATCTTCATCTTACAAACTAGGGCATATCAAAGAAAGGGGACCTCTTACTATGTCTATTCTGTGGTCTGCCTTCACTAAAATCAAATCAAACCCGCTCTCTCGGTTGTCACTGAGTTCTCTTACGGCGACATTTTAGTTCCTACCTTTTCCCATTTCCATGGCTGTAACAGATACAGCCAGAGCCCATGGAATCACAAATCTGTCCCCCTCTGGGTATGTGTTTGACATCATTCTAAACCACAAACTTCACTGCATTGCTAACATGACTACCACGGCTTCACAATGCTCATAAAAGAAGCCTGTGCCACAAGACCATAAGC
Source organism: Grammomys surdaster (assembly GCF_004785775.1). Taxonomy (NCBI): domain Eukaryota; kingdom Metazoa; phylum Chordata; class Mammalia; order Rodentia; family Muridae; genus Grammomys; species Grammomys surdaster. Next base: position 14,749,903 of record NW_021604568.1, on the reverse strand, counting down.
CACATTCTAGGTTTGAAATTTGCATCTTCAGCATTCAGGACTACAACTGAAAATTTTTAAACATCCAAGTGCTACAACATCTGTTACAACACTTGACATGCAGGCCAATAAATTAAGCAACTGCTTTAGAGCGAGTGTTATGAATGGTTCGCTATAATTCTCTCTAAAAGTATCGTGTTTACCACCACCGGGAATCTCAGCGCCTAGTGTCTTAGTCTCAAGTTTAAGGTAGACAAGTGTGCAGTTCAGCTTACTCTGTTATGTCACTTATTACAGGAAAGCACTTCAGACATAAAAGGAAATTCACATTGTCATAAAACCTTTACAGAAAGGGTTTAGAAAGTATTGTATAGCGACTAGTCTGCACTTAACAAAAGTTTAAACGTCAGTTGTTGAAAGCAGTTTATATTGGTTTTAAATATACCCATTCCCTTCCCCACAACCGCCCAGTATAGCATCTCATCTTTTCATGTGGAAAGTGACAAATCTGTTCTCTAGATGAAGTTAACATTTAAACTAATACACCTAGTCCATCAGATATTGGAGTCTTTCTCTTTGCCATTTGAACAGCATGGCAGAAAAACTCGAACAGTGAATCTCAGAGAGAGACGATGTGGGAATTGATCGCAAAGCTCTGTTCTTTCTGAGCACCATTCTTCAGCTGACCGTGATACTTAAAGGGCCAAAGTTTAAAACTACTTGTCAGCAATGAAGTCCATTGGGGAATGCCACCCTACCGTAAGCAAGAGTGTTTTAAAATGCTACCCATTTGCTTTTTCAATGGATTCCAAACAAAAAAAAACCTTTCTATCTTGTTTGTGCTGCATGGCTGCATTCAAGCTCCACGCCGGATCTGTAACTAAGCTAGGTAACGGGAGATTTCTAATCTTCGTCTTTTTTACCCCCTTAACTTTCTTTCTCTCTTTTTCTGTGGGGGTGGGGTGGTGTTTAGGCAAAGAGTTAAGAATTGAAGTAAACAAAGATGGTCGATGGTCGCTTTTTGGAAATTAACAATGCTCAGGCTGCACTAAAAGCAGCCATTTGAACATCGTATCCAGTCGCTAGCTCCATCACAGGCGCCATGAAAGTGTGCAGAACCATCATGTTGGCTTATGATAATCCGAATCTTTTTTGAAACAAAGATTTCTCCCCACAACCCCACCCGGAATGCAGAATTTGATACAAGAGGTAATCTGTTCCTTTGTGGGCTGAAAAAAAAAAATCTGGTTTACGCTGGTTTGAACCAGTGGAATCTCTTGTGGTTAAGCCTTCTGCTGTGACTAAAATCAAAACTGCACTGTGGAGCATGGGAGGATGGGTGTGCATGAGCGCCTCTCTGTGTATGTGTGTGAGGTACGTCACGTGACTCCCAGAACTCCTGAATTTTTTTTTAAAGCTGATAACGCCACTGCCGTCTCTGTCCGCATACAGATAACGAATAAATGCTGAACTCTATTAAACGCCCTTTACACATTATCGTGGGTCGAACACACAATTTTCTGAACTTATGATGACTGTCTATTTATTTTGCTAGAAACCCCCAGCACGAACGAGCAGATTTGTGCCTGGTAATGATCTGCTCTGCCGGGGCTATATGAAATGATACCGACCTTCTTCAGATCTTGCGGAATTAAATTGACCGACTTCACCCCCTGGTCTGTAGCTGAAGTTTGACACACTTTACGCACAGCAAGCCCAAATCGGAACTTAAGAGAACCTTGCATTAAAAAATTAAGCAATCATTATCTGTTAAACATTCCTTTTCCACAAAAACTTCCTCATGGTGGAGACCATTCTATCCTTTATATGTTTTTTTTTTCCCCTAATCTTCTCTGCAGGATTTTCTCAAAGTCACTGGATCAATATAATTTTGCATATGGCAACCGAGAGTCTATTAGTATCCAAAACAAGAACTTTGGATATTTTATTTGTCACTATTGCCAAACTCTACTCTGAAGCCTGGATGATTTTATTCTATAATCTGTGTTTTGTCTATTTTGAGAATGGTTCTCATGAAAGGAAATCAAGTTAAGAACTACTAAGCTTTCCACTCTAAATAAATACTGCATCACTGCATCCAACAGTTCAGCTCTAAAAGAAATTAAACACTGCACACTGGAAGACGGATAAAAAGGCTTGGACACTTGTCCTCTGGAGCCAGGGCCCAAGCCTTCAGTACTTACAAGTGCAACGGAGAGTCTCTCCCGGCACCCACTTTTTTTTCTTTCTTTTTTTTCTTTCTTTTCTCTATTTTTTTAAAAATCTAGGATGAGGTATATTTAATTAAATAAAATATATATGAATTTTAAAAAAGTATCCAAGGAAGTTGATCTAGAATGCAATTAGATGTATATTGTACTGAGGACATTAAGCATTCACTTGAGTAATCCTTAATTGCAGAAAGAGTGGTATTTCTAATCATGGAAGAAATATAAATATACCCTTGAAGAAAATTACTCTCATTGATAGCTGGCTAGAAGATTGTAGCTACACATGTCAACATGCGGTTGTAGATGTCTAAGAGAACTCACCATAAACACCACAGAGAGAAAGCTAATTGCTACTGCATTCACACATGTCCAAACCTTCCCCAGGAAGCCACTGTATGGAGGAGGTGCCTGAGGCGGTGGACATGAAGTCAGCGCTTCACGTTTGCAGTCAGAACTACTGACTGTTTACTTGGTTTTTCCCCTTACAGTCACTCTGTATACTTAACTGACAGATATATGCTAATTTAAGTGACTAGGACTAATTCTGCAGATAGCTAAGCTTTGTGTGTATATTAAAAGGCTGTCATAATTATATGACAGGAAGACCTGGAAGCCAGCATGTGAACAATCAGCACAAACATAAACTTTCTGGGTAGTAGAGATTTTCTTATATGAATTGTGAGAGTCCACTTAGAACAGCTACCTTCTTACCTACATAAAACTGTAAATGAAGACCCATTTAAAACCTTCTCTGTGAAGAGAGGCCCTCTGCCTTGACTGCTGAGTCAGAAGGCCATTGAAGAGAATAAAGTTATTCTCACATTGGAAGTTTGCTCTGGGAAGAGACATTTAAATCCCTACATTATGACAAAGGACTTCAACACAAAATTTAATGACTTCATCGTGGTATGGAAATTCTGCTCTGCATGGTAACAAATTATCCAAAAAGCTTAGTATGGTCTCTTTGAACTTTCACACCTCATTCCAAATTTTAGGCTGAAAAGTTCACGAGTCATAATCTACCGTTTGCATATTCTCGAGACTGTAATTTGCCGTGCTGTATTTATTGAAGTGACAGGTCCTTACAGCTAACTTCAGGTTCCCCAAGCACTTTCAGAATTTGTAAGTTTGATTCATATAAGTCTAGGGGAAGTCTCTGCATAATCACTTTAAAGTGACAGAAATATAATTCAAAAAATTCAGGAAGCGTAAGCTCAAATCTATTTTTGTGGAGTATTTTTCTTTAGGCATAGAATCATTCTTCTGTGTGTGTAAAGCTAACACTCAGGGTGTATAATGTCCATTAGAGAAGGGAACAGGCCTTAGAAGGGATCTGTCAGAGAACGACATCATCCCAAAACAGCAGCCCTGGTAAGACAGAAACACCTCCTTCCTGGTCCTTCTCCATGAGGGAGCAGTCTCAGATGAGGGAAAGTCTACAGCTTTCAAAAGAACTGACATGGGGGCCACACACGCTTTTGTTGTTGTTGTTGGGTTTTGTGTTTTGAAAAAATAAGAAAAAGAGTTTTGTTTTTACAGTAGTTAGAGAAGAAAATTGTGACTCATTCATCCAAAAGGCATGAGCAATTCAAATCCGACTTTAAAAAGGCAGAGAAGCCTCTCCCCCCACTCTCACACTGTTTAAGAGACTATGAGGAAGCCCTCCCGGGTTATTTTACTTCTGCTCTGCCCCACCCCTGTAGCTGTTCTCCATCAGGAAGCCTGTCAAATCTGAGCCATGTCTGCACTCAGGCTGATGTGTCAAAGAGTGAAGGAGGTCAGTAAACCTGAGCGTCTGTTTGGGGACGCTTCTCCCATTTTTGGGGGTAGCAGGACAGATGCCTTTGTCATACCAGCTTCTTCCCAATTACAATGCTCACATTCAAGTAGCCTGGAATTTAGTGTAGTGAATGGAAACTCCTTGAAACGGGAAGTCCGTCCTGCAGATTTTAGCCTGTTAGATGGATGTGCTACATCTTCCTGTCTAATCACAAGCTTGTTTTACTCGGTGAGTGGTTCACGTAGGTAGAGAAGCAAACGGTGGAAGACCTGCCTTAATAAACACATTCACTTCTTGCCTATGACGCTCTCTGTCACCCATCAGTCCTCAGGGTTGTGTGAGGCTCTTTAGATTCAGTTCTACACTAGGAGGGCGAAAAAACAGGGGTCTTTAAAAGTCGGATCTGTCATACCTGTGTGACATAATGATGCCTCCAGCATTAATTCAAAGACAGTAATAGTAGGATGCTAATTAGACTCATGGCACGACTGTGTCAACCAATGAGGAGCGACATACAAGTCATAGGAACCTTTAAGGAGAAACTGTATCAAGTATCTCTCTTGTGTGCACATCTTTAGGTGTGAGCAGGACTGACCCCACTGCTATTGTGAAGCAGGGCCGGCCCTCAGCCTGGGTAGCCACACAAGTCCCACACTGGGGCTAGCATTTGCATTTTGGTGAATGTATTTTTAAGAAGCTACACAATAGGATTCGGGGCTGTGCTGCCGAATTTTGAAAGCTCACTTTCATTTGTTTTGCTGTGAGTGTTGATTTAATTATGCAGCGTTCCTTTCAAAGCTGCATTGTGTACTTTTTTATTCCTCTTACATGTGTTTGAGGTGAAGACCTTGGCTTTGTCTGCAAACAGCGTGTTTCAAGTTATTTCTTAAGTACTAAATAATAAAGAAAGGAGAAGAAAAGAGTTTTTTAAAAGATAGCAGACAGCGATCACAAGGTAAAGGGTTAAATGTAAGATCTCTGAGAAACATTTTGAAGTTGATTAAGACTCCAGCTTTGCATTAAACAGTATCGCTTCCACATGAGTAGCTGCTAATACTGCCAGGGAGCAGCTTGAGAGCCCAGTGTGCCTGTGACCTCCTCCACCCTCCAGCCACCCACCGGGCCTTCCTCATTAGCATTCTACCTGGTTCTCTGAGGAATTCCCAGCATCCCCTAGGAGCTCATTCCGTACTTCGTCACTGTAGGCGATCCGTGACCTTTTCTATAAAACAAAACAAAAAAAGAAAGAAGCAAGATGAACATTAGAAAGCAAACATTTGCATCCAAGCATTATGGTATCAAGGAGGACCATCTCAAACCCTCGGGAGCCCCCTAATGGAAACCTACCAGCAGAGATGTGCAAACCTAACTCAAACTCCAGATTCCAGGGGCTTACTGGAAATTAGATTTTTGGTTTTTAAAAAAACAAAACAAAACATATATACCAATAATGAAAGAAGTTTCTGCACTGTGTTCAAGTTCTATTACTTTTCATAAGTAGCTTAGAATTAATTTATTCTTATGCGTATTGTTTGAAAAAGACCACTAACCTGGAAAAATACATAGCTGTATTTTTCAAACTCACAGATTGTAAATAGGACAAGAGTGTTTGGGAGTCTTCAGTATGAAATGCACTGTACAATTTAGAGCTCTAAAACTGTCTCCTTCTAGGGTACTACTCGTATTGGCAGCTCTGCACTGGGACAGCTCTACATGGGATGCCTGCACAAGCACATCTATACTTCATCTCTGAGATGCTACTATTCAGGAAGAGAAGGGATTGCAAGCTGTGCCCCAGCTAGCAGGAATTCAAATATCTCCCACTCCTCTATAAATAATGGCCTAAGGAAAAGTAACATGGGTGAGGGAGGTGGGGAGGGGAGAAGGGGAGCACACAGTCAGACAGACACTGGTAAAGGAAATACATTTTCCAATTCCAGTAACTAAAGGTAGTGTGCTCCGAGTCAACATTTGACAATGAAATTTATTTTTCGAGGATCCTAACCTCACCTGTAGAGCCAGAAGGGCGTGGCTGCAAGCAACTCATGAATTATCTAAATACACACATTTTGGGAAACTGGGAGGTTCTGAAAATTAGTTGTGAAACTTGAGTCTGGTTCTTGCTCCCTACTGCATCTTTACTATTGAAGGCTGCCGTCTCTGCTTCTCAATTGGAAAGTGGAGGCGGGATGCTTGCATCCTTTCCTGGGTCTCTATAATCTACCTAGACTTAAAAGTTCTTCCTCGCTCATCTGTGATCTGGAAAAAGTACAACAGTTTCAAAGGACTACCTGTAACCCATATGCAAGAGGCAACAGTAAGATTTCCAACAGATTTTTACAGTAGTCCATGAGCAATGCTGCTTGGTCTCACTTGGCTCATTATACCTTAGAATCATATCATTTAAAAGAACCATAGACGGGAACAACCACTAAGTTTCAGATCATTTAGAAAGGCTAGTCTTTCTCAAGTGGATGCCTTATCTGAAGCACAAAACACAGGAAATGATTTTTTTTTTTTTACTATTTTCTCAATTCTCCCAAGGGTTTCACATAAAAGAGAATGTGGCTTATTGCATATAATTTAGTTTACTGCTTTTCTGGATGTAATTAAGCAAATGATATGCTGGATCTAGCAGAACCCAGTTTTAAAAGGCTTACTGGAATATAAATAAACACACACACCACCCAGATACTTGTTTTAGGAAAACGATGTAGTATTGTAGAATTCTGATGGCAACTCTTCTTCAACTGAGACTAGAATCTCTAGGTCCTGATGCTCAGCTGAGAGCTTCATCTATCCTTAAACTATCACCTCTGGATAGACTCAGGAAAACAACACAGAGCTATAGAATACTTCAGTATAAAGAAGACAGAGACGTCCTTCCTGCCCAGTCTCCCTCTTCTTTTCTTGCCACAATATCTGTCTTAAAATTTAGCAGTTGCAATAGGTCTCTTAATAAACAGAACTGCAGTGGTGTCACAGGAAGGAGGACAAATTAGAGACGTGAGTCTTTGGTATGTGGTAAGGACATCTATTTGTTATCTCTTAAAAGTTCAGGAGTGTCTCAGTCCATTCATCTGTGAACTCACCAGCTATTTTCTTACCACAAAGAGCATATGCTTAGCCTGTTTGTCTTGCTGAAGCGACTATGGATTGCCCACTTCTACTGGCTTCATACAGAACAGTATTTCAAAATGCTAAGCCTCAAGGTCAGCTCATTTCATGATCTTAGTACAATACTTAGATCACACCAAACCTCTCTGCCCATTTGGAGATCCCCACCATCACAGTCTCAAACCAGCTAAGCAAAAGTATTTTACAGCATTACAGGGAATGAAAGCCTTTGCGACAGGCTGTGGTATCAGAGCTGCCTTGTGCATTATTCATTTCATCACAATGGGGGACTAAAACATTCCACAGGATGCAGAAATGTCATATGGAGATTGTTTTTGTTTTCTCCCTTTTTCACCAAAATACCAACAAATTGGCATAGATTGCTCAATTACATTATGTTTTTAGTTAGATTTAGTATACTTCAAACAAAAGAGGAATCCAAGCGCAGAGCCCTGAATATCTAATCTTGTTTTGGTGAGGAAACACTGCTTTTGAAAAGCAGCAATTAAGAGAATACTGGCTCGGCCAGAGAGGAGGATGCACCCACAGCTGAAGGGTGGTCTCTAAGAAAGTCACTCCTCACCACTGGGACTTAGTGGCTGGTCTTGGAAGGCTTTTCTGGATGTAATTAAGCAAATGATATGCTGAGCATAACAAAGTGGTCCCTGGCAGGATTGACTTAAGGAAGGAAAAGACATTTCATTGCAAATATCAGAAATAACTCCCCACGAGAACGGCACAATAATGCAAAAAAATGGGACTCTGCACTAGAGTTCGTTCCATTTTCCAAAAATAAAACAAACCCAAGCTGTTCTTTATTACGAATTATACTTGGAAACCCAACACTGGCATTTTCTCATAATTTCTTAATACTTGAATTTTTTAATGAGCTGACTATAGGTAATTAACCATAACTCAGTCTTGGAAATCATCACTACACTGGTTGAAAAACAACAACTAAAAAATAAATAACGATGAAATTCTTTTCAATGACAAATGGCATGTTTTAAGGATAATTGTTCCTAAAACATCAATAAATCATGTTATCTTTTATACAATTTTAAAAACCTCATGCTGAATTACTAAGTACCTACATAATATTTTATTTTAGAAGATTCTAAGCTAATGAACTGAAACCTTATTGTTATCCTGATAAACCTAAAATATTTTCACTTTATTATTAAAAGTATAAAATCTGTACTTTAGCCAAATGCAAGCATGAGAATTTGAGCTGGAAATGTCACACATTCAGCTACAGTTTGAAGGAACCCAATTCATAATGCATTTTATAAATAGTTAATGACTTCTATACATAAGCTAACCAGGCAAATCAAGAAATTGTCAACATTTTTAGTCTTAGTTGTCAGTTACCACTGTCTACCGGGTGCTCTCTGTGTGGCTTCAGGAGAAGTCTGAAGGTCTATGCAGTGTGTAGTCTACTGCAGTTCCTGGCCTATACGATAAAGATGCAAAGCTTCATCCAACAATATTTCAAATACACATTGTGTGCACACATACTCACACACTTGTACACACTCACACTCATTTCACTTTAGTTGTGTACTTATGTAAAACTTACTCTTTCAATGATTTATACTTCATACTTCAAATGAACTAAACACAATTGAAAAAATCTATAGGATATGACCAAACTATGGCAAATTAACAGATTTGTTTGCCTTGAAAAGCTGGAGGTACCGAGTTTCTCTCTCAACTCTACAGCGATGACAAAAGTGAGTCTGCAGTTATGAAAGTGAAAATTTTAGAGGTAAAGAGATTTGCATTGATATGAACAGGATGCTTGGGTACTAATTGATGGTTTCCTTAACGCCAAGTTCAAATAAAGACACTTGTTCAGTTTGGTCTAGGGATTTGGCTAGAGATAACCTACTTACTTAACCTATACTTCAACATTTCCCAATTAACCTCAATGTGTCTGTGAGCACACACTGCAAAACAGGGAAGAAAGTGAATTAGCTTAGTTTAAATTAATTAAAAATTAAGTTAATTAAAAATGGTCATCTCTGGCTCTGCCTGTTGTGTGACTCTATATGGGACACACAGTATCTGCAACCAGAATGAGGGTTCTGCAGCCTACCACAAGCAAAAACATAACAATGAAGTTGGTTTATTACTAAAGCGTATATGAGAATTTAATTTCCATGGTGTGCACATGGCAAAGCAATTCCTTAAATTGCCTCACCTGGGAATTTAATGCAATGTTATCATCAGACCAGCCACATTGTAAATAGATTTATAATGCTTTCCATGTGCTGGCTTGGTTGCATATGAATTAAGTAATGATCTGGCATTACAATAAAATCAGCTAGTTCCCACACCTGGCAGACAGGATATTTCACTAAATTAATAGCCATACAGCTACATCACAAGGCATAGGAGAGGAAACCATCTCAAAGGCATCTAACTTGGTCTTATATGGGAAGCAAAAAACACCACGGGCATGTACAATGCCACTATACTGAATGAGCTGTTCAAGACAGTCTGTTTCTGACATCTGTAGGACTGAATTAAGACTTTCTCATTCCCATTCAATCTTGGCCTAATTTCCTTCATTCAGGACTCTAATTACTAATCAGCAATCTGCAACAGTCACAAACACTGAGAAAGCCCTTCATTCTAATCTACATGCTGCAGACAGCCAAATAATTGATACAAAGTGCAATGTGGTTTTGGTGTAATGAAAGGAACAGCTTGTCCCACTTCCTAATCAAATTGGTCTATAGCAGCAGTAGTTAATAGATTTCTCTATAGTTCTAAAACAAACTACTCATGCTGGCCAGATTTTCCATTGCTTCTACCAAGTTTTTCAGGTCCTTATATTTAATAATGCCCATGGTTACCAGGTGATACATCTATTAAAACCTGCTATGCTTTCAGAGCCAAAGAATTTAACTGCTCCAAAAAACTTAACTGCTTCTGTTGTAATTAATATGGAGGTATCTACAGAACAGTATGAAATTATAATTATTACCTACCCATATGACTGCTGGGCATCACGTCTTACCTAATTTTATCTGGTTCTAATTAAATAACATCATGGCACTGTAGTATCCAGCTAGTAGTTTTGAAAATATACCTATCTTTGGCAGAAGTATTCAACTTCTAACCACAGTCCTTCTGTCCATGGCTAGGTTCATCCTTCCAGCCACAGAGTAACTTCTGTGACAACACCACCCTACACAGTTCAGATAAGAGCAAAGTGAACTTGTAAGCAATGGCCTGATCACAGGCATGCTGCTAGGCTGGAAAGGCACAGAAAGAACAAGGACAGCACCTCAGTCAGTCAGCCCGTGATCTTGGTCACTGAGTACCACACTCCTCATCTCTACAACAGAGATCTTAACCATGACTTCCTGTGGCTAGTGCACGGATTTAAATATTATAAACAAATGTAAATCTTCCTTAACACTTTGGCTGTGATAACTGCAGAAAGCATGTTCCTCTGAACACCAGCTGATAAGACACATGGTATGGAATGAAGCCGACATACACATATGACTAAGAACTTAGATTACTACATCCTTCCTAAAGATTCTTTCTCCACACACTAAAAGTTGTTTGAGGAATTCCACACAATTTGACTCAATAATTCTGATATAAATGGTGCTGCAATTGCAGATAGTTTAGAAAAATAAAAAAACCTGACTGTAATTCTCCAATACTATTAAAGGAAGTAAGCTTCAGTCTTTTAAGGAATTATTCCGCTAAGCATGCTTGTCCTTGTTCAGGAGAGTTTAGATGCTAACCAGTCTAAACTTTGGAGCTAAACATGCTGCCAGTACTTGGCATCAGTGAAGGGAATGTAGACTCTCATTTTTATTGCATATTTATTTACTTTGTGTGTGTGTGTGTCATGCTGCTATATAAAGGCCAAAGAACAACTTTCATGTGTCAATTCTCTCTTCTTACCACATGGATTCTGAGCTGAGACACCTCAGTGATCCAGGAATATATACTGTCTATCCAGCATAAACTTAAGGTTAAGGGACCACATTCACACCACCAGAGAAGAAATATTCGCACACCCCACTGCTAAGCATCAGCACATGGGAAAAGCATGAGAGCACCAGATAATCCATCCTTCTTTGGGATGAAATACTAGGAAAACAGACTAAAATTTCTAAAAATTTTTAAAGTCATAATCCCTTATTATTTTCACTTGTACTTTCAGAAATATTTGACATGTTTAAAATGGGTATTTATGTTTTGGCTGTACATTATGAGATTAAATTATACCACATTTCTTAATTGCTTTCTGGAGTGAGCTATAACACACATGAATATTTATATGTGCATTATGAGGTTACGTGTGCATGTATAAACACAGAGACTCACACAAACCCATATGCAGTCCATATGGAAAAAGAATTCTCTGGGCTGTGCACGGCTAAAATAGACTTTTACTTAGAGTAGGAAAGCTGACCACATTGCTGCTCCATCATTTAACGATTTGCAAAACAGGCAGGCCCACGACTCAGGTACCTGCACCCCTTCATTTCCTCTTGCAGTGTTTCCAAACTTGAGCTGAGGTTTCTGACTAACACTGGTATTTCGAATGCCACAGGAGTTAGCTAGGACCACGGACCGCTGCTTCCACACGCTTGCAGCTTATGACTTTTGACACTGGTCCTGAATATGGTGTGTCTGTGCCTTAAATCATGTTGGCTTGTCAGTCAACAATTAAGTTACATCATTCAGAAAATCAGTTCATGATAGAATGTGCAGATGTTAGTGTCAGCATCTGGAACTGTGTGAGTGTGCAGTGAGAGATCCAATTCTTTAAAGTCTTTCTGAGAATAAAATAATTCCATAGACTTAACCTGAAATAACACCCCCACTGGAAATGATACACTGATAAGCGAAAGCCATGCAGCAGATACTCTGTTTGTATTAAACTCAACTGTCAAAGCAGGTCATAAATTAGTGTAATTAACTCACATACCTATAATTTTTCTATGAAAAATGCCTAGTATCCCTTGAAAGGCTGCCCATGGCATAATTTGGGTAATTCACGCATCTAACAAGTGATGCTGGGGGCTCTGTCTTACTGACACTGAGAAACTGTGGTGCTTTGACTAGGCATGGATTTTACAGACTCATGTGTTTGAATGCTTGGCCCATAGGGAGTGGCACTTCTAGGTGGTGTGTCCTTATTGGAGTGTGTGTGGCCTTGTTGGAGGAAGAGTGTCACTATGGGAATGGACTTTGAGGTCTCCTACGGTCAAGCTCCAGCCAGTATGGGACACAGTCCCCCTCTGATGTCTGTAGATCAAGATGGAGAACACTCAGCTCCTTCTCCAGCATCATGTCTGCCTGCATACTGCCATGCCTCCCACCATGGTGATAATGGACTAAACCTCTGAAAGTGTAAACCAGCCCCAGTTAAATATTGTCCTTTATGGGAATTACTTTGGTATAGTGTCTTCACAGCACTAAGACAAGCTAAGACAGAAGTTGGTACCAGGAAATGGGATAGTGCTGTGATAGGTGTGACTATGATTTGGTTTGATTTGGGTTTTGAAAAGCAGTAGACTGACTGCTTTAAGTAGGGCTTAATGGGCCATCCTAGAGAAGCTGGAAGACAGTGTTCCTGAGAGTGTCGTGGATTGTGGGTCCTGGATCAAGAGGTTTCAGAGCAAAAGAATTTTAGCATGTAGCCTAGAGACTGCTCTTGTGCTATTTTGGTGAAGAATGTGGCTACGTTTTGCCCTTGTCTGAAGAGTCTGCCTGAGGCTAAAGTGAAGAGACTGAGATTAATTGCATTGACAAAGGAAGTCTCAAAACAGTCCAGCATAGATTTTTGTCCTCTGGTTTACTCCTATGAAGAGTGTTTTGATCAACTGCATCAAGCTTAGAAAAGAAAAATACAAAATGTATGGTTCAAGTACTAAAGGGATACCAGGAAGGGGAATGGAGCCAAATCCCATGTTCTAGGATAAAGAATGGAATTATGGGAGTGGTGACCTTGGAGCACAATCTTACCCAGCTAAGCCTATTGTCTGTGTTTCCAGTTGAACAAGGGATAGTAACATCATGTTAGGCATTATTATAACCACTGTTTTCAATTAGACTTTTAATCTGGAATAAACTACAATCCAGAAATGGAGGACGTATCTGTGACCTAGGTTTTGAGCCTGCAAGACACAGGCTTTTAATCTGAATCGTGAGGCACAGTGACTGTGAAAAGCTTACGTGCAGTAACCACCTACTGATGTCCCATTTACTCCACAACTCCTAAACAAGACTGTCTTACCATTCTTCACATGTTCCCAGGATGCTCACAGATTCACTAGCTGCCAAAGTCCACTGACTCTGTTTACTTAAATAACCTTTTGATTTCTGATAGCTTTAGATTTATATAAAAGTTGCAATAAAAAGAGAGAGTTCTCATTCAATCCACATCCAGTTTGTCACACACAGTTAAGGAGTTACACGTGCATCCTCTTGTATTTCGTATTTCTGTAATTGTTCCAGTTCCCAAGTAAGGACTTTAAAGCTTATTATCTATTAATTAAATAAATGTCTTGGATATAAGCTTTGGCTTGTTCCCGAACTAGCTTGTAACTTACATTAACCTGTTTATACTATTCTATATCTCCCACATGGCTAGTTACCTCTTCTCAGTTTCATATGTCTGACTCCTCCAAGGCTGGGTGAGGAATCTTCCCCACTTTACTATTTCCTAGAGTTTCTCCCTCCCTCCCTCTCTGTCTTTGTCTCTCTGTTTCTCTCCCTCCCCCCCTCTGTGCCTCTCTCTCTCTCTCTCTCTCCCCCCCCCCTGAATCTTTCACCTTCTAATCCTGCGCCAATCAGAAGGTGCCTTAGGCAGGCAAGGAAGGACAGAGACACATCTTCACACACTACAGATAAACATTATCCCTACATATTTAATTTTTGATGAAGTTTCTCTCTCTATTCCCAGATCTCATCTAAGACCTCATATAGATGGAGGTGTAGCATGTTCTTAGCTCTTTTTGACTCAAGATAATTTCTTGGTCTTATTTGTGATGACCTCACAGTTTTCAGGAAATCCTTCAAGTGGGATTTGTCAGGGTTTTGTTTTGTTGTGTTTTCTCACCAACTGTCTGGAGTTCTGTGCTTCTAAGAGAAAGGTCACTGAGGGAAAGTTCTATGTACTGCATCAGAGCACAGCCATTGATTATTGACAGGATGCCGCTGCTGATGTTACTCTTGATCGCTTGCCTGAAGCAGTCCTCATCCAGCTTCTCTAGTGTGGAGTTGCTAAGTATCCCTTCACACACTATGCCTACAATACAAGGACACTGAACTCCCCCTCCTTCACGACAGTGCATCTGTATTAACTGTTTGGCATTCTTATTTGTAGGAGAGAGGCATGCCCATTTAACCATCACCCACTCACTTGACAATATGAACTTGTATTTGTTTGTTCATTAGTTAGTATCTAGTACTACTTCATTCCTTTTGTTGTTTAATTTCTGAGACTTGGCTTCCTTCTCCTTGACTTGGATGTCTCCTGGTGAAGTATTGCTATCATCGTGCACTTCACCAATGTGCTCCTCATCAACAACCTCTGTAAGAGTGCCAGATGCTGGCCTAGTTTCTGTCTAATCCCCTCCATTGTCACTATTTCTCCATCTAACCATAAAACGCTGTCTTCATCCCTAGCCCACTTTCATTCATCTGTAGAACCTTACCTTTACCCATCATCTACCTACACTTAGAAACTAGTCAGAGTTTTTTTTACCCATAAATCCAACTCCTACTAGAAATCTTAACTTAAGGCAGGGTTAATACTGTGATCCTTTAATACAGTCCCTCATGTTGTGGTAACCCCCAATCATAAAATTAGTTCTTGCTACCTCATAACTATAGTTTTGCTACTGTTATCAATCATAATGCAAATATCTGATATGCAGGATATCTGATCATGTGACCCACAAGTTGAGAACTTTTACCCTAAGGGTGTCTCTAGCTTACCACAGTCTTGTGGCATTGTCTGTCTTCCATGTCCAGCCCTCCTGCTCTCCTTTATTCACTAAGTAGTGATGCCCTGCACATGATACTCTAAGATAAACACAGGAAAATGACCTGTCAATCAGCACACTGTGGCAATTAAACCTTTATGTTACAGAGTATCTCTACCTGGGCTCTTTAATATTTCAAGGATGTCTGTTACCTTTTGCATTCAATCAATTCCTTCTTCATAACTGTGGCTAGTTATCACACATTTTATCCTTTTTTTTTTTTGGAAAAAAAATGGTATGAATTACATTTGGGAGATACTTGTACAGGAAGACTCACATTTTTAGAGAGAGGTAGGCCAATACGGAACAAGTTTCACCTCTTCATCTAGGGAAGAAACAAAGCCCCCTTCAGCCCCATCTCAAGCAGAATATCAGAGATACAGAAGAGTCACAGCCTAAAGATGTAACTTATTTCAAAATAACAATCTTAAAACAGAAAGAAAATTCATTCAGCAAAATCCAGTGTGCTATGGAAAAATGCTAAGCAGCTATACACTCTCCAATGTTAGAAACCAATACCACGTTCCACTTTAATTTCAAGTCTAGGAACGTCTCATGTCTGCTGTTACTACTCTCATGAGTTAGCTATCCTGTTTTGATTATGAAGGAGCAGAAAACCCACTGTTTCATATGAGAGAATACACATGCATATTTCCCTCTGTGTGACTTGCAGACCCCAGGAATATGGATTACCTCTGTTATCTGCATGAAAAAGCTCTGCTACAATCCTGGCATTCAGGTTGCTTTTATCTCTGAGACCCCAAATTGTACTGTTAGGCAACCGAGGGCACTTATCCAGATTGAACCGTCAGACAAATAGATGTTTGTCAGCCATTCAATTTGTATTGGGGAGTATGCCAACAAAAACAAAACCCAGCAATTTAAAACAACAAACCCACCCTCTACTGACAAGAACAAATTGCTGTATTTCAAATGAATAAGAATTACAATAGATCACACATCCTGAATGGAGGTGCTTCAGAAAGAAAAATATTCTTAGAACTAATATTGCCTGTTTTTTTTCTGGCAGTAGTGAACATCAAGCAAGCATGCAACATGTTTAAAATGAAGAAATATAAGGGAAAAACAAGCAGGAATTAAATGTCATCAGTGTAGGGCTCTCCAGTCAAGTTCAAAGGCAGCCTTCGGTGGCTACAGGAGGTGACATGGTGCTGTACTGAACGCTTGTTCTCGGCCTGTGGTCTATCCAGGAATGGAAGTGCTGCTGGGGCTGGGAAACAATCAGGGGTGCGAGACCACCATTCTTGAGCCTAAACTGACTCTAGCTCTGTATTTTCAATGTCCACAAAAACAAACAAAAGCTTTAGTGAACTGACCTTACTACAGTTACAGTGTCTCAGACAACTTGGAAGCATGTGCAGGAGTGATTTAGTCAAAACTGATATTAATCTAAATATTAAAGTGGTTAATAAGAAACTACATACAGCCACAAAGCTTTAGGAATAAAAAGAACTTCGATTTCCCCACCAATCATCTGAGCAGTTTAACATCTCGCTCTATGGTGTCCCTTACACCACATCATTATTCAGGAGCTAGGGCAGCTGCTCCTGCATTCTGGAGCTAGGGCAGCTGCTCCTGCATTCTGGAGCTAGTGCAGCTGCTCCTGCATTCTGGAGTTAGTGCAGCTGTTCCTGCATTCTGGAGCTAGGGCAGCTGCTCCTGCATTCTGGAGTTAGTGCAGCTGCTCCTGCATTCTGGAGCTAGGGCAGCTGCTCCTGCATTCTGGAGTTAGTGCAGCTGCTCCTGCATTCTGGAGCTAGTGCAGCTGCTCCTGCATTCTGGAGCTAGGGCAGCTGCTCCTGCATTCTGGATCTAATCCAGCTGCTCCTGCATTCTGGAGCTAGTGCAGCTGCTCCTGCATTCTGGATCTAATGCAGCTGCTCCTGCATTC
>NW_021604568.1:14721544-14732847 GCF_004785775.1 Grammomys surdaster | reverse complement strand
GCTGCTCCTGCATTCTGGATCTAGGGCAGCTGCTCCTGCATTCTGGAGCTAGTGTAGCTGCTCCTGCATTCTGGATCTAACTGTTCCTTCAGTGAGATTCAGTTCTGGGATTGAAGAAGCATAAACTACTGTGAAAGAAGTCATTAAACATGAGAATTCAGCCTTTCACACTCACTTGAAATAGAAAATGAATTTCTAGGGCAACAAATTCAACTATGTCCATATAGTTTTATTACATAAAACTCTTAAAGTAAAAACATTTACATTCTGAAAATGAGTTTTCTTCTATTAAAATCATGTAATAACACCATGATAAATCCTGTAATAGGATAACACCTTTGCAAAAATCCTTCATTGGGCCTTCTGTGTAGTGGCAACAAGTTCTTATGTCAAGACTTAAAACTTTTCTAAAAAACAGGAGAATAATAAAGTCCATACACAAGTTTATGAAAAAGCCCTCCCTGAGGGAAGTTAAGCTGACAATGAAAAAACCAGGTAAAACATAAACCCTCAAGTACCTGCACTCGCTGGTAAGTACCTGCGCACACTGGCAAGTACCTGTGCACGCTGGTGAATAATAGATGGAGAGATGACTCAACAGCTAGGCGCACTGGCCACTCTCCCAGAGGACCTAGGTTCTGTGCCCAGCACCTACATGGCAAATCACAACTGGCTATCACTCCTGTTCCAGGGGATTATGAATGACACTGTCATCTGGCCTCCGTAGGCACTAGGCATCAAATGTGCAGTGATACATGTAGGCAAAACACCCATATACATATAATAATTACTTAAAAATAGTTGAGCCACAGAACAAAAGTTATTTTTACTTTGAGGAGTTAGAAAGTTACTTTTAAAATAAAACAATACGTTGGGGATGGTAGTGCCTTTCTGTGACCCCAGTACTGGGGAGGATGAGGCAGGAGGCTCAAGTGCTAGAAGCCAGCCTAGACCACAGAGTGAATTCCAAGCCAGGCTGAACTAGAGCCAGACCATATCTCCATAAAAAGAAAGTAGCAGAAACAACTCTGATCCCCTCCCCCAGAAAAGAACCACAAAGGATGCATGATACATACAACTTACTCAAAAGGATTTATACACATTATACAGGCACGTGCACAAAGAAAATTTAAAATATATAAATAGAGGTAAAGTGCATATCCATGTTCTTTGCATCATTCGACACACATCTTTAAATGCTTAAGATTAATGTCAAACAGTTTTTGAAACTAAACAACAAGTGTGAGAACATCATTGGTGAAAGTGGGGTGCAGGAGAGCCAACTAACTGTCAAAGAAACCCTCCATTAGGTAAGCAACAGTCTGAAACAGAAATGTAAACCCATCTTTCATTTTAACTTGAGGCAATTCTAACTGTACTCTCTACTGTCTCTGTATATGCTATATGAGTTTACTGGCACTGTTATAAGTCAGCATCATGATTTGGTTTCCTTAGTTTACCTATTGGTATAGATTCCAAAGCCATATCAGAGATATTGAACGCTGTCATTCTGACATAAAAGAATATCATATACCATATGAAATAGCTTGTCAATGAGGCACAATCATTTTCTCTATTTTATTTCAGGTTACAAGTTTTGAAGACAGTAATTCTAAGTCAGATTGCTTAGCACAGAATACATTATTTATTTATTTTATAGAAATACCCAGAGGAAATCAGTATCAGACTCACTGTGGTGTTGTAGCACTGACCTGACATCCTTTGCCTCACTCACAGGCCACCCTCTAATGTTCTGAGGAGAATAGACACTACCAGGTACTTAGACAAATGGCCCATGAACTTGGACCTGACTTGGCAATGAAGGCACTGCTGATCTGTCTAATTTTGACTGTGATAGCACTGGACAGGGAGTGAATGTAATTCTGGTCTCTGAAAAGAACAGAGCCAATTTTGGTGCTCTATAAATATTCAATAATAATAGGACCTCAGGGCTAGAAGGGACCTTGAGAGTCCTCTAATACACCCGCTCCCTCATATCACCCTACGCTGAATGGATCACATGAACCTCGAAGAGGAGGGCCTGTAGCTTTCCACAAAGAAGCTCAAGACAATCACTGGTTAATGTCAGGGTTATTTTCTAAAATCTCCCGAAACAAAGGACCACAGTTACACACACAGAAGAGACCAGCACACAGCTGCACACCATACTTGGCATGAGAGCTCTGCACACACTTGAAGACATTTGGCAACTCTGCAACCTTCCATTCAGGGAAATGATCCCGGGATCTTCATTCATCTTCCTAATTTTCCAACCCTTTAATCATCTGAGGGCACAGCGCAGAATTTTCTTTGAATTATCTTTAAGCACAGTTGGTTCAATTGTATACAGAGATGGACAGAAGTCTTCTAGAACCTAACATGAGCAATGTGCGCTCAGTATAACTCTTAATATGTGAATTTGGGAAGGTAATTTATTTTCTCTGTTTTTATCTCTGCCTCATATCATATGTACATTGTTTTTTTTTTCTTTTTATGATGCTTAGAATGGAACTCAGGGCTTAGGAACATACTAGACAAAGTCCACTAAGCTGCAACACTGGTGCCATACTTTAGTACGGTTTTTGGAGTTAGTTGCTATCACTCATTAGTTTCACATATTTAAAGTAGACAAGCCTCCGATTCAGCATACAGTTAGCCTGAGCTCAGAGTCCACCTTGGATTAAGAACCCTGTGTACTTTAGGGCAGCTTGAAATAAACCTTACAGAACAGTGAGTCCACTGCTTATCACATAAGAGACATTTGAGAAAAGTCACCATTCTGATGACAGCCACCAGTGAGTTTACTCCTTCTAGCCTGCTAAACTGGATGTGTGTGAGCAGCACTCCTCTAACAGCAGATATGGCCCAAGCCCTCCTGACTGAGGACCAGCAGGCTACTCACTTCCTCTTGGCTCCTGAAACTTAGCTTGGGCTCTCATTTTTTGGCCTTTTAGCTCTGACCTTGTTGATGTGTGACTGCAACCTTCTCTGCTTGGAACCTCTTAATTTTTTAAAAGTTTTGGTTCTCACTCATCTTCTGCTCTGTCTCTTGAAGAGAAAACACTTTATCTCAAGCCCCGAAGAACTCACAAAGTAATACAACATGAAAGTGTCAAAGACATGTACTTTATTATGAGCAAACTACTTCACAGTCTGAGTTAAATTGAGTATGATGTAAACCCCAGCTCGGCTCCTGTCTGTGTAGCTATAGGGAGGATGAAGTATCTGGAATAAAAAACGCATGCTCTGTAGCAAAGTCTGAAACCTCTCTGTGGCCACAGCTTCCTATGTTAAGAGGTTCCCTAACCCATTGTTCTTGAGGAATAAGAACAAATACACTCTAAAATCTCCACTTAGGGCAAAACTAAACATAGACATTTATTCACAGACACAAATATATGAAGAAGTGTCCCAAAGCTAATGAAATCACACAGAGGTCACATGAGGGAGACGACATGGCACGGAGGTTGACAAGAATACTGAACAGCAGCTGTATTCAAAAAGCACCAGCCAGAGCAGACCATTCGAAAGCATAAAACCTCACTCAATTTGGAGCTTTGAAATGGAGTTGAGAAACAGGAATAATCCAGCTGCTGGCAGAAGCACCCTCAGAAAGAAATTGTTCAAAGCAGCAAAGGTTGTAGGGTTATATACAGAAGAAGTATACTTCTCAGCATATGGGGAAAAGCATAGAGAACACAGTTAGACATGAGCAAGTGAACAAGTTAGAGAAAGAACAAAATCAGAGTTTTGAACACCTATCAGAAAGCTAGTGATATAAACAAATTTGTTTTAAGTAAATTATTTAAGTAAATAAAGTTAGTTTCAGAAAACAGTGACCCTGTTATAAAAGAGATCCTAAGCATTCTCTTCTTTCAATGGTTGGAAGTCCTTATGGACACACAGTTAAAAAGAACCAACAAATCACCCAACAGACTTCAAAGTCTGCATAGGGGCTGGTACACAGGGCAGGGTTTCAGAAAACCCAAGCTACAGAATGAGGTACTGGGCCCTCTGACCACCAACCAATGCACAGGAGAGCTGAAAGAAGCCACATCACACAGCAGAAGAGCCAAGGTATTTCTCCCAGCCCCACTCCACTCCCCACAGGACTCCAGCTCTGGGCCTGGTGTGTGGACAGCACCAAGACATCTCATGTTTTAGGATCTGGACATCTGAAGGTGCAATGCAAGACATCAAAGCTAAGACCAGTGTACAGGGTACTTGAGATCTTGGCTGTTAAAGGCTAGATCTAGGCCACAGGAACTACGGAAAGCTATCTGAAACACTCCAGAATTTTAGGCCATTAACTGTTGGCAGAAGAGAGGAAGGGCACACGGGGCCTTAGAAACACACAGTCATCTGAGACATTCTGGATCTTCAAAGAGTGGAAAATGAGGCTCTATGCACCAGGGAAGACAGAAAGCACAAAGAGACAAGCCAGGAAGCCAAGTTGGCAGTAGGACTATGAAACTTGAGGTTCAACCGAAAGAGACAGGGTCTCTAGAGGTGCTGAAAGATTCAGCCCTGCTGAGAGACAACTCAAACCCAAGCTCCAAACACATGCACTGAACAGACAACAGCACCACACCCTCATATACAGCCCCACAACAGGCCGATCCAGCCTCACAGCTGGGCTCAAACACAGGCGAGTGTTGTTTGGACCATCACTGGTTTTAAGAAAAATATTACTCTTTGACTCATTTGGCCATTGATTGTATATCTTTATAAGACATACGGCATATAATTTTTAAAATTTCAAAGACTTGTAAGGGGTCTTCAAAGCTCAGGAAGGAAGAGGGTGCCTGCCAGGCTAAATTTTCACACACCAAGTCTATACCATTACAATGGCAGCAACGTAAGTAAAAAGACATTTTAGGTAGGTGGGAACTGAAAGAATTCCTCTCTAATGAAGCTGCCCCACTAGAGATGTTGCCAAGGGGCCAAGTACTTGCCTTCCACACATAAGGCCCTCAGCCTGCAAAGAAAAACGTTATTATGTACATTGAAGATTTTGCAAGAATTTTAAAAATAAATAAAAAGCTCCAATTAGTGTAAATTTGAGGGCAAGCATATTTTTCTAACCATGTCATGAAGTTCATAGCACTGTAAAGGTAGAATATATAATATGACAAAAATAAAATGTTTGGGAGACAAGCAAATGGAGCTCTTCTGAATAAGCCTCATGCTGCCCATAAAGTAACATGATACTGTTTAAATGTAGACACAGTAACCTAAAGGCTCACACTGTACTTTCTATGAATTGTCAAAAAATAACACCAAGAAGTATAACTAAAATTTAAATAGAGTAGACAGAACCAAATACTGAAAATGTTGTCAAGTACCCAAAAGAAGAGAAGAAATAAGGAGCTGTTCACCTGACTGATGACATACAGTCAATGAATTCATAAAACAGGTTCTCTGACTCTATGAAAATAAAGGAGTGCTAGGGCTCTTCACACACTGATACAGAGAAGGCCCTCAGACCCACTCAAGGGTTAAAGAGCTTCGTGTGCTATCAACTAAGGGTGAAAGAGCTGTGTGTGCTATCACACATACCCTTGTGCCGCTTTTGCCAAGCACACCATTTTGTTACTATTTGAAGGAAAGGTAGGAAATGCACACTTGTTCTTGCTTGCATACAGATCTAGAAAAATGCTCAAGAATTCACTAACAGTAGTTACCTGTACTGGAAACCTGGGGGAGTCAGAATAAGGCACCGGGATAGGAAACAGATGGCGGGGGAATTCCATGGGCATCTTTGTTACACTTATCATGACCATCACCACCATGCCAGCACCACCCTCTCGACCATCTGCTGGGTCTTATTTTAACACCGTAGAGAACTTCGTGCTTTATTTTTAGGAAAACTTGTCAGCACTTGCCTATGAATATTTTGTTGAATAGCTTACATAATAGGAAAATTTCAAGGTTACAGAATTTTCCAAAACAATGGAACCATTTCCCAAGGGAGACAAAGGGTTGGCCAGGAGGCTGACAGGGATGCCACAGGGAGCAATCATGCTCTGTACCCTGTAAGAAGGTACAAGAATTTAGTGAACCCTTTTCACTTCCAGTTTCTGAAGATCTGTGACATCAGACAAATGGGCAGATCTATGCGCAGGCAAAATAAGAAGGGGTCACTAAACAATGGCAGAGACCAATCAATAGACCTCCAAAACTGGGCAGGTAAATGGTGAACTTAGGAACTAAGTATCCCCCTAAGAAACCTCTCCATGGCTCATGTAAAAAACACTTAGAAAGTAAGTAAAGAGCACTGGGCATGGCCTTTTGTCCCAGCACTCAGGAGACAGAAACAAACAATCTCTACATGCTTGAGGCCAGCCTGGTCTACGTAGTAAGTTCCAGGTCAGCCAAGGATACATACTTTTACCCTATCTAAACAAAGCAAACAAACAAAACCAGAAATCAATACAGAAAACACTGCACACATGCTATGGCACACACACACAGAGATACAAACACAACAAATAAACAAAACAAACAAATAAATAAAATGTAATAAAAGCATAAAAAGAAATATAATTAA
Organism: Grammomys surdaster; assembly: GCF_004785775.1. Lineage (NCBI taxonomy): Eukaryota > Metazoa > Chordata > Mammalia > Rodentia > Muridae > Grammomys > Grammomys surdaster. Next base: position 14,726,297 of record NW_021604568.1, on the reverse strand, counting down.
TACAGTGCTCTTAAAAATACTGATCAGGAGGAAGGTCTTAGAAATAATATCACATTTCTTACCTAAAAAATACCTCATGAGCTCTAACCTAGAATCTGTCTACAGAGAATGGAAAGATTTACAGTTATTAAAATAATTTAATCATAAAAACAAAATTATATGAATTATTTATAAAATTAAAAGTGCTAGACATTTCTAAGAAGACATAAAGGCTCCTGATAGTTTGGGGAGGTTCTATGAATAAAGCTACCAAGTTTTATTGAGCAGCTTGTTCTTAGCATTAAGATAAATAAAACTAATGAGAGAATAAGGAGATGAAAGTCAAAAGCAAGGACTTCAAACATTAACAAGAAGGCAGAAAACAAGACAACAGTAGACAATGAAAACAGAAAACCAGACAGAGCCCAAGTGAGCAGGGCATCCAGTTCCAGGAAGGAGGTGCTAAGGCTGCCTTAGAGAATTAGGGTACATGCTGGGAAAGGGCCCCAAGCACAGGCTCATTTCTGAGGTATCGTGTCTCCTATAGTGGGAAGAAATACAATAGAAAAAAAGGCTAAACACCTAAACTCCTCCTCATACATATTTTTAAATGCCATATCCTACTTCCTCTAAATGCAAGAATATTTACAGGCAGACACCAGAAAAGGGCACTCTGCAAAGAGCCTGGAGATTTCTGCATTTTCTTTAAGCTGGTGCTGACACCCAACAGCTGAATGATCGATCGACAGCACCATCCTGCCAGTGCGGTTCTCTTTGGACAAAGCTCTGATGGGTAACATTTCAGTCCTGTGGTGAAAATGGAATAACTCAGTTAGAGAGGCCTAGGAAGGAAGACATTTATTAAAGTGACAGACTACCTGAACAGCACACCCACCACCTGAGCAGAAGCCTTTCTAAGATTGTTCATCAGAATATGCTAAAGTCACGTGAACAAAGACAAACAGCCAAAGGGCCAAAACTCCAGCCGCACCCACTCCATCTTTATTTCACTTAAACCCCATCTGAATTCTCAGAACCAGCCAGTCAACAGTCTGAGTAAACATGTGCTCTACAGGTTTCATGTGGTGTGTGGTGCCTCGCTTCAGTCTCTTCTTAAGGTACAGACATTTTGCCCCTCTAATTGGTCATACTATCTTATTAAAAAAAAAACTATCTTGCAAAAAACTTTTAAAGTATATAGGAACTCTAAGAAGCGAGGACTCCGTTGACTTTACCTGCTGTCAGTAGTGGGGAAGCAGGAAGCTTCCCATGAGTCAGAGAAGTAAATCAATCAAGGGGAAGGTATCCATCCTGAAGCACAGTAAGTCACCTTTCATCGTTTTATACGGTGAAACATCAATATGTATTGACTCCTATAAGTCGTACAGTAATTGCACTTCAGAACTGAAGGCTCCTAAAGAAGAACTTAGCCTGACCTGTTCTCCTCACAGATGAGGAGACCACCGATTATAGTCTAATCACGAAACAATTGTCTGGTCAGTATAAACTGGTTGTTCTGCTGATAAAGACCACTATTAGCTAAAAAAAGTCGTTTACACTAAATACTGGCCAGAAAGTATTTTATGAAGTAGATAATCCAATGAAAGGAAACAAAACAAAGATTGCAAATATCTGAGTGATACCAGAAATTACTCAGGGGTAACTATCTGAGGTCTCACAATATTTAACACAAGCAACAGGGAGCTGGCTGAAAGCAGGTGTGGCTTCTTATTGTAAGAACTATAAATTTCAGGAGGAGTTAAGCATTTTCATCCTTTCTTATGTACAGAACTTGTCTCACTGATGTGCAGACTCCTCTAGATTCACTCTCTGGACACAGGAAGAACAGTGCTGCTCACTTAGAGACTGTCAGTAATTAACAGTGTCAGTACAGAGTCAGTGAAGGCAGCTTGTGGCCTTACAGCAGAGATATCTCTGGCCAGAGAGGCTTTCACTCCTGGGAGGCAGGAGGGGATTGGCCAAATTTAGATTGTACCTTCTTCTAGAAAGGAACAAGACATTACATAAAAGTCAAACTTGTGTTTGAAAAACACAGCAGCTGATATACTTTGTGAGTGCACTCCGGCTGAGTCTGCAGGCGTATATGAACACAGCAGCTGATATTCTTTGTGAGTACACTCCAGCTGAGTCTGCAGGCGTATATGAACACAGCAGCTGATATACTTTGTGAGTCCACTCCGGCTGAGTCTGCAGGCGTATATGAACACAGCAGCTGATATATGTTGTGAGTGCACTCCGGCTGAGTCTGCAGGCATATATGTCAGCTTCCTTTCCCGACAGTCCTACCAGGCAGACACTACCGTCATTGCCATTTACATCTATGAAAATGGAAAAGTTATGTGCCGGAGTTCAAACAGCTAACTAACCAGTGTCAGAGTAAACCCATGACAGCTTCTAAAGAAAATCTCTATACAACTAATCCAATTACACATGGCTGTTCAGACAACAGAAGTCAGAAGAGGGCATCAGATATCCCAGGACTGGAGTTACAGATGGCTGAGCCACCAAGCGGGTGCTAACAGCTAGTGCTCTAAACCCCTGAACCATCACCCTAGTTCCTCCTCTTTTAGATTTTAGGCTGTCTTAGTTAGGGTTTTACTGCTGTGAACAGACACCATGACCAAGGCAACTCTTATAAGGCCAACATTTAACTGGGGCTGGCTTACAGGTTCAGAGGTTCAGTACATTATCATCAAGGCAGGACCATGGCAGCATCCAGTCAGGCCTGGTGCAGGCAGAGCTAAGAGTTCTACATCTTCATCTGAAGGCTGCTACTAGAAGACTGACTTCCAGGCGTCTAGGATGAGTATCTTAAAGCCCACACCCACAGTGACACACCTACTCCAACAAGGCCACACCTCCTAATAGTGTCACTCCCTGGGGCCAAGCATATACAAACCATGACAGACAGCATCAGTTACACTCACTGCACTACCCTCTTTTACCCCATATCCACACACCCACCGATCTGTTCACATACACACCGAGCCTCTCCTTCACACCCATGGACTCACTCCTTCACACACCCCCTGACCTGCTCCTCCCTTCCCTCTCTCCTGTAGACTCAGCATAGGTAGTCACAGTAACCGTGTGTTCATGATTACAAAGGCCATGGCGTACCCAGAAGACAGCATCCCACCACACTGCCCCATTCTTCAGCTTCCACAGTCCTTCTTCATGCTCTTTACAGGATTTCTTAAGTCTCAGAGGGAGAGACACGAGTGCTTCGATTAGGACCGAGAGCTCGATGGTCAGTTATTCTCAGCTGTTTGTCTGAGTCCTTGCTTTTGACAGCCCTTCACTGTCAAAAGAGATTTCTCTGGCCAAATATGAGAGATGTACCAATATGAGAGTCTCTGGGTATTAACATAAATATGTACAAGACAGTTTAACTGCATGTCCATTCAGGAAAACATCAGCAGTATACAAACTCATAGTACTTGGGATTTCCTAGCCCAGGCTTTCGACCAGTTCCACAATGCCAGACATGTACCTCAAGGAATAAGCCTGAAGCCGAGCAGAAGCAGGTGGTCTCCTCCAGCGCATCCATGTGCTGCACCAGCAGACATAGCTTGCCAGGCAGCTCAGAGTTTCAGCATGCTGAGTCTACAGCTCAGGGTTACCTTGAGTGACTTTTTTCCTCTAATAGCTGGATGGCACCCATAGGCTCTACGAATGTTAACTGGCAGGGAGGAAGCATCCAGGTTAGTTCAATCTTGGTTTCTCTGTATCTGTATTCAGAGTATGTGGTATCTTTGGCAACAGGCTATCACAGTCTATCGCTGGTGGATATCCAAGAACAATGGCAGCAGCCTGTGCTGGGTGGGGAAGCATCTGTGATTAATCAGGACAGGACAGTGCTGCCCACCCTGCCTTCCAAGTCACTTCCCTTACTGTATCACTGCTGCCTTCGTGATTGTCGCTCACGTACTAGGCAGATTGTTCTCTTTTTCCCCCTTAATTTTTCTAAGGCAATTTGCTTCTATCATCAGCTACACTGATAGCTCTATTGGTTGGAAATGAAGAACATGTAGCAAGGACTAGGGTGTGCCTCAGTGGTAAAGTGCTTGCTTAGCTTATATGAGACTCTGTGTTCAGGAAACGTAAAAAAACTCAGCTAATAATAGCAAAAAGCATTAAAAATATTAAAATACTTCCAATCAGTTATGAGCACACACATCCAGACACTCAGAGTCGAGTTCTGTTCTTGGCTGCAGTAGTTCACTGGCAGCATTACAGCCAGGGTCACGGGATAAGAAAACAAACAACCTACACCATCTATTTTATCAGGAACATCCCATGCAGTATTATAGCCACTTAAAAGGGTCGAATAAACACCTGCTTAAGTAAAATAACCTAATGCTAAAGTGAATAGCATAGTCTTGCCTTAACAGTCTTTAGTTCTAAAGTCTCCGGTGACTACGGTTAAGTGATCCAGTTAGGCTTTAAAGAAACAAAAGCACAACCTGTTGGATCATGGTCCCTGCCCCTCAGCATACAGGTTCTTATCAAGGTCAACAGTGACTGACATGCTAACACTTTCCATGCATGTATCAAACTCAGCTGCTCAACAGTATTTGAGTTGATCACAATGCTCTCTCTCTCTCTTTTTCTCTCTCTCTCTCTCCCTCCCTCCTTCCCTCTCTCCCTCTCCCTTTCCTTCTCCCTCTCCTTCTCCCTCTCCTTCCTCGCCCCCTCTCTCTCTGTCTCTCTCTGTCTCTCTCTCTCTGTCTCTCTCTCTGTCTCTCTCTCT
>NW_021604568.1:14696916-14721444 GCF_004785775.1 Grammomys surdaster | reverse complement strand
TTCCTAGGTCAATTGAAATTATTCTCCACTTATCCTTTAGTACTATAATTTCTATGAGCTTGGTTAAGAATCTACTTTTCCTAAGTTTTCCTGGCTACTTCTGTCTTAGTTAGGGTTTCCATTGCTGTGAAGAGATACTATGAACAAGGCAACTCTTATAAAGGACGACATTTAATTGGGGCTGGCTTACAGGTTCAGAAGTTCAGTCCATTATCATCAAGGCAGGAAGCATTACAGGATCCAGGAAGGCATTGCATCTGTGAAGCAGCTGAGAGTTCTACATCTTTTTCTAAAGTCCAATGGGAGGAGACTAACTTCCAGGCAGCTAGGAGGAGGGTCTCAAAGCCCACCCCCACAGTGACACACTTCCTCCAACAAGGCCAGACCTCCTAATAGGGCCAAGCATATTCAAACCACCACAGTTTCTACAGGTTTAAATACTACTATAAGCAGATATCAACTTTGACTCAACTTAAGAACTGCTCTGAACTCAGACATAATAAAACCCACTGGCTATTTCATTTCTCTACAAGGAGATTGTCACATAGGTAACTAAATTCTAAAACTTCCCATGTAAAAAATAGATTCTATACTCGCTATTCACCCACAATACACACAGACACATACACTTGTTCTCCCACATGTACAAGGCCCTAATTTCAATCTCCAGAACTGCAAAGAGGGGAATGGAAATAGAACAGACCCAGAAAAAAGTAAATAAATTAAAGTAGCCAAACAATTTTTCTACCAGATGACAAAAAAAATATCCAACAACAACAACAACAACAAAAACCTAGAGTCATGTGGATTAGTGATAAAATATATCAACTACTTAAGAAATATGAAGTAAATGGAAGATGAAGACGTAAAACAGGAAAGACAGGGACAAATATCCTTGTAGACTTAAGATTTGAAGCTCCTAACACCACATTAGTAAAGCAACCAAAGTAATGTATAAAAGGGCAACACACAGTGACAGAGCGGGCTATGACTGAGGAGTGGCAAGGTGGACTGAGTATCTAAAACTCCACTAACACATCGTGATATGTGACACATTCTCATACCGACCATGACAACTCACAGAAGTCACATTTGGGGCAGTCTAACGACTATCTGTGACATTAGTTACTATCTAAGTCTTCCCTTCTAAAGACACAATAAAAAAAGCCAATCTGTTTAACCAATGCAAAAGATATATTATTTGGAGTCAAAAAATGAAAGAGAAATACATTTGAAAGAACTCAAACTGTCTTTATGAACAAATAACAGGATATTTTAGAAAACACAAGAAATCCATGAAAACTAGTTTGGCAAGGTTGCAGGATACAAGCTCTATGTACAAAGATCACTTGTAACAGCAAACAAACAAAAATAAAATTACAATAAAGTTCATTCAGAATTAATAAAGTATTTAGAAATAAATTTCCCCAAAGAGGTCCAAGATCTATATATTGAAAACTAGGAGACACTGCTGAGACATACCAAATCTATAGACAAATTGATTGGGAAGCACTATTGCTAAGATGGCAGCTTCTTCCATAATCAATCTATACTGTTCCTAGTGAACATCTCTATCAGTGTCTCAGCAAATATTTCCATAGCAAAGGATGAAATGATTCTGAATGTTATATAGAAATGCCAAGAGTGCAGAATTAGCAAGCCAGCTTTGAGAAACAAACTCAGAGGACTCATTCATACTTTGTTATTTCACAACTCATTATAAGCTGTGATGATAAAAATGTGAGAGCCTGGCCTAAGGTAGCTACACACATTCCCAAACAGCTGACAGTCCAGAAATGAACTCTACCTCACAGACATCTTATTGTCTACAAACATGCCAAGGGAAATCACTAGAAGATAGAATAGTCTATTCAACAAACAGTTCTGGGGTGGGCCACCCACATATAGAATAGGAAGAATTAAGACTGTTTACCTTCCACTGCATCAATCAATCAATCAATAAATAAATAAATAAATAACTCACATGGATCATAGACTTAAATATGAGAATTGAAACTCATATTAAGGCTTCATTAAGACTTCTGGAGTCCTTTGCTTGGGTAAAAATTTGTGAGACCAATCACTAGCAGCATAATCCACTGAAAGAACGAAACACTCAGTTGTATAAAGCATGATCCTTGCATACCTCTAAGTCATCACTGAGAAAATGAGAGGACAAACTAGCTGTGGTGGAGCATGACTGCCTTCCTGGCACTCAGGAGCCAAAGGTAGAGGGTCTTGGGCTTGAGAGCTACACTGAGTGTTCTAGGCCACCATGGGCTGCTTAGTGGGAGACTATCAAAAAAGAAAATGGGGGAAGGTGAATGAAAGGGAGAGGAGAGGACAGGAGAGGGGTATGGAATGTGTGAGAAGAGGAAAAAAGAAGTACGCAGAAATGTGCAAATCATATATCTGACTTACTCAAAATATGAGGATAAACAATCTAACACAAATGAGCAGAAGATTTGAATAGATACTTTGCTAAAGACATACGTGGCTTATAAAGTACATGAAGACATGATGCTCCGTGTCCTGATTCAATGTAAAAAATGTAAACTTACAAGATGTCACTGTACAGTTCCGTGATCCAACTACTGGATTTAGATCCAGAGACCATGAAATGAACACTAGAAGAGACAGTTGCACTTCCACATTCAGTGCAACGAGAAAACAATGATGAATAAACAAGAAGTACAGCATCCACATCATGAACTAAAATTCAACCATAAAACAGTACTACATTTCCTCAGTCATGTAAATGGATTCTCACCACAGAATGAGCCATAATTCTTAAGAAAACAAAACAAAAAACTGGCATGAATCCCAATCTGTCAGCAACCCATAGAGGTAAAACATAAATAGATAGGGATAGATAAATAAAGAAGCATTACCAGGTTCTATATTTCCAATTTCTGGAAAAGGAAAACTATATACAGAGCAGACAGACAGACAGGCAGGCAGCAGGAGCATCTACAGCACAGTGGACTGATCAGGGCTGCAAATGAAGCCCTAAACCATGCTTATGTTGAACAACTTAGTAATTTTAAAATCCTGGGTTGGATGCCTACCATGAAATATGTTACATTATGTAAACTATACCTCCAAACAGCTATGCCCCCAAAAGGCAAGTTTTAAAGAGAAATACCACATAATAACAAAATGTAGTACTGATTATAGAAACAGCCTTTACAAACTACATAGAATTTCTGAGACTACAGGACTCGCAAGACTGATGACAAAGCTCCTTACCCCTTACAGTATGTTTTTAATGTTATTGTTGTGAAAACAGTTTAAAGTATCCAATCTCTTAGGTATCACATCCCTATTTATAGAAGAAAAAATAAAATCCATCAGACCATCAGACCCTTAGCTCGTGATTTTTACTGAATGACAACATTTTGAATTAACTTTTACAAACTGTATATGCCTTATTACTAAGAAAGCGGGTCAGACAAGGGGTAGGCTGGAAGTTACAGAAGCTGCCTTAAAAATGGGGGTCCTGTGTTATAAGACTAAAGACATCGGGACGGGTATGGCCCTCATGCCTCACTGGACAACGACAGGGGGACCGGAGCCACTACAAGGTCCCCTTCAAATACTGGAGGTCAGGCCTCTATCCCTGCCTTCGCAAGATTAGAATCATCACAACCCTTCTATACTTAGAGAAGGGAGGAGATGTCAGGGGCAGCCCTGATTACACACTGAAGACCTAAAATCAGCCATAGGCCTAAAGTCAGCAATAGGCCTGTCATACATGTATACTAACACCAAGTCTTGGGTCTCAGTGGAAAAACATTGAAACAGATGGCTATAAGCTAATGTAAACAGGCAGTCTTTGTGACAATTTACCAGCCTGAGCAGTCATAGACCTTGTAAATAGGTAGCCTTGGCAGATATTACCAACTTAGATAAGGACTAGTGAATCACAGGCAGAGCCATTGCAACCTGTCCCCTGAACCCTTACCCAGCCTATACCCTGTTCTGAAAGATATCTGTATTCTCCCTGAACATCCAGACTCCAGCGTCATCCCCTTCCCCCACATCCTGCCTTTCTGTGTTTATAACCCCTGTGTGAATGAGTATAAATTACAATTTGAAAAAAATAAATAAATTATATTTAAAAAAAAAAAAAAAGGAAATATTACATCGGGACTGGAGAGATGGCTCAGCAATTAAGAGCACTGATTGCTCTTCCAGAGGTCCTGAGTTCAATTCCCAGCAACCACATGGTGGCTCACAATGATCTATAATGGGATCTGATGCCCTCTTCTGGTGTGCAAGAAGACAGGGCACTCATAGACATAAAATAAATAAATATTTAAAAAAAAAAAGGAAGAAACATTACGTCTGGTGCAGTACCTGATCCACTGGGCACTAACTCACCTGGGAGCCTCCACATCTGCCAGGAGCAGGGTCCTGGCTGAACCTGGATCACTTACTTTAGGATTTGTGGGCAGAGGGTCTGGACATCAACAGTCACTCAGTCTCACAGGGGATTACACTGAGCTGCAGATGAGAACCTCAGTCTAGTGGGGAATGCTGAAGCTAAAGATACTTTGTGTTCATGTCCCCAACAGGGTTCCTGGACATGTGGTCTGGAGGCGCTGTCCGGTACTGACCAAAATATGGAAAGTGAGAACTGAAATATGCTGGGCCAGGATAAGACACACACCAGATTTTAGAGACTCAGTAAGAGAACCATGCTAAGTGTCTCCTTAATACTTTTAATACTTGGTGCATACTGAGGTCCTGTTTGGATCTATTGAGCTAAACAAAATACAGTACTAAAATCATCTTGACTTGTTATTTTTATATTCTTTGATGAGGCTACAGAGTTAAAGTCACATATATGACTCCCTGACTCCCCCCACCTCCACCCATCATACTGGAGCCCTACAGGATAGCATCTGTCAGTGTTGACAAGGGCAGTCTCTAAGAGAAACCATGTGCAGTGCAGCAGAGGGAACTGACCAAGGAGCTCAGAAAGGCTTGATGATGCAGCATGAAAAGCAGCAGATGCCCAGATTCAGTGAGTTTGTAACTAACACAGGCACTGAGGGTCAGGATGCTTGTGCACAGTCAAAGGGAAATCACAGTCCGTGCTGCACGCAGATGAACGGCAGAGATGCTGTGTGCAGGCTGCCCAGGCAAGTGCCACTGCAACACAGTGTGCAGCACAGCATGCTGGTGCTGCTAGCCACGGGTTTCTCAGTAGGGTTGAGACAGGCAAAATTTGAGGAGGTGACTGGAAATGAACACAGTGTGCAAAGCTACCGCCTTCACCTACAGCTAGGAAGCATGTCTTGCCAGAACTATGACCAGCAAAAAAGGTGTGGAGTCTCTATGAGAGCTGTGAAGGAAGGTTCACCAAACTACCAGGGCATCAGAGGATTCCCTGATTCCAACTGTAAAGGCAAGTTGAATGTAGGAGCACTTGGGCTACATCACAGGCAGAATGTGGCAGACTCTCTGCTGTTATGACAGACAGGAAGAGAAAGTTGCTTCTAAGAAACCATTCATTCAGCATGAAAGAGCCACAAAGCTCCAAACCAGAAGAAGCAAGCTACGGACAGGCTCAAGCTGCCACCGGAGAGAATCAGTTAAGATGCACAGGAGCCTCTACTGCCCCTCACCTAGAAAGACTGTTGATCTCAAACCAAGACAAGCCTCCTCAAAGCTCTGGGCTGAGCTGCCACATACTGAAGGAAACAGTCTCTATGAAGATTTCCCAAAGACAATAATCTTACTGATCAAACAGCAAGAGAGCAAGGAGGAGGCTGGATGGCTTCTACTGTATTCTTATTGGACTATGCTGATCTTCAGTTTAAAAGAAATCATCCAATTCAAATTCTTCATTTTACAGATAGGAAATCTGAGGTGCAGAGAAAGTGACCATGACCTACGGCCAACAGACACCTGCCATCTAGGGCAAATTCCATCACTCCCAACAATTATCAAAACAAAGACACCCAATCATCTCCCCCGAAAATCAAATGTGCAGCTCCCCTCCCCACACCCCTCCTCCACACTCCTCAGCAGAATTTTAGAGAGAATACGTTACTTTACAGTGTACTTTTTCCTTCTAGGATGTTCTGGGTGAGTCTCAGGCCTACAGGCTTTCTGGATTCGATGCCTTGCATCCAACGCACGTGCTGTCAGAAAGTAAATCTGGAACCAAGATCAAATCACACACCCTACTTTGTATTAGAAGAGGTTACATGTCAAAGGGCGCTTGTAGAAACACCACAAAAATAAACTTCAGGGAAGGAAATGGAGCAGGGAGGGGGCTGAAACACAATGGAAATGATACTTTGTGTCCCTATTTTGAGTGCCTTTCTCCATGCTATATGCATAGCAGCTAGAGGCAAGCTGGAAAGCAGCCAGGTCCTGGCTGCCAGCAAAAATTTTGTCACCTCCTTTGAACATCTGAAGTATGTTTACCCAATAGATTTCATTAAATTACACTTCCATTAGGAAGCATACAATGTTGATACTCATCTCAGAGATCAAAGGGATCGCTAAGAGGCATGCCATCCTGCTCCCCAGCTGATTGTTATTTCTGGGCCAATCAAGGAAAGGAGCCAGAACAATACTTAGTTAGAAAAAAAAAAGTAGCGTCTCCCCGAGGTCTATGGACTAAGAATCTGCAGCCCCATTATCAAAATGAGCTTATCATTAATGACAACGCACACACAGAGAGTTATTTTAATACGACTCCTACACAACAAACATGCTAGATTTGGGTCATTAGCTGAATTTGTAAAACAGGGTTTCTGAGGGCTGAGAAATTCCTCAGTAAGGATGAAAAGTTTAAAGATGAAGAAAGAACTATTTATAGAAGCAGGGGGGTAGAGGGTCTGCTTTTTATTAATTGCATTGTGACTTTATTTATTATGAGATAAGCAAACAGGTGAGCCAGACTGAAGATGGCAAATTGATTGCTAGCAGGTTTTAAGAGTTTGGTTTTTTTTTTTCCCTCGTGTCATTAATTTTCTGAGGGATTTAAAAAAGAACACCATTAATATATTTATTTTAAAGGGTAACAAATGATTCTGTCCTGGGATCCAATGATTTATGATGGAAATACTTAACTTTCTAGGAAGGCTAAAGGACCTAAGATTTAGCTATTGAAAATTATGGAATAAAAATAGGTCATCTGAATTGAGGGGAAAGTAGTTTACATAGGCTGAGTGGAGACTTAAAGGCTACAAATCCTCTAACATTAGAAAGGTAGTCTGGGCAACAGCTCAATTTTCAGAACCTAATCTGAAACGGTGGGAACTTTCTTCCATAGTCGTTATGGAAAGGTAGGTTTGAAACGGAATGGAAATTGCCTGGAAACGGAGGAAGGTAAGTCAGGGTGGGAGGTAAACCCACTGTCACAAAGCTACAACCCAATTTTGGTTGCTCTTTTCCAATGAGTAGTCAACCTCTCGGTTACTATTTGACACAACACATGAACTCTAATTATCTATCTTTTGCAATTAATCATCCAACAATTATCTTTCCTGCACTTATGAGCATCCAGCTGGGAACTGAGTTTTAATCTAAGAGAGAAAAAAATAGGGTATTCAGGTTTCTAACAAATTACTTCTAATTACCACAACCTTTTCTTAGTCATCCCAATGTAAAAATGCCTAAAGCTAATCAAGGTATTTAAATTGTTGGCATTCTTGCTGGTATTTTAAATTTTCATTTAAATTTCCCCAAAGAGCAGTTCTGGAATTGCATTTTGCTAACATTCCTTAAACAAACATCCTGTTTGTCAGTACACAGGACAGGGGTGGTTGAGAGTCTGAGAGCTTTCAAGGGAAAGGAACTTAAGCTGCTTTGGAAAGGCACCCAGCAGAAACCCAAGGATGGTGTATTTGTTACTTTCTGTTGCAAAGATAAAACACCACAACGAAAGCAGTTCACAGAAGGAAGTTATTTGGTTTTGGTTTCAGACAGAGAGTCAATAATGGTGAGGAAGACAGCCAGAGGACAGCGATCACCCTTCCAACCAGACATGTAGCAGAGAGAGCAGTCAGAGAGCTATGAACTCCCTATGAAAGCCATGTCCGTGATATAGTCCTGCAGCAAGGTTCTGTCTTAAAAGTTCCACAACCCAAACAGCACCACCAGCTGGAGAACAAGTGTTCAAACACATTAGCCTATGGGGGACATTTCTCAAGCCACCATAGATGGTATCTTCAAAGTGAAGACCTCCCTTCTGATAAGCCATGGAGACTGGCTCAGGTGAGTCATAAACCGTGAGAATTGAGAACCTGGGGATCGTCTACTGGGGGTTCTCAATGTAGGGTGCTGTGACAGGGGCTTCAGCACCCACATGCAACCCTTTGAAACCTCATTATGCAAGTCCTTCCTGGGATCCTTTAAGTCCTTCCAAATTGGAAAGTCTAGGGTAGGTGCAGGTCTATGTGTTAACTAACAAGTCCCTCCTGTGATTCTGATATCCACCCAAACCTAAGAGCTAATGGGCTAGCCTGACAACTCAATACTATTTAGATGAGGGAACAGCTGAATCAGGGAGGGAAAAACAAAACGACGTCAGAGAACTGGCCGTCACTCTTTTTTGCTTTCATCTAAAACAAGAAAGTTTTATGATGAGATACAATGTGTAGTACACACTTCTAGGTTCTGGAAGCTACAACCTAACGTTCCATAGATCTTGAACCAATAAGAAGTGAAGACTAAAGAAATGAGAGGAAGCCAGCAGCTCCCCTGAATTAAAGTTAGGATTGTTCTGGAATGGACAAGCCACGGACAATGCAAGCCTATGGTGGGAAAACACTGCAGTCAAGTCAGTCAAATGTTAGTTTCAACTGTTCGCTCAGCGTCAGGCCAGCTCAGTAAGACAGCCGGACTCCCATGGCACAAGCCTAGAGATCTGGATTTAGTTGATAAAGGAAGGCTATAGCAAAGTCCTGTATCGTGACAGAAAATGAAGAGATTTACTCCAACTTTGGAAAGCTTCATGCTGGTTTCCTAACACGGCCCACCTGACTCTCCTTGTTCACCACTAACAATAGCTTAATGGGGCAGTAATTTCAAATTAGAATATTTGATGTCCTAGTCACTCACAAAATGTTATACATTTTGTTTCTGGCTGTGTATTGGGCATGAGGGGGTATTCTTGAGGTAGAACCATGGGTCTCCTATATAGGAAAAACTGTACCACTGAACTATACATCCGGTCCCTTATTATTATACATTATTTTTCATTTTGAGACAGGGTCTTGAAAAATAGACCAAGCCTTGAATTCAGTCTGTAGCCTGGGCAGGCCTTGAACTTAGGACTCTATGTTAGTCTCGAGGCCAGCTGGGACTCAGGTCTGCCCCACTCCACCAGGCCTGGCTCTATGTGGATGTTTAGTCATTTATACAGCATGATGACTGTCGTTCTTGTTCTAATTGTGTAATACAATGGACCAGAAAGACTAATTATACATGAAAATAAAGCACACTACATGCAGTCAGTGTAAGGGCTAGAACCTACTCAAGAGCTCTGGGAAGGAAAGATAAAACATACAGAGCAGGTCAGGATTAAATCAGGGTGTGCATTCTGATAGTCTTACAACATTCCCCTAGTGTATGTTTCAGAGCATGGCAAAGTGTGGCGCAGTAAACAAACAATCCTCCAAACAGCTTGTTGAACATGTCTTCCTATAATTACTGATTTCTTTTCCTTAACAACAGACATAACCAGGAGAGTAAGGAACGTATCTATTAACTATTACCAAAATGTTCATATAAACAAGATTAATTTGAAGAAGACAATTTTGAAACCAAACTACTTGGATTAAATCATGTTCTTTTCAGGTAAATACATTATAAAAAATATTCAAAGTAGAAAAAATGTTATCAGCAACAAAGATCAGCCGAGTAACAATGTTCAGATGGTACCTGAGGGCCATTAGGTTACAAGCAGAAGGTGAGGACCTCAGATAGGATAGCATGAATAACAGAAAAAAGCTAGAAATCACCCTTCACAGATGACAACAGCAGAATAATTTGATTAAGGAAAGTGGATAAGGGCAATTAAAACATGTCAAGTGATTTCTCTTAGGCATTATGAAATACCACAAGTGATGTGAACGCTACAATGTTACAAATGTGATCCAGTTGGCAATGATAACATTGGTGGGACTCTAAAATGCAACACCCTGTAGCCCTTCTCCCATACTCACAACCCCGTCTTAAAGCTCATTAATTGTAAGGAATGTTTCTCAATCCAAGCACAGAACACGAGTACCCATACAATTCCTATTCTGAGATGACTTCGACTTTTAGAAAGTGGTACTATCTCTAGCTGCCTTTTAACAGACACATACACAATGCCTTGATATAGATGTGAGGACATTAAAAATGGCAAAGTCAGGGCTATGATGGGAACGGAAAAATGTAGATGTAGGAATCCAATGTTTATGGTGAAATGGAATGCAAATGAGTCTGTAGAATACTTTTTCCTACAATGCACGAAGAATTGGATTCAATATCCATCACTGTATGTACCAAGTTTGGAAGCACACACACCTATAGTCCTAGCACAGGGATGGTAGAAGACAGCCAGGCTGTATGAGACCTTGTCTCAAACAATAACAACAAAATACACAAATAAAAGAAAGGATGGAGAAGGAGAGAGGGAGGGAACGGAGGGGGGAAGGAAACTGTGATCTAGAAGTTGCTGTGAACATAAGAGGGGGAGAGGTCTCTGTTGAAATGAAGAAGCTTTAGTTTGGATGGTCTAGGGACGATAGGAACCAGTATGTGTTCTGTGTGTGTATGGAACACCATATACACTTTAGATATGCTGCATTATTTTTAATGGTTAACTGCTTGCAAATTATCAAATCTTAGTAATTTGCACTCAAGAATATCCAAGATTCAGATTTCCAAAATGAGCTTTGAGTTTGAACAGAAGGCCGGTCAATGAGAGACAGACAGAATAAACAGACAGGAAGGGCGCACCAAGGCCCTTTGCAAAATGCATCTGCCAGAGTCCTACATGGTGTGTCACTTCACAAGGACCCCAATATGAAGTAGGTAGAAGAAGCCTCACTACTACAAGCGGATAAATGAGGAGGAGAATCCCTCCCACTCCACCCCCACTCCCACAAATGTAAGTGACCTGTGACAATTCTCAAAGATGACCAGTGGCTAAGGCAAGAGTTATGCCAGGCTTTTCACTCTTAATACTCGTAACTACGGGCTCTTTCTGACCTATGCTACTACTGTCTCCTATGAACCCATCTAAAAAGATTTCTTTCATTTATTTCTGCAATGTTACTTGGCATTTCTCAGCAACTGTTCCTTAGCACAAACCCAATTGTAGTAAAATGTCCCAAGGGATGTGTCTGCATAAAGTGGGAAGAGGGGGACCACCAGAAGAGGGGTTCATACCCCCTTCTCCCTTAGTTTCAGTAACCCAAAGGACTCTGTATAGAGATGGATGCTGCAATCAGGAGATAGGAAATGAACATACATACACACACATACATGCACACACACATGTATGCACACACACACATACACATAGATGTGTGTACATATGTTTACGGTGGCAAGGTTTTATCTAGAAAGTTCACAGTGGGATGACTTTCAGGTAGGAATCTTACTGGATTGCTGCTTTTATGTAGATGAAATGGTGATGATAGCAAACTAAGAAATAATTAAACTTGGAAATGAAATTTAAAGATACACGAAATGCAAAACTCACATTTCTTCTGCACAGAAAGGTTAAATTGTGAGCTGTTATGCTGTCAGTGCCGTCTATAAGAGTACACATCCAAAGTTGTCACCTGTACACTTATACCAAGGAGTTTAAGAAACTGTCAGTGCAGTTTAAGGCTCTAAGCGGTCCCCTTTTATCAGATAGGAATACAGCATGTTTAATTTATTGGTTTGGTCTTAATATAAAATTTTGACAATCATATGCCACTGTAAATATTGGTAAACAAGGACCACAGGGAAATGTCAAACAGTCGTTGAAGTGGCTGCTGGATGACAACAGTGAGCTGTATTTCCCAGCTCTTCTCTGGCAATGAATATGTCACATTATTTCCTACATGAGACTTTTCTGAGAAGATGGATTCAGTGGAGCATTACAGAAACTTCATTCTTTTAAAGTGTTTTTAGATTTATTAATTTTATTACTTACGTTGTAAATATTTTGCCTGTATGTATGTGTGTATACATGTAAGGGCCTGATACCCACACAGGTCAGAAGAGGGCGCTGGATCCCTTGGAACTGAAGTTGTGGATGGCTGTGAACCACAACATGGGTATTAGGAATCGAACCTGTGTCCTCTCCAAGAGTAACAAGCGCTCTTAATTTCTGAGTCATCTCTCCAGCCCCAACCTTCATAATATCTCCTGGTCTAAAAAAATTTAAAAGCAGTCAGCAGGGAGGATACACCCGTTATAACACAAGGTCTTGTGTTTTATTCCACTACTGTTCAATAGAAATCATGTTCAAAGGACAACTCAAGCTAGATATGATCTCCTGACTGGAAATCTTGGATGTTACCTCGTTTGTACCTGTCCCTGGCCTGGCCAGTTTGTTGATCATTGGCTGCACCACCCACACTATACCATTAGTTACTCACTATGTGTCCCATGTTTACTAAGTGACTGTATGACACAGAGCAGAAAACACACTCTTATTGTGAAGATCTGTAATTGTTTGGAGTAATGAAACATAAGCAAGTGAAAAATAGAATCATCTTAGCTGACACAGGAACAGTGTATGAGTTAGCACAGGTTACAGACATAAGAACCAAGATGAATGAAGACTTAAGAAAATCTATCATGACAGGAAAGATAATTAGAAACGACTCCACAAAGGAGGTGAATAATGGTCTAGGGATTGTGAAAATGGAGACATATCAATATGAGATTAATAGATTAAGTTGAGCCAAAGGTTCCAAAGCATACTAATTATCTAGGTGGATGCAGACTAGTGCTAAAGCTACAGGAAAACCACCAGCAACCTTGAAAGACCAAGCACTCCACTGTCAGCATCGTGAGGCAAGGAGCTCTCTGGCCTTACAGAACATGGAGACTGCCTCTGCATCTGAGCTGGAGACACTGAGGCACAGTGGCTTGCCCAACAGCACTCAGCTGCTTAGCATCAGAGCTGGTGCTCATAGCCAGAACCCCAGTGTCCGTCCACAGTGTCACATGGCCTCTCGTGGCTCACAGCTTGTGTGACATAAGCACAGGCTGGTTAAGGGTTATCTTTCACTTCTGTATCCTGGCTACGAGAGACTCACAGATAGATGCTACAGAGAGGGAGGCCTTCATACTTTAAAGCCCACCAGGCTTACATCCAGACTGTGAGAATGTAAGAAAAGTCTCTTAGTCCTTCCTAGGCCTAACATGCAAATTACAGCTGACTGAAGAGTAAAAACACAGCTGGGTCTCTAGCCTTTCAGGGGCTATAATAGTCACGTCTCGTGTTCTCTCCCCTCTGGAAACCCTGCCAGAGACCATTCTGACCAAGAAACTCTTAATCATGGATAAATTTCAACAGCAAGGAACATCCGGAATATCCACGGTCCTTCTACTGTTGGTCACAACCGAGGGTAAGTGCTGCCAGCTGGCAGAGGCTTGGGTGCTGGTAAACACCCCACACAGCACAGCACCACCCTCCAGAAAAGAACGGTCCATTCAAAATCTCAACAGCACTGAGGCTGAGGAGCCTGTTCTAGACTCAAGAGAATGCCTATGACTGGTATTCAGTGGAGAGAAAGATCGTGCCTCTTTTTGCTCTGAAAGAGAACCATCCTAGTCCCACCAAAGCATCCAGGCAGAAATGCATTCGATATCCAATTCAGAGCACAGAGTACAAGCAAACAGCTGAGTTAGCCTTCCCCGCCAGGTAGGTCTGAGTGTCCATCTGCATGTGACAGCCGTGCCGAGGGAGAGGGAGTCTTTATACTTTTTTTTTTTTTTTTTGTGAGAACTGATAAAATTCTTTAGGCAACTTCTTTAGGCAAATTTGCACCTAATGACAACACCCATACATACTTGGAGAAAATTCTTAAAGCTGCATGGATCCCATGAGCCCCCAGGAAACATGGGGTAGAACAAGAGCAGGTGGGCTGCCAAACAAACCCTGGCATACTGGACGGCGCCGAGGCTGGTGAGACGGCATGATCACTCTGAATGGACGCTGTCCCCTTCTCTAAGGCCCCTGCACAGACTCCTATGATTGGCACCTCTTGTCACTTGCCTGTAACAGTTGCCAGGCCCGATTCCTGACAGAACTCCAAAAGACAAAATGCCTTGATTTGCTGGCTAGGTAAGGAGGATGAAGGAGGATGCTACACTTTGGTTTAGAGTTTGAGGCGTTACCTATGGAAAGAGGCTTTGCAGGGACAGTGTGAAAAACAAATGCAGTTTCCAAAGACCCCATCAAGAGCGCCAAGGAGCCAGCTTCTAGTTGCATCTTCACCGCCAGTGCTCACGAAGGCTTTCTGGAATGCACAGCACACTTCTGATTGTGCTGCATTTAAATAAAACTGCTCAGGGAGAAAAGTCAACTTTTAATGAAAAGAGAATATCCTGGATGGATTTGGACTTGGAAATTTCTCTATCAAAATGCCACAACACAGTGTATTTTAAATATCAGTGTGAGCCACACTGCCATCTATGGCTACTTCCCACTTCAGTCAGAAAGCCCAGTTTCACTTTTTGACAGTTTCTGAACACTGCCAGAAGACAGAAAACCCTTTCAGGTAGAAAATATACTAGCAACCATCCTCCGTACCCCAAATGCATCTTTCTGACACACAGGCACACTTCTGTAGGATCTACCTCAGGGTATAGCAAACAACTCAAAAGGGGTCAATTTAATGATAAAGAATAGTTGGAAATGATAGACTTTCTAGAAAATATCTCTATGACAACAAAGTAAACACTTCAATGAATATACTATGTCTAAAACTAGGAAAATAATTAATGTGGTATCAAATTAAAAACAGTGCTTGTTTAACATGTGGTGCTATTTTTTCCAACCTGAGTATTGTTGACTAAATTCCACTCAGAAATAGTTTAAAATTTTTCAGTTTAAAATTTTAACTACAATGTCAGTGGTTTTCAACCTTTGAGTTAAGACACATCTGGGGACCCTTTCACAGGGCTTTCCTAAGACCAATGGGAAACACAGATATTTACACTACAATTCAATACAGTAGCAACATTACAGGTATGAAGTATCATCAGAAATAATTTTATGGGTGGGGGTCACCACTGCATGAAGAACTGTATTAAAGAGTCACACTGCTGGAAAGGTTGAGAATTCGATGATTTAAATTGCTATCCCAAGCTTTGGGTAGTATAATGTTCCAGCTTGGCTATACAGGGAACTTACAGTTGTTCCCTGGAGAAGCAGTAAGCAGTCTCCTAGTAACTCTGCGGCTGGCTTGTAGGCAACACTCCCCACACCAGTGCACAGCTATCATCATTGGGAAACAAGGGGATTTTCCCTTTCTTTCCATTCCAAATTCACCCGGCTTTCTGCCAAGAGAAAACAGACACAGGGGAGGCAAAGTGTAATTCTGTTCAGATCCCTGAAGATGCTGGCCAGGATGGAGCCCCATCTATCCATCACGTCCATACTTCTGCTTCTCTGATTAGAGATTACTAGCAATTTCTTTACAATTCTTGTATAAAATTAAGTTACAATTCATCTTTCAAGACTTCACAGAATAGCAAAAAAAAAATGTGTACACTGTGTGTGTTCTCATGCATGCAACTATACATTTACAACAATATATATATTTATATTTATATATATACATACACACATATATACATATATAGTATGCAACTATACTATACATTGTTTTTCCTGAATCCAGAAATAGCACACAAAAAACATATGCCTGACACCATGCATTTGAAATGGCAACTTTTAAAATGCAAGCACTCACATGAAGATACTCTAGCGCACTGACTCGGGGTTCTAGGTCAAAGCCACAATCAGTACTAGCTAAGAGCTCACAGCTTGCCTTTGTTTTCTCCTAAGCTCAACTGAGAATTTAAAATATTCACTTTGCTACCTAGAGAGAAAAATTATATATGCATATCTTCTTTGTTTCCTCCAAGTAAAGATTATCATAAAACCCAAATATACCAAAAGGAAATTAATTTTAAGGCAATTTGATACAATGGTATCGTAAGATAATAGATTCTTTTATAATTAAAATTTTTTATTTAAAATCATTTTAGGGACCTAAATAAGCAAAAATAAAATGAAGTTAAAATAAATAGAACTCAAACTCACACAGAAAAAAAGAACTTCACTGTTTTAAGTGCAAAGCTACCGAGTCACCCAGCACAAGTAACCCGTTAGTAGCTTCTAATCAAAATGGGGTCAGGGCTTTGCTAGCTCTCTGCCTTACTTCCTCACATCAGCTACTAGTTTCCAAATTCACATGCACAGAGACTCACTTGAGGAACCGCCCTAAAAAAGCCACCACAGCAATGTCCAAATCACACCTACACCAATGCAGTCACACGTGTGTGAGCAGAAGTCCATCTAGTGTCAGGGATGTTTAGAGATGCTCAGATCCCAATATGCAACAAAGGCTGGAGACCAAGCTCTGACTTTGTATTTTGTGCATGGAAATATTTTAACCAGCTCCAAACTCTCAATACCCCAGTGGGCCTGCTAACCTTCAAACCTGTCCTGCAGTTTATCCTGGTCATTCATCTGACTGTGTCCTTCTCTCAAACCCTTCTCAAGTCTCAGCCTGGACATCACCTCCCACAAGGCACTTCTCTCAAGCCTGTCTGCTGCCATCACGCTAGGCTGGATGCTTCTCTGTATTTTCACACACTCCCCTAATGACCACCCCCCAATTCTGCTTACCACAGGATTACAATTACTAAGGCTATAATCAATGGGAAAAATATGCAAATTTGGGGTTGAGGATATCGATTCCTGGCTAAGTGCTTGTCTCCTACCAGTGAGGCCCTAGGTTTAGCTCCCAGTAGTGAACACCCAATCAAACAACAGTGAATTGTTGAGAAGTTTCACATTTGAAACTAACTGCAATGAAGCAATGAAACACCACCAAGTTGGAAGCTCTTTTACTTAGCTTCCCGATTTTACTTTGAAATACATGTTTTACTAGTCAGAACTGGGCTCAAGTCATTCAGTTTCTACCATGTTGCTTCTATGTTTCAGACTAAATTCTCAACAGATGGGAAATTCTGTAGCTTTTAAACTACTGGGCTGTTTGACTGTTGGCTTAGGCATGCTAAAATGAATTCTGCTCATGTTAATGACACTATTGAGGAAAGCTACAGACTCTCCTTCTGCCTCTAGTTATAACAGTAACTTCTAAAGGTTTCAGAGAAGTCAATTATTAGAAACTAGAGAAAGAATAGGAAAGAAAGCCAAAGACACTGCATGTGTATTTAGAACTCCAGATGAAAACTTGGTGCAAAAACAACTCTAAATAGTAATAAAATGCATATGATAAAAAGGCATAAAATATATAATATCATAATTTCTCTACCTTTAATTCTGCCTCTACTCCCACAAGGTCAAGGAGAAAGCTTGCTTTCTGTTACCATAGATTAATTTCTAAGATGTCTTTTACAAAACAAAATGTACTGACATACAAAAGCAACCCAAATACGAAGGTCATGTCTGTGAATGCGATGGAAGACTGAACGCTTCAGTTCTTTGTGTAAGCTCCTGCAGCTCGCCCCCCGGAACCCTGAGGAAGATGGTTTACATTTTTTAGGATTTTCAAGGATCTTCTGACCTTGAGATACTTTAACCTTTAAATTCTTTAATTATAGGATTACGGTCTGTACACATCTAAGTTGCCAACTAAGACTTAATGCAGCTCTCCAAGTGCTTTATACTTATGACCCTATTGGACCTCCATCCTTCCCCTTATGTGGGCAGAATGCAAAGGTTCATTTCAAGAAACTAGAGCACACAAGCAGGAAAGCCCAGACCTAGGCCCTGTGCCTTCTCGCTATTTTCCACTTGTGTCTCAAAAACATGGTCCATGACCAAATTTAGCTCACATACAATATAAATAATAATAATAATAAGGTATTAACTACTTCTAGCAAACCTGAAACAATATTTACCTGATATTTTTGAAGTGTAAATAAAGCCTCCAAATAGAATACCTGGATCAGACATTATTTGCAGTGACTAAACCTGAGCCACACTCACTCAATGAGGAAAAAGAAAGCAAAGTTTAAACGTCACTGAAATAGCAACTATAAACCTGTAGGTTTCTGAGAGATGAAAACTTTCTTCTTCTATGTGTAGTTTAAATATCATGTGACCACAAATAGGACACCTACACTTCCCCTTCAGCTGAAATGTATTTGTAGGTGAGGTAAGAGCACAGTGACCCAGGAAGAGGAGTGTGGCCATATGCTCCATGAACAATATGCAGCTGGCTTAAAACGCACAATGAGTATACATAGTGAAAAACATTAAAGAAGAGGAAAACCAAAACTTGTTAACTGGTGAATATGTGAAGTAGCAATGGCCAATCATAAAAGTCCCAACAAGTATCTGGGCAAAACTTTAGAGGCGACAAACATCAAGAAAGGGAATCTATTTTCACTCACAGGAAGTCATTTTAAGTAACTGGCTTAATTTTTATGCAATAGATGATCCACAACAAGGCCAAGCTTGAGGGGAAAAAGTCTTAAATCAATTTCACTCCATATTTTATATTTCTTATACTCACAAATACTTTTTCAGCCTCAGAAGGACACAAACTCAAGCCAAATAACAAACAAAAATGAAACTATTTTTACACGTGGTCCACTGCCCACCAGGTTTATATTACGCTGAAATCAATAGCAAAGTCTGGCATTGTCCATCAGAGCCCAACTTTAACTCCTTGTACAAGCAAACTTAAAATAGTTGACAGAACGCACATCCTCAGCTACTATTACAAAGCTTGAAAACCTCACCCTGGAGATCAGATCTGGCACAGTCCCTATCACCACCAGCTGAATGCCCTGAAAAGCTGTGTGCAAAGTCAAAAGTGCCTAACCCACTTTAAGCTGTGCTCTGAACCGAGCCGATATAGAACTGGATAAAAGACAGTAAGAATAGCATAAAAAGCAACGGAAGATTCACAGAGAAAGAAACGAGATGTCAGAACCGTTATGTATCATTTCAAGTTACCAACTGATTTTAGTTTGGCAAAGCACAAACCTGACGTGTTTTATTCAAATATTGTTGTAGCCCTAGGGCCTAAGTATGAAATATCTAGTTCAGTTGGTAGTATTATATTATACAGCCATGAATTTCCCTTGAGCATAAACTTTAAGAGGGCAATGAACAGAGGGGAACCAGCTTATTATGGAGTCATCACCTTGAGGTTCTTGGTTTCTTCAGGAAATATCATTCTTCATTGTCATCTTCTCCCCTTTGATACTTGATACACACCAGGAAAGTACATTCATAAAGGATATTTCATTAATAAATGAATTAGCTACTGTAATGCCCAAGGAATTGTGGGTCACACCTGAGAAATGAGCATGTCCTGAGGAAACCAAGTAAAATGCGCACACTGCTTACTGATGCCAGGGAGACTGAGTAGCACACAGATGAGAACGGCACAGTCTCTGCCCAGCCATCTGAGAGGTCACATGACTTCTGACCAAGAGACAGTGTGTAAGCAACCAGGGGAAAGTTTACTATTTATGAGCAAACAATTTAACATTAAAACAGAGATGGCTTTTTGACTATGGCAATTAGCTTCTTCATGTTCCAAACACCAAGTAACATTTTCCCATTAATTTTTAAACCAATGTGGCTTTAACTTAAAATAAACTGTACATCAAAAGGATGGAAAATAAACAGCCAGGAACACAATTTGACGAATTGGATTTATTTAGTTTATTTATCTAAACAGGGACCATTGGATCTCTTTAATAGGCTGACAGTTGCACTGGGCTGGTTAATAAAACATTCAACACAGTGTCTTCAGCCAATATAGAAATGCAAATCCCATCAGAAATATTTTATTCATGAGGCAGTAATTTCTGTTACTACCATAGTTGCTTCCTTCCTTCCTTTTCTTTCTTTCTTTTCTTTTCTTTTTTTTTTTTTAATGGCACTCTGCAAACAAACAGTGCCATCTAGTGACTAATGAGAAAGTCAAATCTGTCACAGGCTTATAGTTAATCTGGCAATTTTTTACCCATTTTTCTTATTTTGAACTGAGATCACAAATATAAGTAAGCAGAAAAGTTGAAACTAGCTTGCCATTTAGAAGAATTATAACAGAGAAAACTTCTAAAACCAATAAACCATACATACGCACACATGAACACAAGCATGCACTCACACATACACGCACACCAATTTACTATTTTATTTAGAAAATACATATTTCAACTACATAGAAAAATCAAAATGTTATAAAGCCTAAGTAAAAAACTGGCTCTTTAACCATAAAATGGCGCCATAATTTTAATTTTTTTGTTTAAAACAAGCATCGTTACATAAGGAAATTTTTAAATTAAACAACAAAACCCATCTCAGACTCTGACAACACCGAAAGATAGATAAGTTTACACAGGATTCACCTGTCTGCCATGGCTTCAGTGAATATGGAAGTTGTTTTTACAGGTCATCAAGGCCTACAGGACCTAAGGTTAATATTCTCAAGACTGAGGTGGTCATCATAAAATTACTCACACTGGAAAAATGTCAACTTCATAGATCAGGGAAATATCTTACCGTCCACCTCAAAAGTTAGCAGTAAGTCTCAGCAAATCCAGAGAGTACCAAGATCATACTACTACTTCACTCAAGCACACACAATGGGGGACAGGTCAAGAGCATGAACCTGTGATACTTCCTATGTAGGGAGGCCAGAGCAGCGCACAGCACACCTGCTTCCCAGGACAAAAGGCAGGACCACAGCTGAAAACGGTCCTTGGTGTCTTCCTAAGGCCATGTTGCTCCACTTGTGTTCCTCTCTGTAGAGCTACCAAGGTTGAGAGTCTAAAATAAGAATCTTACTAACAAAGATGGCTGCTTGCATAATAGCCTTCCAACCACTTGCCCTGGTGGGACCTGACAAAATCCTCTTCTGTATACAGGAGGAGCATGTGTGCACACATGAACACGCTTTCTAAACAGACCACTGCCTTTCCCCTGAAAAGTCACAGGCTCGAGCAAAGGCCTAAGAGAAACAGTCTGTGGTTTCAATGAGATCAGAGTTCAGCCAGCTTGGGGAACCGCATATGTCTGCCAGCCTTGTCAACACCGAGTCTTCCTGGGGGGGAGTATCTTAGAAAAAGAATGGCAGCTGCATTCTGTCCTGGAGTCTGCAGAAGCCCCACAGTCACAGAGACTTTGCTCAGCTCCGCTCCACCTCTGGTTATTCTCTCTCAATGCACTCAAACAGGGAGGAGAAGCAGAGACAGAACAGAAATGGCCTGACAATAAATATCTAAGGAGAACAAACTGCCAAGTGGTGAACTGCAAAGCTGGAAACTCTTTATTAATCTGTCTTCTTACAAAGGATCTCGATTATAAATCCTACTGGGATACATTCACTGCAGCACAGTAAGTTGTAAAGGAAATAAGTAGAAATATACAGGTATTCAACAAAAGTTACCGTCACTGAGAAGATAACATGTTCCCATTAAAATGACCTAGAGTTTATGGAAATTTACAATGTAAACATTAGAACATATATTTTTAAAATGTGGATGGTATGACATCATTATTATTGAAAGCTATTTTCGGGAAAGGAGAGATTGGAAAACAACCATCCAAGATGCAAAACATGATCCTTCTGGAGCAATCAGGCTAAGCTGATCTTGTTTTTCAAAACCTTTTGGAATGTTCTGACATTTTATATAGAATGAAGAAGTATAATTGTTAAAAAATGGCAGACATGTTATATGTTATGTGTTTCAAATGGTGAAGGGATGTTTCTTTGCTCAGATGGTTCTATCCACTGTTACAGGTCTGGGGTTGCTCAGAGATTTTCATGATCATAAATAAATTTTAATAAGAAAAGGCCTTTTATTTTAAATACTGGTACCCAATGTGGGACCAGGACTGTACTTGAAAGCCCCCAACCATATCAAGCCAAGGCTTAAAAAAAAACAAAAACTATAAGGATTACATGTATCTGTCTGCATGGGGTCTAACTTTAACATATATGCCAGGTAGTTGGCCTACTTATCTTTTTGACTAGAGTAAGCAAGTTAAATTATAAAACAAAAACAGAAGTTATTCTGACCTACAATCTTTCTAGAACAGCTAAACTCACAAGATCCATCAGTTTAAGAACAGTCTTCAATGTCCAGGGAACGAGAAGTGAGCTGCTAGGGCATGTAAGTTAGGGGCTACCCGTTAGAGGCAGTTCTTGTTTTCTGGTCTCTCAAGTATAGTACGTCTACACTTTAAATGCAGTGCAGTCCTCACCACCACACTAGCTCCCGTATTTGTTAGAATGCATGTATGTTCTTGAAGAAGGTTCAGGTATGTGATCACTGATACATATCACAGCTGAGTCCACCCACACCTCTGAACATGCTTCAACAGTTTCCTACCGTTCCCACAAAAATAGAAGTCTGCTATCTCAAGATGCCATGGGTGCAAGGAAGATAGAATGTAAACAGAAGCATTCAGCTCCCGACTTTTTAACTAAAAAAGTCAAATTTCAATTCCTCCTCTCATTCACATTTTAGTCTCAGAAGGGAAAACAGAGGGTGTGCACAGGCTGTGCTCAAGCCAGCCAGCACGTGCAGAGACGGTGCAGGGAATGGCAGTAAGAGCTTCAAGCTGCTCTACTGCATCCTCTGCACCCTGACGTAAGGGACTGGCTCCAGCAGTCTGCAGGCAGCTGGATCTCTAGGAGCATTCACTCAGCCTCACTGTGAGACTGTTCACACAAGTGCCACTCTCTGATGCCACAGCTCTGCGCTAGGAGCCGGCCTAACAATCACATCACATAGCCTTCCAGATAGGGGCAGACAGCTTTCTGGCGTTAGTGACCTGGGATACAAGGGAACTTAGATGAGGGCCAGATTGCTGCTTCCAACTACCACCACAATCTAGACAACCCCCTAGGCTGTGTGCTATCTTAAAGCAAGCACAGCTTTGTCAGGAAGTAAGTGAACAACACAAATCAACCACAAGATGGTGCTAGCACCACAATGCAACACCAGAGATGCCGAGCACTCAACAGACCTTGAATCTCATTCTGATTCACTACACGTTATTCTGTTCTTTTCTGTTTACTTACACTTAGCCTAACAGATTATTCATATTTGTAACTTAAACAACTTCAAAGGTGTTTATTTATTTGTGTTTTATTAAAATACAATCTTAAATTTGAGGGGAGGAAAAACCCCAACAACCTCGGCTCAGTATTTTTCTCCTTTCACTGGTTCATTTTCTTTAAATATTCTGACACTATGGTCTTTGTGGGCTAACTTTATGTGCTTCTCTCTCCCAGGGACTGAACCACTATCATTTGCTAACCCTGAACCAACTATCACATGTGCGTTTGTTTTTCAAATTCTAGTGAAGGCTGTGCCAACACTGAAAACATGAGTTAGAAGAGCAACAGAATACATGAGTATTTCCAGCTTCGCTGGAGTTCCCCTCTGAGTTCCATACAAGAGTTCCAATTGCACAAGAGAACCAACATTGTGATGACTCCAATTCCGACTGTATTTGGGAACTAAGGACAGAGTTTACCACACAGTAGGACTAAAGAAGACTTACTGAAGAAACCCGGTAGTCCACCTCCGCCTCCTTGGTTATATGGTATTGTATGTTGAAGCCCACACTCCACATCCATGACATGAACAACATGCTAGAGAAGCATGCAAACTGTCAGTCATACACACTGGCAGTGGTATAGGAGCAGAAAGACAAGACAGAGCATGTTCTCACGCGCTGTGGAAACACTAGTAATCACGAAACAGGGAAGGCGACGGGGAGGCAAAGAGAAATGAAGAGGGACTATCTATGGACAAGAAGAGTGTTGCGAGGGAGTAGGAGACACAGACGGAGTAGACGGACTTACCCTACACAGAGAGCATGTGCACATATGGAAATGCCATGGTGAATGCTACTGATATGTGAAATTCATACGCATTAATTAGAAAATATTTTAATCTTAAAAAAAAAAAAAGGACTGGTTAGGGGCTCAGTGGTTAAGAGCACTGGCTGCTCTTCCAGAGGACCCAGGTTCCCAGAACCCTCATGGCAGCTCAGTTACACGTCTGTAACTCCAGTTCTAGGGTATCCCATGTCCTCTTCTTCCTCTGCTGGCCCCTGACATGGATGTGGTGTGCAGACATACATAAAGGCAAAATACTGTGCACATTATTTAAAAATGTTTCAATGCCAAGCATGGTAGAGCACACCTTTAATCCTAGCATTTGGAGGCAGAGGCAGGGGTATATCTGTGCAGTCATGGATAGCCTGGTCTACATAGTAAGTTCCAGGTGAGGTACATAGCAAGACCAACCCATTCGTGTGTGTGTGTG
>NW_021604568.1:14693257-14696516 GCF_004785775.1 Grammomys surdaster | reverse complement strand
TATATATATATATATGAATACATATTAATACATCTATATAACTAAGCAAGTGAGTAAAAAGCGCTGGGGAAAGGTGTCCCCATAGTACAGAAGAAGCTGCAGCAGGAGCATAAACATAAACATGACTACCTAGCCATGGCCTAGGAAATAAAGCTTAAGTTCATAGTTCCTGATTCCAATTTTTCATTGTAGTAGAAAATATAATTGAAAAATGAATACTCATCCAAAAATATAATTTCTAGATATCTAAGGTAAAGGTCTACCCAATATTAATCACCTTGGGAAACAAGTAGACTAACCATTGGGTTAGGTGATGTAGTGAGCTATGGAAGGGATGAAATTTAGCATCTAAAGACTCACAAGCAAAGATGGAAATGAAACTTGGTGATCTGGGCTGAGCTCTGCCTCCTTGGGTTTCCATGCTAAAGCCCCAGTTCCCATTACACAGCATGTGGCTGTATTGGTGAATAGGTCTGCTAAGAGGTGATCAGGTCCCAAGGTGGCCACTAGTGTGTACAGGAAACTCTGCAGGGACAGGAAGCAGCCAGCCACAGACGGGAGAGAAGTCTTAAAACACACACAGTGACTTTGCCATACCGTTTATGGCCTCCAGACTATGGCACTCTGTTACAGCAGCTCTCCTAAATGCTACATTTGTTGCTGGGTTTAGGGGTGGTTTCTTTGGGTTAGGCACTCAAAAGAGAAGGTATCTTCAAAAGTATTCCATAAAAATGAGATGAGTGAGTTCAGAACCATCCTTCCAGGTGTTCGGCTGCTGCCCTCACTTATCACTGAGCAGAATTTATGAGTATGCCTCGAAATGACAAGGTAATTCTGTTTTCCAATCCTCCCGTATGGGGGACAAATTATTAAATCAGTGCAATTGTCTCGCAGTTTCACATTTCTTCTACAAGAGAAGTCACCCTTTAGCAGAGCAGAGGTTTGATCTAGTGGCACACAGGAATTAAACACTGACATTCAGAACCATTACAGTCCCCAACCCTGATGGTGCCTTTTTCAAAAATAGGAGCACAGTGGCATTTACATCAGACCTTATGGTTTGGAACTTAAGTGTCCCTCCCAGAGCCCACAAGTTCAGTCCACCACGGGAGCACTGCTTTGCTTTAGCACTGATCCACATCAAGACGTCCTGCCTTCCCATCGGCCCAGGAACGAGAGCCCTCAATGGAGACCTCTGAGACGCTGAGCTGCGCTGGCCTGTCCTCCCTACATGCCAGCTCTTTCAGGATCCTGTCAGATGCCTGGCTAACACAGTGACTAGCGAGTCATCTCACTCCTCACTAGGATGTGAACACAGGAGGTTTCCCAGCCTTAGCATTTCCCTCCATCACACCTTCACTGTTAGAAAGGTATAGTGCACTCTGCAAGGTACTTTCAAACAGACAACTAAGGGAGAGCCGGACACCGAGAATCCTTATAAAGTCATGACTTCTCCTATGAGGTGTGGATCCCAGAGTCACAAACACAGCGGGTTCATGTGACCAAAGGTAACTGTCAGTCACCTGTAGGGACCGTTTTTTTTTTTTTTTTAAACTGCACATTCTTTTATTTTAAATTTGAAGAGTATTAAATTTAATTTCTTGAAATCCTAGTTAGCTATGCTCATCTACAGGACAATTGTTACCACTGCATTACTTTCTCCAGCTCTTTATCATTTACAATATTTATCAGTGTTCATACTTGAATCCTGTAACTGTGGTAAAATCCAAATACCACAAACCTTACCACTTTAAGTCCTTTTAAGAGCTAGCTGACTGGCAGTTGAGCAGTCCATACTACAGTGCTGTAAACTTCGCCTCTTGGAGGACTCAATCTCACACTGTCAACGGCTCTGTTCTCCCTACCCCCTCCCCATTAAGTCCACTTTACTTTGGGTCTGACCACTCTAGAAACCTCATATAAGTGAACACACACCTCAACTGTTTTTCAGGACTGACCTGTCTCCCTTTGCCTAATGCCCTCAAAGTTCCACTGTGTTGTATCATATTCAGAAGGCTGACTGCCCCTTCCTACGCAGAAGCGGGTGTGTTAGCTGCTGCTGCAAATGAGACTGGACCACTTCGAGACTCTGATCCCTCTTACACATGATAACCAAGAGGACTGTTTTGTTTTGGGTTGAGTTTTTAGGATTTTGGTTTGGTTTGGTTTTCATTTTTAAGACTGAGTTTCTCTGTGTAGCCCTGTATGTCTTGGAACTCACTTTATAGACCAGGCTGGCCTCCAACTCAGAGATCCACTTGCCTCTGCTTTCCAAGTGCTGGGATTTAACGTGTGCTCTCCCACGGCCCAACACAGATTTGCTTTCCAAGTGCTGGGATTAAACGTGCACTCTCCCATAGCCCAGCACAGATTTGCTTAACTATCTTTTCCACTGTCATTATTAACATTTTAACATTGTTCTTTCTGTTCTTTTACATTTCTTTTAGTAAATTTCCTAGGATGGCTGGCCAGTTCTAAGGATCTTCCTATCTCCATTCCTCTATTCCCTCTGACTTTCCTACCCCCACCTCTCTCTCTCTCTCTCTCTCTCTCTCTCTCTCTCTCTCTCTCTGTCTCTCTCTCTCTCTCTCTCACACACACACACACACACACACACACACACACACACACACACACACACCTTGCCCAGTAGTTTACATGACTATGAGGTTTCCAAAGTCTGGTCTTAATGCTTGTATGACAGCTGACCCACTGAGACATCCTCTCAGGCCTGTGTACTGTAAAGGAATAGAAAACTAGGTTTTGGAATTCTAATCAATGCTAAATACTAACAAGTACCATGTAGACTCAAAGGACTGTGTGACTTGGCTAGAACCATGTCCCCCAAGCCCCATGATTGCTACCTCTAACCCCTGCAACCTCCAAGTCCTAAACAGATCTGCTGTTCATCTTCTGCAGAGGCCAAGACTGCTTATTTAATGCTGACTAAGAAAGTATGGGGAGGAAACAGAAGAAATGCAGCCAAAGTGCACTAAACACTCTAGGGGTGACTGAGGGCAGAACTGAACTCACAAAGTCCGTTTCCAGTTTCCCCATTTCTTGCTTGTAGCTTCTCATTCTGTTGCTGTACATTCCTCGACTTTGGGGTGGTATTTCTCGAACTTCCAAGTCCATCTGTTCAAGCTAAAGTGGGGAGAGAAAAATATGAGCCACATTAGTATTCTTTATTTGCCCAAATGTTATGGCTAAAAGGACTGGACTCTAACCCCTCAGTGTAGAGCTGAGAAGGGACTGGACT
>NW_021604568.1:14690446-14693247 GCF_004785775.1 Grammomys surdaster | reverse complement strand
CTGGACTCTAACCCCTCAGTGTAGAGCTGAGAAGGGACTGGACTCTAGCTCCTCAGTGTAGAGATGAGAAAGCAGAGCCACAGCATCAGTGGTGACAGTCAGCGGTGACACCGGGACTGCTTTAGTGCTCACTTCCTGATCAGCTCTGGAAGCAGCTAGAGAATGATAGGGCTGCCAAGCTGTGTGCTTCGTCAAGAGTTTGTTTTGAAAAGCACGTGCATTAATCAAACCCC
The DNA here is from genome assembly GCF_004785775.1 of Grammomys surdaster. Classification (NCBI taxonomy): domain Eukaryota; kingdom Metazoa; phylum Chordata; class Mammalia; order Rodentia; family Muridae; genus Grammomys; species Grammomys surdaster. Next base: position 14,693,014 of record NW_021604568.1, on the reverse strand, counting down.
CTGATGAATTTGTTCTCAGTATCCTGGGAGCATCTCAGTGTTCAGTCCAACCTGATCCAGTTTTCTGACCATGCGTGTCCAGAATGACATGAGACTGTTTCTTGTGACTTAGATCTTAGATCTTGTGAGGATGTCTCTCTGAGAAAGTCTTTCCTAGTTAGGAAAAATCACATACAAACAACATGTGACCTTGGCCTTCAGCCTAATCCTTACACACTAAAACCACACACTGATGAGAAGTTAGATAAACACAGCAATATGCTAGCTACACCTTGCTCACTAAAATCTCAACAGAGCATGCTTTAGCCATCTGTCATCCTGTAACACTTTGGATACAGCACATAGCATTTAAGATGCCAACAGAGACATGCAATGATGGCTCAGAGCCCAGGCTTTGTAGTGAGACTCTGTTCACTTTGTAGACACCACTACTCACCAGCCATGGGGCCTTGAACAGAGGTCTCAATGATCCTCTGCCTTATTTTTCTCACCTCTAATAACCTCTTTCCTAGGACAGTCATGACAATTACCTGAATGATCCCTAATGTACTTAGAGCATACAGCCCTAGATTGACAGTAACTCAGGGTTAAAACGAAATGGAACAAGCTCTCTAGGAGGCAGTAGAGAGCTAATCTCTACATGCCCCTAAAAGAAGGAAAGTCAGGAACAAGAACAAATTGGCCCAGACTAACTACGTCAATAACTTCCACAGAAAACACAGCAGTGCATTTGCTTCTCGGGGCATTCTAACACATTATTAGTTCATGACCAATACAAGCTAATCACCTACTGTACACTGGTGGAGACTGAATAACTATAGTAGAATACAAATGGACAAAAAAGCAATTGCAGTTATGTACTTATATGAGAAAATAAGACACTTTTAATTAGCTCTTTTCAAAGAGTGATGATGTAACGGGTGCAGCTCATCCCAAATGAGAAGTTCCAATCAACTAAATCACTTACCAAGCACTTAAAAGTACTTCTCTGCAATCAGCACTGTTCCCTGCTTTGGTGTTTCAGTTCTTAAGCTAGCATACAAAGAGTGGGTTTTCATATGGCATGCTCAGACACATCTCTTCTTACTCGTTCGAGCCCTGTCTCCGTCCTGCTGGCTGGCTTCCCCTACTACTCTGTCTTCTCTCATGTCTCGTGCGCTCAATTACCCTCTCTTTCTGTCCCTTACCCTTAAGAACTCACTGCTGCTCATAGTCGCCTTCCTAGTCTGTTGCATCTCCCTCTCCCCACACCTTTTCTCCCAAATCTAGGAGCTATGCAGTAAAGAAAACAAGCACTCTTTGTGTTTCTGAATCTGGCCCATTTCCACTTAGTACAATGGTTTCCAGTTCCATTCATTTTCCTGCAAATGTCCTGACTCCGTTTTTCTTTACAGAATATAATTCCGTTATATATGTACCACATTTCTTTATCCATCCATAAGTGGGTGGACGTTAGGCTGCTTCCATGGCTTAGCTACTGTGTACAGTGCAGCAATAAACATGGACGTGTAAGGATCTCTGTGGCAGGACATAAGTCCTTTGGGCACATGCAGCGGTGGCATCCCTGCATCATCTGGCATTTCTACCTTTAGTGGTTTAAGAACTCTCCACAGTGACTCTCACATGCCTCTGCCAAGTTTCCATTCATGACAGTAGAGACAAGTCCTTTCTCTTTACAACCTTCACAGTATTGGTTACATTTTTGGGTTTTCTTTTTTTTTTTTTTTTGGTTTTTTGAGACAGGGTTTCTCTGTTTAGCCCTGGCTGTCATGGAACTCACTTGGTAGACCAGGCTAGCCTCAAACTCAGAAATCCACCTGCCTCTGCCTCCCAAGTGCTGGGATTAAAGGCGTGCGCCACCACCGCCCGGCATAATACCAGGCTGGTCTTTAACTTACTATGTACCTGAGAGAATAACCTTTGAATCTCCACCCTCTTGACCTTTCCTGAGATTACATCATTTGCTACTGCCCTGACCTGCTGTCCTCTTGACGTTAGACACGCTGAGCAGGTAAAATGGAGCCTCCCGTTTTTAAGTTTGCAGTTCCCTGACGGGTAAGGATCTAGAGCATGCTTTACCAGGCTGTCTTTTTGCTAGAATTGTTTTTCTTATGTCTAGTTTTTGTAGTTTTTTGTATTTCCTACAGTTGCCTTCCCCCACCCCCACACATATCTGAAGTACAGCTGGCAAAGATTTTCTCCCATTCTGTCCGTTGTCGCTTCACTCTAGGAATTATTTCTCTGTCGTGTGATCAACTTCATGTAATCTTATCTGTCAAGCTCTGGAACTATATTCTGTGATGTGAGAGTCCTTCTAGGAAAGGTCTTACTTCTGTCTGTATCTTAAAGTGTTGTTTATGGTTGGAGAGACGACTCAGAGGTGGAGATACTTGCTACCTTGCAGAGAACCTGAGTTTGATTGCTAGAATCTGTCATGTGACTCGAAGCCTCCTGTAAGTCTAGCTTCAGGAGATCTGACACCATCTTCTGGTCTCTGTGAGCATCCACACACATGCACAAGCACACACACACACACCATCTTCTGCTCTCTGTGAGCATCCACACACA
>NW_021604568.1:14620060-14690436 GCF_004785775.1 Grammomys surdaster | reverse complement strand
CACACACACCATCTTCTGCTCTCTGTGAGCATCCACACACATGCACAAGCACACACAAACACACACACACAAATCTTTTAAAAAATTAAATTTCAAATGCTTGGCCTAACAGTTTCAGGCTTTTTGTAGACGTCTGCGGTTCATTTTGACTGATTCTGTGCGGAGTGAGGTAAGGCTCCAGTCTCCTCCTACACGTGGTTCAGCTTTCACGGCACTGTTTGCTGTAGAGGCAGCCTCACTTTACTGTTTTTTATATCTATGCAAAAAAAAAAAAAAAAAAGGTAGCTATAGCTATGTGAGCTTATTTCTGGGGTCCTCAATGCTACATGGCTACACAGCTGGTTTTGTGCAGAACCCATACTTCCCTAGTTACTATGGCTCTGTGGTATAATTTGAAATTGGGCATCACGATGCCTCAAGCATTGTTGTTTCTACTTAGGATTACTTTGGCTACATGGGGTTCTTTGTGCTTCCATATGACTTTGGATTGCTCCTTCTAGCTTTGTGGAGAATGACACTGGGGTTTTGACGGAAAGTACATTGACTATGTAGATAATTTGTAACAATGTAGCCATTTCATAATATTAATTTTGTCAATCCATAAGTATGAAGGGCTTGTCATCATCCAGGTCTCTTTTTTAACATCTTCAGTGTCATAAAGTTCATATAGAGAGGTCTCTCATCTCTTTCACAGGTTTGTTCCTACTTCTTTTCTTTTTTTTTGAAGAACTGTGAATGGGAATTTTTTCCTGATCTCTTTCTTGGTAATTACATTCATTAGGTACTGACTTCATGGTAATTTTGTATCCAACTGCCTGGCTGCAAGTGCACAGCAGATCTAAGTGGAGTCTTTAAAACAGAGCTATGACATCTTGAAAGCATGACCGCTTGGCCTCTTCCTTCCCCAGGTGTATTCCTTTCACTTCCTTCTCATCAAATCATCCTAGCTAAGGCTCCAGCACTGCACTGAATAGGACTGCAAAGGCAGCATCTAGCTAAGACTCCAGCACTGCACTGAATAGGACTGCAGAGAAGGCATCTTTGAAAATATTTACTGCTGGCAAGGTGACAGTCTTGTTGGAATCCAGGATAAGAACAACATAGACCCATTCTGTTTTCACAACACTCACACAGGCACTGAGAAGTAGAAGACAAGGTCAGTACAAAAAGTACAGAGTCCATAGACTACCATAAACTATGACTGGCAGTGACACAAAAACTACCAAGCTTTCTGTCAGGTTCTTCATCAAAAGAACAGTGTATAATATAATCTAAGATAGCATCAAAACTGAATAAGTCAACAAACAGATAATTAAACACACAGAAATGCTTCTCCTAGATCCAAATCTTTATATTAGTAATAAGAAAGCACTATAAGCTTCTTAAGGGCTTGCTGATGGTGGAACTTCAATCCTAAGAGACCAGCTTTCTCTCAGTATCAAGTAAATAGAACATCTTCAGACAGTAAAGAAAAGTAGCAGTTCTGAAGAGGAGAATAAGCGGCCAGGAGAGCACTGTGAAAGCATCCTCACCACTTCTTGGCATCTCAGCTAAGCTCGAGCATAAAACAAACTCTCAGGACCAAAGAACTGACCAGTTGTGTCATTTACAGTCATCCTAGCAAACGGAAGGAACAAGTATCCTGATGGGCTGCTCTGACATCTAAAGTCAGCGTCTGCATATGAAACAGTTAATATAAAGAGAGATCAAAGGAAGGAGAAAAGGATGAAAAAGAAAGACAGTCATGAGAATCACGGAAATGGAGGTGGAGACAGTGGCAGCCACTCACAGAACAGAGAAGTCATGTGGGATGGAATTAGTTGGCCATTCTGACCACGAGAAACAGAAACACTGACAATGTAGGAACACCTTTGCAGGAGGAGCTAGTCCCCTGGAAAGGACTACTGTGCAATGGAGAACAATTTCCTCCTTCAAAGCCCAAAGCTGCTGCTGCTCTGGTGCATGGTTCCACTAACATACTCATTGAAGCAACCCCGAGAAATGCCAGGCCCACCAGGCGCCCTCTAGAGAAGGTTCTGCCTTCCCAGAGACTCATAATGTCCTTGAGCTGCCTGATGGTCCAAGGAGATTCTGAAAAAAAAAAAAAAAACCAATATCCAAGAATCCTGCATCCCGAGCCATGTATAAGGTGGTGCTCCAAGAGCTCTGAGCAAGTTATGGCAGTTAACAGAAACCCATCAGTCTACCAGCGCAGACACTGAAGAAACACGAAAGAATGCCTTTCAGTTCCTAGAAAAGCCTCACACTCACTTAGCCCATGATACACAACAACAATCTAAGTTTCTACAACCCTCCCTTGGCTTTCAAAACCCAAAACAAGAACAAAATACTTGTCTCTCTTTTGCTCACTGACTTAGGGATCGTGATGAAAAGGCAGTGTTTGAGCCAAGGCTCTCCATGGACCTCATCCAGGCACAAAACCTACAGAGTGCACAGTAGAGAGTGGGGGCTCAGGTGGCTTCCTAGCCTTCCTAAACCCCACTCGTCATCTGGAACGGTGGACAACAGTCTCGGCATCACTCTCTCATCTTTCTCTGATGCTCCTACTGGGTTCCCTCAGCATGAATGTGATGCTCTAACAACACTGTCCACATCACGTCTCAAAGTCCACCTACACAGAGCAACACTGAAAAACAAATGAGACGATATGTTTCTCTCGGACAAGAACAGGTTTATTCCCAGGCTTTGTGTTCCTGGTGGAAGCAAGAGTTTCCCCTGTGGAAACTGGGGCTCAGGGAAGTTAGGCATCCAAGCTGAAATTCTGGCAGCTGCTTTTGTTGTAACACAAGGCTTCAGTTTCGGACTTAGGAGTTTCATGTTTTACAAGCTGGGGTAAATAGCTCAGTCAGCAACATACTTGTCATACAAATATGAGGAGCTGTGTTCTGACAACTAGCAACCATGTAAAAGTTTGCGGTGGCAAGATGCAGGCCTGTAACTTCAGTATTGTCTACTTGAAAGTAGGCATGACTTCCGGTCTGGGCCCAAGCATAGAGCAGGTCACGCAACCCCAGAAAACCGAGAGAAAAAGGGACTCCCAGGAGCTTTAACTCAGGCAGCATCCCAGGTAAAAATGAATCACCCATGATGTCTGCTGTTAGAAGTTCTAATCCAGATGCTGGCCTCCAAACTTATACTACTCAGACCTTTGAAGGGCCACTGACAAGAACATCAAACAGCTAGAGATTGACATCACTAATCTGAAGAAATCCCTCGTTTCGCCGTCTGAAGAGACCTCCTAAAATCGCAAAGATCCTTATTGGACTTGATTTATTCTAGTAAAATAGAAAAGGCTGTATACAGCTCTTGACTGTGTATAACCCTCAAAGAAGAAGGTTGCCTTTACATAGACAAGACAAGGAGGGTTAAAGAGAGCATGAAACAGGTAGTGAAGGCCCTAAGAAAAATCAGAGAGAGAAAGAGACAGATGAATGCTGGTACAAGAATTGGTCTGCAGCCTCTCCAAGGTTGTCAACCCTATTTCCTTCCATCTTGGGACCATTATTTGGGTTCTTTTTGCTTTTTTCTGCTGGCCCCTGGCCCTCAAATAGGCGGACTAACTCTGTGATACAACAGATAAATAATTTGGTAGCAAAACCTACTCAGATACATTATCATAAGTTAGCTATGGAGGACCACGAGACTCAAGATGAGGTTGTTACTTTATACAGGGTGTTTGCAAAACCCATCTCCACCCAACCTAAAAGGGGGGACTTCTGCCCCTAGACCAAGCAGAGAGGGGCCACCCAGAACCCCCTCTGACGGGCGATCTGAATTCTTGCTTAGGCTGCGAGGCTAAGCACTGCAAGGGAATATAAATAAAAGTTAAAAATATCTCTCTGGGTTCCCTGAGGGACAAGCCTGACTGCATAGGGGTTGATGTCAAAAGTACCCCCTCTCCAGGAAAAAGACATCGGGACGGGTATGGCCCTCATGCCTCACTGGACAATGACAGGGGGACTGGAGCCATTACAAGGTCCCCTTCAAATACTGGAGGTCAGGCCTCTATCCCCGCCTTCGCAAGTTTAGGATTGCCACAGCCCTTCTATACTTAGAGAAGGGAGGAGATGTCAGGGGCAGCCCTGCTTACACACTGTAGGCCTAAAATCAACCATAGGCCTAAAATCAGCAATAGGCCTGTCATACATGTATACTAACACCAAGTCTTGGGTCTCGGTGGAAAAACACTGAAACAGATGGCTATAAGCTAATGTCAACAGGCAGCTTTTGTGGAAATTTATAAGCCTGAGTAGTCATAGACCTTGTAAATAGGTAGCCTTGGCAGACAATACCAACTTAGATAAGGACAAGCGAGTCATAGGCAGAGTCATAGTGAACTGTCCCCTGAACCTTCACCTAGCCGATACCCGGTTCTGAAGATATCTGTATTCCCCCTGAACATCCACACTCCAGTGTCATTCCCTTCCCCACATCCTGCCTTTCTGTGTTTATAACCCCTGTGTGAATTAATTACGATTTGAGAAAAAAAAAAAAAGTCTGGGAAAAAAAAAAGAAACAAATTGGAAATTTTTATTTATGCTGATTTTACTGTAAATATTCATACAATTTTTTTTATAAAATAAAAAAGTAAAAAAATAAAAAAATAAAAGTAGGCATCCCTGGAGCTGGATTTACAAGCCAAACTAGCTCAACCAGTGAGCCTAAGGGTCCAGTGGGAGACTCTGCCTCAAAAAATAAGGTGAAGAGAAATTGAAGAAAATACCTGATGTAAACTTCTGGCCTCCACATCCATATGTACTTATGTGCACATATACACATGTGTACATGTACTTCCCCACACACACATAAATGCAAATAAATATGTAAATACACACATTCACTAGAAATCTCACATCTTCTGTGGGATCCACAGAGACTGGCAAACTTCTTCTGCTCCCAAGTTGATAGAAATCTCAGACCTTTGTCAGTTTTGAAAGACAATCTTTCAGGTTATCTCTCAGGTATTGTGAAAAAAAATTAAAGATTATAACACAATATGCTTACCCCAAAATGAGGTGTGTTTTGCTGTTATCAAATGCTAGCTACTAAGATCATGGACTAAGACACTAGTTCTTGGGAGATGTACTCTGAAGGAATATAAATTAGAGGTTGACATTTAATGAGACACCTTTATTAAAATGAATAAAATCTCTACAAGCTATTAAATTTCCTTTAATCTGAAAAGGAATGAACTGTCACATGGAAACCTGATGGTCTATGCACGTCCACAGCATACACAGCAGGCTTTGGGGTCTGGCTCGAGGGGCTGTGTTCAATACGGCTAAGGCTACGCACCAGTTCTCTGGCCTCTTCAAGCTGTTTCTCCACGTTGGCAACCATTTGCTTCTTCTCATCTAAAACAAGCAATAATATCAAAGAAATGATAATTATACAACATAAATTGAATTATCAGTGATTCTCAGCCTTCTTAATGCTAAAACCCTTTAATACAGTTGCTCATGTTGTGGTGATCCCCAACCATAAAGTTACTTTGATGCTACTTCATAACTATGATTTTGTTGTTATAAATCATAATGTAAACATTTGTTTTAACTGTCGGTCTGAGGCTGTGAAAGGGTCCGTGGTCCACAGGTTGAGAACCACTGCTTTAACGCCTTCTACTTTAACATATCCTTCTCCTTTGTGAGTAACCAGATCAGTAAATGTAAAGCAAACAGATCATTCTTTGATAGGTTATGAACTACACTGAGCACTGGCTCTGCAGGATGTGGAAATTCAATACACAGAAGGGCTGAGTTTTTTAGAGATGTCATATATTTATAAGGGATACTAAGAAGAATCTTGTTCTCTGGAAGATATTATCCCTAAAACAACAGATACAGTGGTGACCAGAGGGATTTGCTATCATCATAGTAATAAATTGGAATCACTGATTTGTGACTATAATTTAAAACTCATATGTAAAAAACACTTCCCCAAACTGGGCAAGATCTTGTAACTCTTTACTCTTGTGCTTTCAATAATGTTAAGGATAAGGTATGAGAGCTGAAAAGAGAGAGGGCTCAGTTCAAAGCAGCAGTGTTCCTGCAGGGGACTAGGGTTCAATCCCTAGCACATACATGGTGGCTGCCAACTGTCTGTAACTCCAGTTCCAGGCATCTGAGCCCTCCTGTGGCCTCTACCAGCCCTTGAGCATGTAGTGCACACATGTGGAAACATTTACATACATAAAACAAAAATTTTTAAACATTTTTAAGAAGAATAAAGTATGATAAAAGAAATAGGTATTTAAAGTCTTGACTTCTGATTCCAAACCCAAAGCCCTATGTCACTCACTGGGTTAGGACACTGGACAACAAATAGTTTCTTTTTAAAATTCAGCCAGGGTTTTCTAAATAGATTTTAAAATGAGAGGAAAAAGCAAATAAGCAAACAAAACAAGGAAAATCCCAACCAAGGAGTGCTCTGAGTGTCTTCCTGTTACTCCAGTACACCATTTGCTCATTAGCAGTAGGGAGTTCCAAGAAACTGTTACAGCCCACAGGGGTCTAAGAGCTATGACTACTCAATATTGTAGGATCCATGCCTGGGTCCTGGAGTACCAAAAGGACATTAGGCTTAAAAAGTAAAAGAATTCTTTCCAGTTTTAATCACAAAGATGTGAATGACACATGGAATTCAGTCAATAACAAATGATATGGACTCAGGACTGGTGACAAATGTATCAAGACAAGATGTTAACAGGGGCCACTGGCATGCGGAAATGAGGAGTCATTTTGTGATTGTATAATTTCAATTATTCTAAAAGTAAAACATTTCAGGTCAGGAGTATAGCTGACTGAGTGCGGGTTTTAACAAGAGATAAGGCCTTGGGTCCCACACCCAGAACCACAAATACAAAATGAAGCCATTACTTAAACTGACTATAAACTGTCTAAGGGAACAAGATCCCTCTGGGTTTACAAAGTAGACGTGTAGAAGTGTAAAAATGAAAACATGTATGTGTATACACACTTGACACAAACTTGTATTTGTTACCCAAAGATGACTAAAACTCCATAAACATTTGTTTATAAAGCATAACTGGATCATAGGCAGTAGCTGACAGCTATCTCCCAATATACTCAACTAAAAAGTATATCTGACAGCTTCAATGGTCTTTGAAACTTCGCACGCTGGGACAGCTACTCCATTAGACTGACACCTGTCTTGCAGCATCTCTATTACTCCCTCCCCTCATTCCCTTCCCTTCATCACCAGAATTCAACATCATTTCTACATCCATGTCCCAAAGCCCTGACAGCCCATTTCTCTTCAAATGTAGGTTTGCATCAAGAGACTTAACTTCATTCTAGATTAGGCACAGAAAGGATGCAAGAAGTTAAGTGCAAGGTTCCCTTTAAAGTACAATTTCAATGACAAAGTCTGAAGAGCTGGATCCTAGCCAGCCTTGCCCACTGCTGACTGAAGCCCCACAGTGTAACTAAACGACATCTCTCAAGGGCTAGTTTGCTATGTGCTTCCTCTGCTGGTGTGGCAATTTTCATTCGACTCTTAGTGTTATAAGTCTGAAATGAGCACCCTTCCTTCCCACTCTACAGATGGAAGAGGCTTACAGAGCCAAGAAATCTGTCCACAACTAAGTTTAGGCAGAAGTGAGATCCTAAAAAGGTCTGATACCAGCAGCCAGAGTCTTAATCACGCTGTCACAATACATTCTTGGTACATTCTAGCTATAACCCTAACGGGAGTCACAATTGACCATGAGGAGATAAAGAAGTAATTGCCAACTGAAATTCTGTTGAAGACCCTCCACGATGCCTGCCTATCAGGACGGAAGCTCCACCAGGCAGAAAGTACTCTTCTGCTGAGAAATTCACTCCCAGCATGACAAAAATCAGGAATGTAACATGAGTTACAGTCTTGGCTCACTGATTTCCCTGATTTGTCTGACTTTCCTACAGAACAATCATCATTAAAATTCAATCTTTATAAAAAAAATTCAATCTTTAAATTCAGTAACCACAGTGTGTTCATTAAGGGACTCACCCACCTAAAGATTACAGCTATCAAAATTAGTTAAGATTCAAACACTTCAAAGAGCAAAGGTTTTTTTAATTGATAAATTTTTACAGAGTAATCAGTTTCTTTTTAAAATAAAGTTTCAGAATGTTCTTTTTCTCCCCTACTCTCTTTGGAAGTCACCTTAGCAGAGAATGGCTCATCTCCACAGAGTCCCAGCACTGCAACTTAAACAAGCTGGGATTTGGGGGAATGAGCTGCTTTGATTTTAAAATTTGCTCCAATTTTTAAATCTTTTTAGTTCAAATAAATCACAGCTCCTCTCTGGGTCTTTTTCAGCTGAGTAACACAATGACTATGATGCTGTGGGATATTACAGTTACAGTAATTATTATGCTAATTAATAATATAACTTTGGTAATTACATAATCCCACAGCAAGCATACTGCTTTTGTCATTGTTACATGATTAATTCCTGTTAATTCATAAATCCATGGAAGAATATCCTTTTCTATAAATTAGAAACAGGTTAAAAAGGGAGCAAGCACATTAAGAGGAAAACCACTGTATTTTCAAGCATCATTTAATTATTCAAATAAGTATACATTTTTCCCACAGTGCCAACAATACAATCTCCTTTCAAATGAAACATGGTTGCAGTGTGTGGGTCTCACATTAAACTAAATATATGGGCAGGGATAACAGTATCTTTATTTTTTTTAAATAATTCAACTGTTTCCTTCTATGTGGCAAGAATGTTAAACAGAGGCAAGAAAACTCATTGTAACAAAATCTATTTCTTAGAAAGAGTCTTCATAACTTTGTAACCAGGATGACACTACTTTGTAAACCGTCTCTCAATACTAAAGCTATTTGCCCAAATTTTTTTTTTATAAAAAGTTTCTACTGCTAAAAACAAACAAACAAGCAAAACACATTAAAATTCAAAATGACCAAAATCCAACTACAACTGCACGTCCTGGTACTCTGAGGCTCTGGGACTCAATTCAAAGGCAAGAGTCTCAGACAACAATGGCAACAAAATCAAGATGATCTTGGGCAATGGAGACAAGTGAGATTGAAGAGGACAGGAGAGGTGAAGTATCATGAAGGCAGAAAGCCATCATCTACTTTGTAAAAATCTCTGAGGTAACACGGTTCCATGGCATATGCTACCTTGTCTCTCCCATTGTTCCCTTCCTTGGACTTATAAACCTCTTTAAGACATCATCCACCTCCTTCAAAGCTAACTGGGACTTCAGGAGGTAAGTGGGATGGAGGCTCAGAGGTCCTGGTTTTGAGCAAATAACCCTAGTAACAGAAAACAGGTGGGGGGGGGGACAAGGAAGAAAATTATTTATAAACATAAAGATTGGGGAAAATTCTGGACAGAGGATGAGGAACAACTTAGATTCAAGAGAAGTTACTGATGTCATCTTGGACTGGGCTGACCAGGTAAGAAAGTGAAGTTATCCATAATTCTGCAGACCAATGAGAATCATCTCTTTAAACAGTATGCTCCAGAGCTGAAGTAGAGACAAGTTCAGCAGCCCAATGATCATTCAATTTCCCTAATGAAACTGCGCCAAAAAATAAATAAATACAACTCATAATTTGTTACTAACTACTCAAGTTAAATCTGTACTTAAAGAAAAATCCTAAAGCACTACCTTACAAGTCATAAGATATTATATTACAATCCCCTGTTTATTCATAAAAACAAAACAAAAACTCATTTTTCTGAGCCCTCAGAAAAGAAAGGTCAGACTAGGCCCCCCACCTTCACACTGTTGACAACCTAGCATGCAGGGTAATACTTGGGGGATGCTGAATTTTAAAAGTGAGAAAAATTGCCCTGTACAGAGTTTATATAAAATTGGGTTATAAGGCGGGCGGTGGTGGGGCACGCCTTTAATCCCAGCACTTGGGAGGCAGAGACAGGCGGATTTCTGAGTTCGAGGCCAGCCTGGTCTACAGAGTGAGTTCCAGGACACCCAGGGCTATACAGAGAAACCCTGTCTCGAAAAACCAAAACGATAAAAATAAAAATAAAAATAAAAAATTGGATTATAAAAACCCAAGAAGGATGAGAAACACAGAATCAGGGCAGAAGTCTAACAAGAGCTAACACACAGGGCTTCTGTATCAATCTTCACAATAGCCCTAAGAGAGGTACGATTCTCTCAAACCAAGAAGGAAGTTTTGAAGGACAACGAAAACTTTCCTAGGAGACAACCTCTAAGTGGTATGTTAGATTTGAATTCGGGCATCCTAGCTTGTCACTCCAGTGTGTCACGGATAAAGGTAACAATATTATTTACTAAAACGACAAGGCTGCTGCACTTACAGAGCAAAACTCTTGACACTTTGATGTAGTTCCTTTGAATACTCAATTATATTTTACAAAGGAAAAAAAAAAGGTAGAAAGAAGAAATCAAGAAGCAGAGCAATGTTTCCAAGGTTAACAGCTTTTACAAAGCGATGGGGTAGAAAATTGGCATCTCTCCCCCCACCCCCAAATGGTTTCCATGCAGAAGGCGCTTTACATTTGAAGCACATTTTGTACCTATTTTAACCTACTACCAAGAACCCATCCCTCCCCGAGTCGCCAGCCCCGCCCACACCAGCCTCGCGCCCAGAAGAGCGTGCCCAGGCATTCCGCGGCCCCAGGCTCTCCAGGCCGCCCCCGCCCGGCCGGGCAGGGTACTCACCGGGAGGAAGCCGAGGGACCCTGGAAATCTTGCTGGTGATCTCAGCAGTGAGCACTGAGAAGTCCTGCTCGTACCCTTCGAAGTCGGAAGACATGGCAGCTCGGGAACGGCCGGCCAGAGCCGGGTTCTAGTTCAGAGCAGGACTCCCGAAGGGCGCCGGGCCTCGGCGCAGGGACCCTGTGAAGAAGTCGCCACAGCACAGCGGGAACCGGGAACAACTCCCAGCCCAGCCGCTTCCTGGTTGCTCTACGCAGTCATTGTCCTCCGGAAACTGCGCTGCCTGCGCCTTTTCTTTTCCACTCAATCGTCGAACGTAAAACTAAGAAAAAGTTCACTTTCAGTGACCCTTAAAACAAACAAACAAAAAACCCTACGATAACCCACATGCCCTCTGGAATCACAGAAAACACTTCCCCACACTGCATGTCCAGGGAACTGTCTGGACCGCCCCCCAAGTTCTAAGATGCAGGCGCGGGCTTTCCGAGGGAAGATTGACGCACGCGCACCTGCCGGAAGTGGCTGTGGCGGAGCCTGCGCCGAGGGCCCGGGCGGGAGCCTCACGGCGGCCGCTTGAGCCGAAGACGCGCGGGTTCGAGTTCCTCGCGCAGTTCTCGCCGCCAGGGCTCGCATTCGGCTCGCTCAGGACTGAAGTGCTCATGACAGACCTATAAGAAGGAGAAAAATCTGTTCCGGTGAGCCCAGGCCGTCCCGGAAATGCGATGGCCGTGGACCGGGCACCGGAGACCAGACTGAGGTGGGAGTCACCGCAGGGGTTGCAACCCGCTTGTGGGGCGGTCTTCCCCCCGACCTAGTCGGGCCAACATCTCCAAAATATCGAGCCCAGCCTTGCTTAATAAGACATTTGTCCTGTGAGTGAAGATCCCAGGGCATCCCGCACCACTGCTTGGGCGGGAAACTGAGGCAGGCACCAGGCTGGCGCATCCGCTGCGTGGGAATCCGTTACGCATACGTCATACCCATGTACCCCGGCTCATTTCACTCCATTCAGAACTTACGTCTACAACTATTCGTCCCCTGTTCGTGCCTTCTTCCCTTCTCCCTCGCCCCCAGAGGGAATTAATTTTTTTTTCTTAAATCTGCCTTGTGCTCGTTCTCGTCCACTGCTTCAGTCGTGATTTTTGTGCGCACACATGCGGTTTTCTCATTTTAATCTCACCTTTATTCCTGTACCTTTAACCCCGATCGATTGCTAATGTTGGCGCTTGGGAGAACAACTGCCGGCTATTAATACACAAAGTATTGTATGTGTAGAGCATGTCACAGTTAATCCACAACTCTCTGGGAGGCAGTTTAGAACATCCTAAAAGAAGTTTGGTGCCTTGGCTTCTATTCTGGGATCAGCTGTTACTTGTGACCTTGGTCAATCTAATCACAGTCTCTCTAAGCCAGTTTCTGTTGTAGGAAGAATTAGATACGTGGTAATTAGGTAAGACTCTTGTTTCTGAACTCCCTGAGTCTTTGTTCTCTCAAACGATCCACTAAGCAAGAAGTAAAACTGTTTAATCTGTACGGTTTACATGCACTTCAAGCTCGGTCTGTATTCTGGATAGGTCTAAAGTAATTCTTTTTGTTCTCAATCAGATGTGAACCCCGCACTAGTGTGCTTTTGAGATGCTGTTTCAGTGCTTCTTGGAGTTCAATAAATGGCATATGGACTTTTTAAACAGAGTTTTCCCATCTTGTTTTTTTAGGCTGTGTTTCAAACCAACCTAGATTCTCCTACTTGAGATAAAGCGTTCTTCTGGAGGCCACCAGTGAAAATGGCATACTCCACATCAACGCCCTGGCAGCCAAAGGCATGACAGCTCAGGAACACACATGGACTTGTTGCACACAGAAATGTGTGCACAGGAAAAGAAAATCTCTAGTTCTTTGAAGAAAGAAATCGTTCTTCACCAAAATGGGCACATTCTGCTCAGTAATCAAGTTTGAAAATCTTCAAGACTTAAGGAGACTGTGTCACTGGGGTCCCATCATAGCCCTTGGTGTTATAGCAATATGTTCTACGATGGCCATGATTGACTCTGTCTTGTGGTATTGGCCCTTACATACAACTGGAGGAAGCGTGAATTTCATCATGTTGATAAATTGGACTGTCATGATTCTTTACAATTACTTCAATGCCATGTTTGCTGGTCCTGGCTTTGTCCCTCGTGGGTGGAAACCGGTAAGAAAAAGATCCATTTGACAATGATCATTGCAGAAGTTTGTGTTTAGTTTGCCATTATAATTACATTTTGTTTTTACCTAATCAGCCTTTGTCCTAGGAGACACTGGTGCTACTCTAGCTACTGATAATTACTTATGTGTGATCTTGTGTCTATTTGAAAATAATGATCTATGTTAGCTATTTCCAAAGCAGTTGAATACTTGTTCTCTGGGGGGTTCGGTGGTGGCGGTGTTTAAAGGATATGTGTGGTAGTCCATACCTTAATCTCCCCAGTGTGGAAGCAGAGGCATGTCATCTTGTGAGCTAGACCCACCTGGTCAGTATAGCAAGTTTCCAGAGACGAAAGGGAAGATGGCACCTCAGGCTGAGAACATGTTGGAACACATGAAGAGAAACTGAAGAGCCTTATGTAACTGCAAAAACAAAAAGAGCCAAAAAACAAGGGCAGGAGTGCCAACTAGCTCAGAATACATGGGAGCTGCTTGCACCACAGGGATGTCTAGATGTTTTAGGCAAAGCCCTGGCAGAGGACTGTATAGGAACAGAAATTTATGTGAGAGAAAACAACCAATCAGGGAGTTCCTGAAATGACCCAAAGAGGCAAGGTGACAAAGGCAGTAATTAAGGAGGGAGAAACTCCAGAGAGTGTCACTCATCGTTCACTCTGGAATACTAGTCAGGTTATCTAAAACAACTCCCACTAAGAGTGGGGAGACTTAAGTCTCCTTAAAGTAGAACCAGTGGACACCAGATTCAGGTTGAATGTGTAGAAAAGAAAAATAATCTCTGAGAAATCTGTAGGATGAAACTGTCCCGACAGTTCATCACTTAAAATGTGTTAGTGCAAATGCAGGCATTGGAAACGCCAGTTACTGACCCTTACCCTTCCTCCATAAAAGAAGTGTATAGCTCTAGGAACCTTCCTTCATAGCTCGACTTGTCACCATTGAGGATCAAGTAACTGACACACCTCCTTTTCTATCAAGGAAAATTCTCAGGATAGCATGTATCTTCAGTATTGTAAAGTCTGCCAGGCGTACAAGGCACCACGTTCACATCATTGCAGAAAGTGTAACAGGTGCGTGACTTTTCTGTTTACTGGGCCTGATCCACTTGGTTTCTCTTCTTTTTGTTGTATTTCTTGTCATGACAGTAGAATCCATTTTTGTTCCCTAAAACTATCCTACTTTTCTGTTTCTGGGATGAAACACTGACCAAAAGCACTTTGCAGGAGGAAAGGGTTTATTTGGCTTCAGGTTACAGTCATTCTCAAGAAAAGCCAAGGCAGTAGCTTGAACCAGAAACTGAGGAGTGCTATCTAGTGCTTGCTCTTCCTGACTTACTCAGCTACTGTTTTTTTGTTTGTTTGTTTGCTTTTTAAGGCAGTCCAGGCCTACCTAGTTGTAAGTGATACTGCCCACAGTGGTCTGGGCCCCTTCCATGTCAATCAGTGGCCAAGAAAATGATGCCTAGATAATTCCCATGGTCCAGTCATGGAGGCATTCCTCTTGGGAACCTGTCCTCCCAGTCTGTGTAGGTTTGGGTCAAGTTAACAAAAACTAACCAGCACAGCAAGGCATTCACCTTGTCAGAAATATTGTCAAAATACTTGTCTGTAAGATTAGTTTGCATTTAAATATCAACACAGATCATTTCATTCTATTAGAAGAAAGAGATTCTTTTTCTAGAAAAATAAACCTTTTGCTTCTCTCCCCACAAAAGCAGATTAAAAGTTATCATTTTAGTTTTTCTCATTTGCTGTGTCAAGATTAATTGCATTCATTGATTCCAGTAATGACTAGCTTTAGAATTGAGTCTGAATTAGACTGGTTTTTCTCAGTTTTATTCATATCTGTTATCAAAATTTTGATGGGAAGAAAACTGAATCACTATAAAAATGCAAAATATGCCAGGACCTAGCAACATCTATTGATTAATATGAAATTTAGGAAATCTAAATCTAAGCTAAAGTCTGGTTTGTTGCTAGGAAATTTTTCTTTATCAAACAGACAGGAGTACTGTGAGGCTTCTTCCCGTATCACCTGACATGCTGAGGTTGGTGTGGGCTAGAAGCTCTGTTTCTAACACGTACTGTGAGAAAGGAAGGAAGCTGCCATTGTGACTGGCGAGCTTTATAATCCTCTGGAGTCGCGTGTGGACTGTACCCCAGTCTGAGCCTAAGGAGTGGCAGCCACGCTTCCTCCTTTGTCCTGAGACTCTTGTGGAGCTACCTGGCTTCTTTATGCAAACTTTTATTTGCAGCAGACATGTTTGCTTTAGAAGTTGTTGTAATGTCAGCTCACTCTTGTGCTATTTAGAATTTTAAAGAAGTTACCGTCTATAACCTCAAAAAGTCATAAAGATGTATCTACTTTATTAGAATTAGTTCCCCTGTGACTCCTGCACGTATTGGATTCCTATTTGCTTGGTCTTTTGAAAACTAGAGCTAAAGTGGACCAGATTTTCTGCTTTCTGCTTCATCCACATTTTTCTTATTAGATGTGTAATGAAGATGGACCACCACTGTCCCTGGATCAACAACTGCTGTGGTCACCAGAACCACGCCTCGTTCACGCTCTTCCTCCTGTTGGCCCCTCTGGGCTGCACGCATGCTGCTTTCATCTTTGTGATGACAATGTACACACAGCTTTATAACCGGGTGGGTGAGACCATGGCACACTCCCTTTCCTACTCAATGGGGTTACCTTATCAAGGTCATTGACAAGGTCCTTTGGAGATAACACTGTTGGGACTTAGCTGGTACAGCAGCTTATCAGTTCTTCGTCTTATAAAGCCCTTAATCTTGAAAATGAGGACAGATTATTTTATTCTGGAAACTCACCTTTTATGCTCCAGTTGAAGTTTATGCTTATAGTTTTCCCTTATCCATGGTTTATTACATTTCTCACTTAGTGGTTATGGTGAGTCTAGTGAGCAGAAAGAATCAGAAGAAAGAGACATTGGTACTTTCCTTCTCATTCTGTTCACTGTCTATAGCACATTGACATTCCTTTCCTCATTTGGAACAAGCACACTCGTAAAAATAACACATTAAGCCAAAAACACTTTGAGTCAACTTTTGGACACTAAGCATGAGATAAGCATGATACTAAGCAAGTTCAGAGGTCATACTCATTTAAAAATCCCTAAATAGGCTTGGAAGTACAAGACGAACACAGGCCCAGTAGGTATACAAAAAACTGGACACTACATGTCCTTCACAGAGGGGTCAATCCATATGTTTTTAGCCAATCTGTAATTTTCAGACAGTCCTAGCACAGCAGTGCTAATATTCCAATGTTTAGGAATCTGAATTTTTATACGAGCTCTCCAGATTTAATGTTAGCAACTAAGTTCTATGTTTTGTGGACCCACACCATAAAGTAACTTTGCTGCTACCTCATAAACTATAATTTTGCTACTTTTATAAATTTTTTATGTAAATATCTCATATGTAGGATATCTGATATGTGACCTCCAAAGGGTTCAAGACCCACTGGTTAAGAGCGGCTGTTTTAGAACATTGTACAGGGCAGGCACTACACACCTGCAGGTCTGTTTATCCAGCATCTTTTCAGCTCTTGAACACTGCTAATGGAACATGCTGTATCTGCGGCTGTGGAGAATACTGTAAACCTACAGTAGCAAGGAGACAGTGGAAGCATTGTGTTCCCTTGTTTATGACTGTTCATGTTTGTGGGGTCAAACTGACTCCTCTGAGGGAACAACTAAGACTAAATTGAAGAATAACAAATGGGGGAGCTGTGGATGTCTACAGCTCAGTGTTAGACCTCCTGTCCGGTGTGTGTGAGGCCCTAGGTTTGATTCCTCACACTGAAAAAAGAAAAGGACACCGTACATGTCAGATGGAGCCAAGTGTTCACTAGAAACTGCTGTTTGCTGCAGTTACCTTAGCAACATGTCCTTATTATCTTTGTGGTCATGTTGGGGCTTCTTTGTTGAAGTTACTTTTCCTCCATGGATAGTCTGCCTGTGTGCATGTGTGTTCACATGTGTGGGTGCATGTGAGGAAGGAGAGGTGCATGGATGTGGAAGTCCAAGGCTGATATCAGGAGTCTTTCTTGATGGCTCTCTACTTTTTCCATTGAGGCAGAACCTCTCAGTTGAATTTAGGAGTTGAAATAAGATTGTAAGGTCTTATCTCAGTGTGGCTAGCCAGCTTTCCCAGAGAATTATCTGTGTTGGCCTTCCAGACACTGGAAGACTAGGAAGGCTGCCATGCCCATGGAACATTTATGTGAATGCTGGAGATCCAAACTCAGTCTTGATACCTATACAGCAAGTGCATTACCCTCTGAGTCATCTCGCTAGCTCTGGTTGGACTGTTGTAACTCACTCTTCTCAACAGTGGTTGCCTCAGCATGCCGTTCACGTGTGCATTGTTACTGCTTGCAGCTCTCCTTCGGGTGGAACACAGTCAAGATTGACATGAGTGCAGCCAGGAGAGATCCTCCTCCAATTGTTCCCTTCGGATTGGCTGCATTTGCTGCCACCTTGTTTGCCTTGGGATTAGCTTTGGGAACAACCATAGCTGTTGGGATGTTGTTTTTCATACAGGTAAAGTCCTTACCCACCTCTGTCTGAAAGCTTCCATGGTATTAGGCCTGATTGAAAAAAAAAAGGTAAACCTGAATGGAAAGATTGAGTACAGGGAAAAGTCCTTTTGCTTAGCTGTAGGCAGTTAGTTTATCACCTATGTACAATAGGTAATTTTGAAATTTTTGCCAGGACATGTAGCCACTGTATGTACGATGTGAAAATATACCCTGGTACAAGTCTTTATAGTTGAAAAAAGTGCTCTCACCCTACAGTTGCTTCAAATTACCTGGAAAGGGCTCCACAGAAGAATGCTGTCCTCTCTTCCATACAGATAAATGAGTGACCTTTGAAAAGGTTAAGTGACTCACCCATGATCACTCATTCGTTTGCTTAGTACACATGGATACTAATGAAAACGAGGCTCCTGAGGGAATTCTTTTTCGTAATTCTTATAATTAAGGACATTAATTAAAAAAAATTAGGATCTTGATGTAAAATCTCTCACACATGGACTCAGACATAGCAAAAAAAGGCGTCACCTGTGTTACTCCCTTTCGTGTCACTGGGACTCGGCTACGCTTTGGATGGGCGTGATGAATTTGGCATAGCGATACTGTAGGGCGTTAGTTAAGATGGCTGCATACTGACTGCTGCTTAACCTCTGCCATCTGTGGTGGCTTCATCTGTGAGGTAGAACGAGAAAAGTTATCTGGGAATTAGGATGATAATGATCTCAAATAAACCAAAGTAACATTGTTAAACTTCACTATCATTTCATTTCCAGATAAAAATTATTCTCAGAAACAAAACTTCTATTGAATCATGGATTGAAGAGAAGGTAAATTTAATAATTGTTCCTTCAATACAAAGTACTGACTAGCTAACTTACTGCTGCTAGGATGTGACCCTGGGTCACTGGCATGCCACACAGGGAAGGTGGGCAAGGGGAGCATTGGGACGTCCTCCACCATGATGAGCTCCCACAGCACAGAGCCAAAGACATCCAAGATGGTAATGCGGGCCTGTCACATCCACCTTGTCAGAACTCTTCGGTTTATCCATTCTCGAAAGCCAAGCAGGGCCAGGCCCTGGCACCCAGTCTGTGTGTTTTAACTTAGAGCAGCAGTTCCCAAGCCCTGTGCCCTCAGAGTCGTTTTATTTATATTTCCCCAAATTGCCAGGTTCACTAATGAGCTTATGTGTATGCTGTGCTCACAAATAGCTGCCATATTTTCTAGGTGAAAAAATTTGTAAAATAAAAAAAAAATTAAAGACAACCCATTATATTAATAGAACATTTTGTAAAAAGTAATTATTTTTGATAGCTAAATAGGACAGGTGGCCTCATTTTACAGATTTTCAAATCTCTTTAATCTGATTTAACAAAAGACAGAATCTCACACCTACTCCTGTTCTGTTGAGACATATCACTTTGGTTGACATGTATGTGGAAAGGCCAGCTTCATACAGATGAAGTAAGTGAGAAAGTCTGGATTATTTTGATGAACATTTTAGACTACAATAGATAATTGATTCTACATTAAAACTTGACAGGTGATTGCCTCCCACACATCCCAGGGCTGTAGCTGAAACTCAGAATCTTATGCTTGCTTAGCAAGTCTGTCACTAAGCCTTACACAGGCCAATGGGGAACATCTCTGTCAGTAACCTTTTTGTACTCTTTTATATTAAAATTCATAGCATTTATATTTAATTACTTATAAGCAACATATAAAACTTATATTAACATAGGAGTCTCTTGAATATGGGTAAGCTGTCAGAATCATGGCAGTGAATACAAGTTTTCCAAAATTCTCATTTTCACTTGAAAGCCTGAATTTCCTTCATCTGGATGCAGACACCTGCAGTTGTTTACCTGTCATGGTGCTATTCCGACTTTACCTTTGAAACCATATTTACCACATAGTCAAGTTCTGGTCCTCTAGAGAACCCTGCCTAATGCATTATCTAAATAGTTATTACTTATTGTTTAGGGAATAAAGATAAGAAAAAATGTGTACATGGTCTGTAGACATGCAGTGTTTGTTTGTTTACTATATTTTTGAGCTATGGTTTCCCTCCAGCTCAGACCTGCATCAGCCTCCAGCATTCTGGGGTCAGAGGTATCTTGGTCATAGGTCTATTGGTTGAGTCTGTGAACACAGAGGTTGAGTGCATCTGCACACAGTGTGGCAGCTGACACAGTGTTGTGTCACTGCCTTCTAGGGTCCTGGTAGTTTACCCACATTGCAAATGACAGGACCATATGAGAAGTTTGTCCCTCCTGAGCCCTGTGCACAGTCTCGGGCCAGCTTCAATAGCTCGTGCATGAGGCTGTGACAGTGTCCCTGTTCTTCCTCCAGCCTCTCTCTCCCCACTGCCCCAGCTCATTTTCAAAGTGTGCACACTTTATATTTCTACAGCTTTTCCTTATTTTTTTCCTCTACCTTTTTTTTTTCTTTTTTTTTTTTTTGCCTGATTCTTTTGCCCCTCAAGATACAGGTTAGGTATTATTTCTCCCAAGGAACCTTCTTTTAGTGTCTAAACTTGGCTAAGTACTATTTGCTGCCTTTTCCCATAAGAATACCATGTGCCTATGTTCACCTTTAGTGTGTAGTATTGATAATATCTCTACTTTATTGAGTGCTTTTCTTAGGCAAACACATGTCTTCATTATTTTTGTAAACTACTGCCATCCTTATCTTTTTTTTTCATATAAAGTAGCTTATATTTTGGTTTTTGAAATTCAATACATTTTAAAGAGTCTGATATTATCATTTGGCCAAGGATGTGCTTTAGCACTGAACTGTACTTCCAGTACCTGAAACTTTCATTTATTAAAAAAAAAAAAAAGAAAGAAAAAAAAGAAAGAAAGGAAAAAAAAGGGGCCGGGCAGTGGTGGCGCACGCCTTTAATCCCAGCACTTGGGAGGCAGAGGCAGGTGGATTTCTGAGTTCCAGAGTTCAAGGCTAGCCTGGTCTACAGAGTGAGTTCCAGGACAGCCAGGGCTACACAGAAACCCTGTCTCGAAAAACCAAAAAAGAAAAAGAAAAAGAAAAGGCGGGGAGGGGGAAATTACTATCTATTATTCAGGTGAAGGTGGATTATAAAATTCAATAAATTCATATTGTTGAAGAGCAGCTTTGACATCACAGGGTTAATCCGAGGAAGGCAGTGTGGTGTATGGTCTGTGATAGGAGTCAATGCTGAGAGCAACTGGTGGGGCAATTCACATGGGGGTGGCAGCCAGTGATTGGAGAAAAGAAAACCAGACACATGCAGTGGATAAAGCAAAAGCAACTCCACACATAGACAGACAGACAGACACACATTCACCACATTGAATAGATGGAGCAAAGCTCCAACCAGCTGGCTCCAACCATTTCCCACATCCATACACACATTGGGTGGATGGAGCAAGCTCCAACAGCTTTATTTTTTCCTTCAGCTCATTTATATCCTCTAAAATCATTATACAAGAAGAAATTACAACAGGATTATTGGTTATGTATTCCTTTTTTAAAACTCATACCCAACTAAACATTTTTCATCTGTGTTTTTCTCCACAAGCTCCTTGTAACCCCAAAGCAATAATTCTTTTGTCATTAGTTAACATTGTTTAAACAAGCCAAGTCTATAGCAGCAAGCTTTTCCCTATGCTTGACTGACAACAGGTGCTCTGTATTTACTTTAACAGGTCATTTGTCTTACATCTTATTTTTGAAGTCTTGATCAGCTAAGCTGATTAATCTGTTCTCTGTTCTTAATACTCATAATTTTACTCTTTATTCATAACCTTCCTTTTCGTGGTGCACATAGAAAACCTATTACCACACCCCTAGATCACAAGATCAAGGAACTCAGGCCCAACCTAGAATGCATGTGTTCTTTGGTCATTAACTACTACAGTCCACATGCTTGGGACTCACCGAAGCTCACTGTACTGTCTAACTCAGGCAGAGCTTGCCAGTCACATTCTACTCTTGTTTCTACTTGAAATTTTCTGTCAACTACCCTAACTTAACAAATTTATTTCAATCAGGCTAACTTCCTAAAACTACTTAAATCGATTAAGTAAATTCATAAAGTCATGAATTTATCTAAACAGCATTATCTCAGGAACTTTCATCTTCATATTGATCAGCAAGGAAATTTGCCCAACAGAGTGGCCTAATGCCCAGGAAGTAATCACCCCAGTCTGTAGGCAGTGAGGGTTTCCCAGTGTCCACTCACACCAAGCCAAACAACTGAGGAGTGTGGCGATCGATGCCAAACATCAGTAGCAAGAGGCAGTCCTGCGGCTGTGCCTTTTCAGGGTGTACCCGCTGCAACTGAACGAGTGGGGCACACCATCATTTTATAGTTGAGCACTTGTTTTAATAAATAGATAACACACATTTTACTTTATAAATAATTACAAAAAAATTGCATAAAATACTGTCCCTTTATAAACTTATTCATTTCTGGTAAGCATAATAAATAATATGTTGACATGAGAGGTTTTTGTTTGTTTTGTTTTGCTAAAGATTATGACCCTATATAAAACCATATTAATATTAATTATTATTAATTATTATTAAAACTGGCACTTTACCACAGACAAAATTTCAAATAACGAAATAGAATTCTCCAAAAATGTGTAAGATTACCATACACTAATGTTGAATGTGTTTGCACAGGATCTACACTTGCTTTCAAATTAAATAATGCATGTTTGTACCACTAGGTGGCAGTAGAATTTAAAAATTCAAAGCTAGGTTATATCAAGAGAAAGCTATCCATTTAAATGCCTAAAATATAAGCTGTGCCATTGGAATATGCACCTGTAATTGAAGATACAGTATATGTGACAACACAAGACACATGAGACTCCTTCACAAAGTTTGCAAAATGTTCTTTGTAAAGTACTGCCTCCTCATTAACTTCCTGGCCATTGGCTAACCATAAGCCACACTTTCTCCTGAGTCTGTTAACAGCATCTCTTGTTTTTACCTGTACTCTCTTGTGCTGTGAAGCAACCGTAGGCATTGAGAGGTGTCTACACAGGATACAGTTAGCTAATTCTTGTATAAGCCTTTGGAATGCTCGTTTCTAAGATATACCCTGTCAGGTGCTTTCTGGGATATCACAAACAAGGTGAGTATTATCAGTTAAATCCCTCTATACTGTGATAAAATTATATTCTCTGTCCACACTCCTAAGAATCCAGCAATAAGAAAGTATCTTTATGAGTAATACAAATTTCAAAAGTTAGTATTCTCAATAATATATTAGCAAACGCCACTGAAGTCGTAGAAGCAGCTGCCATTTTACACCTTTGTTTTCCACAGGCTAAAGATCGAATTCAGTATTACCAGCTGGATGAAGTCTTCCTTTTTCCTTATGATATGGGAAGTAAATGGAAGAACTTTAAACAGGTGTTTACATGGTCAGGAGTCCCTGAAGGAGATGGACTTGAATGGCCAATACGAGAGGGCTGTCACCAGTACAGCCTAACGGTGAGTAGTTCTGTTTAAAAGGCCTTCTTCTCTCCGTTGTGGTTGCTTCGTTAACTCCCACAACTTCCTGAGAGTGTATTCATTTCATAGTGCTTGAGCTTTCCAGATGTCAAAATGAGTCTACTATCCATAAGGATTCCTAGCATTATGGCCTTCCTTTATTCAACTCTCTCCTGAACATTCTAGATTGCAGTCCTAAAGTCCAAAAAATCTGGCCATTAACTACCTTCTGTCCTGCATGAACACTTGGCTCATCTTCAGCACTCAAGTATTCCCCTCAGTAGTTCCCTAAGTCTAGGTCCAGCCCCGTGTGTCCTGGCTGCGTCTTCATACAGTTCTATTAGTAGTTTCTGGCTGAAGGGGAAAACTTTAGTCGAGACTCACTAGTAATGAGTTTTCTAGTTTGTCCATTAGAAAATCACTGAGACTCAGCCTAGCAACATTGAGGGAGCAGAGACCGTACCTCCCTAGCCCTGGTGCCCTGTGAGCACTCCAAGAGTGCACAGAGGTAAACACTTCAGAGAGCAGATCCACAGAAGGCTCCGTCTCAGGCTGTGGCTCAACAGATAAGACATGCCAGAAACCGGGGCTTGGGATACCTTAACACACTCTGATGGAAGAGGAGCCTGCTCAGTACTGACACAGACTACTTAGTCTTTTTCCTTTTATGTCTTCCAAACAGATAGAACAGTTGAAACAAAAAGCGGACAAGAGAGTCAGAAGTGTAAGTGGCTTATCTGTAGTGGTACCAATTCCTGTTTTGTCCAGTTGGGCACTGTGTTTCTGTGCAGCTTAAACAGTTGGCTTTTATTAATAATATTTGTTATTTTATTTATTATTTATTGTGCATGCGTGTATAACAAGGGAATATTGTGGGAATCTCCTACCATGTGGGTGTGAGGGATCAATAATTCCTTATATTTGTTGAAATACAATGCAATTCACTTCTTTTGAGACTGTCTCACTCTGTATCCGTGATAGTCTCAAACTCAGAGACACACCTTCCTCTGCCTCTGGAGTGCTGGAATCAAAAACAAGCCCAGCTGATACTGTTGACTAGTTTTCTTTGAAATACTTTAAGCTTGAGGTTTCTAAGGAATTTAGTCAATGTATACTGCTGGCCTAGAAAAATACCTTTAGTCAGCCAATGAGGCAACATTTACAGCCACACTGTCAGATAATGATAATGCCATCTGTACCCAAAGGGGTCTAAGTTAAAGATATATACAATCAAAATTAAGGCCTATTTGCACTGGCCACACTAAGCACCCTTGTAGCCGAAAGTGTCTAGTTAGCAACCCATTTAAGACCAGAGAGAGACATGTAGACACTTCCATCATTACAGAAAGTTCTTCTGGACACAGGTCATATTCATAGCAGATCTGTGCTTGAAATGATGGATCGGAGAAGCCTGAGAACAAAAGATACCCTTCCCTAATGAAAAATTGGTGGGAAAGATGTTTTATCATTGGATAGTTTGGATATAAACTTAAAATTTTTTTACTCAAGCTTGAAAGAACGTAGATATGGTAAATGCTGAGATGATTCTTCTGACCACTGATGACAGGTTCGCTATAAAGTCATAGAAGATTATAGTGGTGCCTGTTGCCCTTTGAATAGAGGAATCAGAACCTTCTTTACAAGCCCCTGCACTGAGGAGCCTCGGATACAGCTGCAGAAAGGGGAGTTCATTTTAGCAACAAGAGGTTTGCGGTAAGAGACAGGAATGTTCCATTTATTCAGTAGGAAAAGTGGCATTAACTTCAAAAATATTTAATTTAACCTTTTAAATATTTCAGATACTGGTTGTATGGAGACAAAATTCTTGATGATTCCTTCGTAGAAGGTATGGAAGTGGAAGGGTATGTTTAAAGTATGTGACTGTTAGCAATAACCCCAAATTTGTAAGAATAACTTATGCATAATCACATGTAAAAGGTATTAGGGAACTGTGTAGACATACAAGGATGCTTCTTACAAATCTCTCTGCAGCACTTACATTTTTCAGTTTTTGATGATAATGGCTATATCTCTAAGTCTTTACTTGACTATATGGCAGATACTTATACAATCCCCATAGGCATCTGTTCGTAATATGGCAGATTAGAGGCCACCTGGACACAACCCAGTCAAAGACAAGGGCAAGATAAAAACATGAGACTATTCCTAGAAGAGAAGCCTCTAAAGGAAGGCTATGGCAAGTTCTGGCCAGCAGCTTCCATGAAGGTGAGACCCTCCTGTACATGGGTGCTGTAAGGGGGAACGAGCTGGAGGGAGACCGTCCAGGCTGCGGACGTGCAGCTGGAGTCTGTGGACACAGAAGTCTGGCACATGAACTTAGAAGCTGCGATTCTCCGTGGGCACCCAGAGTTACTAAGGGAAAAGTGAGCTCTCTGCCCCTGCGCTGTGAGCCACATGTCTTTCTGGCAGACATGTCTGTAGAGAAAAGAAATCCATGCTTTCTTAGAACCTCATCACAGAAAGCCTTGCACTGCAAAAAACCATTTCCAAAAACCAGAGTTGTACCTGAGCACAGGGGAGTGGTCTAAGATGGGAATCCAACAGGAAGTGAGCTTCCCCACAGAAAGGCCTCTCATCAGGAAACATCACTGAAGTTGTTTGAAATTTGAGACTAGAAGCCCTACTTTCAGACTGCTACAAAAGACAGCTAGGAAGAACCACTGGCCAAAGCTGTAATGCCTTGTTTTCACCCTTTTTCACTGTTTTCTTGTTCAGTTTGATCTCTGCGCTTCTGTGCTTCATTGTTGGGCTGTGTCTGTCAGCTGGATCTTGCCTGATGCTTCCTTCCTCCTCGGTGTCTTGCTTCTCTTACCTCCAAAGCAAACATTTCCATTCCTGCTTTACTCATCCTCTTCCTTCCTTCCTTTTTTGTTTGCCTACTTACTGATGCTCTTAATCTAAAAACAGCAAGTTACATTTTTCCCATTCAGAACCCAGTGCTGCTGACTCAGGCCCCGCGAGAGGCACAGATGAAGTCTGTATGTGCCTTCCCAGTGCAGACGAGCACAGCATTGCTGTCTTTACATGTCACTGAAGTGAAGACACTAACCAGGAAAACCCATAGCAAACGAAGCTAAGGAGAAGGAAGCAGAGGATATGTCCATCCCAAGAGACACACAGAGCACAAAGATGTACAAACCTCAGACCACAGCTCGAGTACACTACCCAAGATCACAGCTTCTCAATCCCAGAAACCAAAGCTATGGAGATAGCTAACATGGTGGGGAACGCCTTCAGAGTCCTGTGTCCTAAAAGGATCACTGACTACGTAAAGACTGGAGAGCAGGTGAAGGCTGTCAGGAAACCAGTTCAGAGCCTAGATGAGAACGCTACTAAAGAGATGTCAGTCATTTGGCAAGAAATTTAAAAGTACAGAAGTATTAAATGCAGGGGGAAAAAATCAGTAAGTAATTAAGACACTGTCAAAGAAACAGAAATGCTGCAAGTGAAAGAGCCAATCAAAAACAAGCAGTGGAAAGAAAGAAAGCAGTATTAGCATAACCAGGCAGAACACGGTTATGGACAAATGGCTTGAGACAGTGATATACTCAAACACAAAAACGAAACAGCAAGACAAAAACTTCCAAAACCTCTGGAATGCATTCAAGAAACTAAACCTAAAAAAACAACAAAATTAGGAGATAGCCTAATTTCATAGGCAGTTTAGTCGATGAAATTAGTTTCACAAACAGAGGAAAAAATGGACACCTAAACACAAGATGCATGTAGAACCCCAAATAGTCTTGGCCAGAGAAGAACTCAGTCAAGATGTCAAAAATACAAAGCAAAGGAAAAGGCTGTGGGGAAAAGGCAAAGGCAGACCTGTCAGAATAACTTCAGACTCTTGTCAGTAACCATAAAAGCCAGGAGTACTTGGAATGTCATAATTCAAACACAGAAAGTAAATAGCTGCCAGCAAGGAGAACAAATGACAAGAAATGTGGTGGAGACCAGGAACTCTTGGTCACGGCTGTTGAGAGTAGACTGCTACAGCCACCCGGAAACAGTGTGGAGGTTTCTCAAAAAACTAAAAATAGAACTTCCCATATTACTCAGGTTGTGCCAATCCAGAGTATACATTTAAATGACTCTTTGGTTTTATCACATAGACATTTGCACACAATGATTTATTGCTGAAATATTCACAGTAGCTAAGGAAAAAAACAGACTAGATATCCACCAGCAGATGAATGGGTAGAGAAAATATAGTACATACACACAGTGGAATTTTATTCATCTATAAAGAAATATTAAATGCCATTTCCAAGACAATGGATACAACTGAAATTCATGAGGCTCAAACGTATACTACAACCTGTTTTCATATGTAGATTCTAGACAATGGTTTGGGTACATTTAAACTAGAAAGGGTAAAACCGTTTTAAAAGAGGTAATTGGATACAGACATAGGACCTGCAAACAAACGGATTATTAGGAAGGGGATTAGGAGGAAGATGCGGCCCGGATGGAAGAACCATTGTTATTAGAAAACTCATTACTCTGTATACTGATTTTTAAAGGATTTTTAAAATTAATCAAATAAATTCTGATAGATGTCTTAGGAACTGTTTGATGATTATCAGTGAAAACTAAAGCACGGAACTGCTAAGCAAAAACAGCTTGCTCACAGCCCAAGCGGCAGATAGGGAAAGATTGACTGGGACCTGCGGAATCAGGCTCCAGCTCCCCTCCCCCTCCAAACCCACACCACCCCTCCCCCACCGTTTCATATTCTCATCCCCTTTAAGGGAACATTTCTTTTAAAGCTAAGGTTGAAATTTAAAGATCAACCTGGGATGTTCTTAAGGAAAGAAAATACTTGGGATTAATCATAAGTTTACCTCATATGACGATTAGGTGATTTTGGTATAGAAGTTCATAGCCTGGGAGCAGATGGCTGTAATCCCAGTATTTAGGAGATCATCATAGATTCATAACAGAACCTGAACTACATAGGAAAACTATCTTCAAAAAAAAAAAGATTAAAAAAAAAAAAAAGAAAACACTTTAAAAAGAAATGCAGAGAGGCTGTAGGAACGTCATCCTGGGACTGTACTGGAATGGTACACCAGAACAATCACCGTGTGTTGAGTAACCGCAGATCCACTTAGGCACTGTCTAGACCACTCTAGCACCGTTCCCAGTTGATGGGATAGGAGCTAGATATTTCCTATTTCCTAGCTTGGTAAAACCATTTGGAAACCTTTCCCTGGCCTATGTCTGAGGGCTACTGAGGGGACAGCTGAAAGTCTTAACAACTTATCTTCACTTGAAGCAGTAGAACTTGTCCCAGTAATGTCACCTGATCCTCCGCCTGCTTCACTGTAGCATCACTTTCTTCCTCAGGTACTTCAAGAGTAAGAGGGTGGTTTCCTAGGAACTGTGTGGAAAAGTGTCCCTGTGATGGTGAATCAGATCCAGCCCCAGAGGGCGAGAAGAAGAACAGATAGCCACTGTTAAAGTGAGCTCATTAAGTCTTCATTACTTGAAACCCACACGTAGTCCCTGAGAATTATGCAACGAGCCTATCCTGCTTATGGTACTCTTTTCTTCAAGATGCCCTAGTGCCATGACTTCGAAAACTTTTATTACCATTTGAAACAGAAGCCATTCTGCATATGCCTCTGAATTCCTGCCGTCTTTCCTCTTACTACTGAAGGAAGACCATTCCAGCCAAGAAAGAAAATTGCCTTTTCTGCGTGCTGCACATCTGACTTCACCTGAGGTCTAATTCCCCACTGGACAGGAACATCTTTGCATGTGGTTATTCTGTTTCTTCCTCAGTTGACATTTCCTTCATAATATTCTAGAGACTGTAAAACTTGTCAGATTCAATATAAACTCAAATTTGGTTACTTTTAATAATGCAGATTTTGTCAGATCCAATAAAGGTCAATGGATGTTCTGTAAAAATTACAGTTTTCACCAAAAAGCTTTTTTTTTTTTTTTTAGTTTGCTTTTGGTTTGGTAGTGGTGGTGGTGGTGATTTGTTTTCTGAGTAAAACGGTTTCTCTGATGTCCTTCTGAAAACACTGTCCTGCTGCCGAGTGTAGTCTTGTCTTGAATCATGACCTTTAAGACATTCAGGTCAGTGTATGAGCCTGTTACTGCTAGATTGACTTTACAGGTTTACATCTCATGCACATCACTAGTGCCTGCTGCTGTCTACTTTAATAGCAAAACCTGAAGCTTGTGCAAGTTCTAGGATCTAAGTTCACAGGTGAGCTTTTTGAAACAGGTTAGCAGAACTTCAGGAGAAAGTCTCCCTCACTGGACTTGAGTAAGCTGAGTGAGCATTCCTTAATTCTTGCATTCAGGTAATTAAGGCCTCTGGGGCAGCCAAGCCTACAGTAGGAATGACTAAGAAGTAGGCACCTGGGTGCTCAGCAAGAAGCAGGCATGGTTGTTACCCTGTTGCAAGAGCCACAGGTGAACACGAGTCAGATAGAGTTGTTTCCGAAGGCCAGATGCTCTTGAGTTGACAAAGCAGATAAGACAAGTCATGCGCCTGTGGGAAGTGTCTATATTTTAGACAGAAACGGCAAGCATCCACACTGTGGTACAGCCTGGCATGTTTCAAAATCAGAGAGGTAGCCATTCAGGTCTGCTGGAGTCAGGGCCATATGGAAAGGGAAATCAGAGATGAGAACACATTAAACCACCATGTACCCTAGAGCTTTAGTCCTGCCTTTCCTTTGTTTCTGGTACAGACATTGTTTTTAGCCTTGGTGAGCTCAGGGTGTGGGAAAACAATGACTATTCTTGATCCAGTTAGCAGCCAGAAAGGAATACAAGTTAAAATTATAGTACCACAGCCCAGCCTGGTGGCAAACACCTTTAATCTCATCACTCCAGAGGCAGAGGTTGGTGGGTATCTTAAGTTGTAGGGCCAGCATGGTCAACATAGAAAGCTCCATGCCAGTCAGGTTTATAGTAAGACCCTATCTCAAAAGAAAAAAAGGAGAAAGAGATTAACATACAGCAAAGGTGGTGAAGGAAAAAAAGTAAACTTATTTAGAATGTGGTCCTGGCTTACAGGCTTAGTACTCAGAACTGTGGATAGGGTAAGAATAGCTGCTCCTATCAGTTTACCCCAGTAGTTCCCCAATTTTGTAACAATCCTGGCCAATGGTTGTTTAATTTTGATACAAGTCCTCATTGTGTAACCCAGCCTCAAACCTGCTGTGCTCTTGCCCTGGCCTCCTGAATGTTGTGGTTGTGGGTATGTATCACCACACCTGGCTACGAGACTGTGTAATTCAGGCACCCCAGAGAAGCGCCTCATCATCATTTTCAAATCAAATAATTCTAGTGTACAGCCAAAATTTAAAATGCAGCTGAGTTTTCACATGATTCGTTTTTATACTAATTCCCATCATACTTCACAAGACTGCAGGCACAACATAATATCTGTAATAGTTTATTTCAAAGATTTGACATTTACAAGTAGAGGCACCACATGCTATCTGGCAGTAAAATACTGCAGGGACTGAAGTCCAAGGAGAAAGATCCAGAGCTCCCATCACAGAAGACAGGCCTGCAGTGCAGGCGTCGCATCGAGCTTGCCCACATTGCTTTGTTCCCAACTCAGGACAGTGCTTTAGTGCTTGCTTCATTTACTGGAAAAGTTCGCTGGACATAGTTTCCGCTTCTTCCCCCACACCTTCCAGCTCAGCAAACTGTAGAGAACAGTCAATGTCAAAAACTGCCACTGCAGATAACACTAAAACAGCATTCTCTTCTGACCCTATCTGCTATGGTTTAATAGTCCCAAGTCAGAAGTCTAACCAGAGAACTGAAGCTTTGTCAAACTTGGCTTTGTTCCTTCATTGAGTAAACTTTGATGTACACTTATGTACATAGACGTTTGTCTCATAAATACAATTAGAGTGGGTAGTAGGTTAAAATTCTAATTAGTAGTTTCATGTAGTAACTGAAAAACATGAATTATAACTTAAAAATCTCTTAATCTGTTAAGCCAATGGTTCTCACCCTGTGGGTCATGACCCTTTGGAGTCACATATCAGTTATCTTACATCTCAAATATTTTTACATTATAGTTCATAACAGTAGTAAAATTACAGTTATAAAGTAGCAATGAAATAATTTTATGGTTGGGGGGTCACCACAGTGTGAGGAGCTATGTTATAGGGTCACAGCTTTAGGAAGGTTAATAATCACTGTATTGGAGGACTCAGGAAGTGCTGAGCTGCCAGCAAACAGGGTTTTTATAAAACAGGGTACACCTAAAAGATCCCTGTGACCCTAGAACTGGGGATCACTAATCAAGATAGCATTGGCATGGCAGTCGTGAGGAAATGACACAGAACACAGACCTGAAGACCAGCATGATGATAAAGCAGCACTCAGATCTAAAATGTCCAAGAAGTCTAAGCTGGGAGGACGGTCTTTTATTCTGGGCAAGGGTCTCACATTCTAAGTATCCTACAGTTCACAAGTATAATAGGTAAACAGCAGGTATGATGAAAAGACAAAACAGGATTGATTTTAGGCCGTACTTCTGCGAGGTAGCGGGTCTCAGAACCCTCAGCAGTAAGTACCTTAAACTACTACTACTCAATGCTCTCATAGAGGCTCTTGATTTGCGTCTGGAAGAACTTGGCAAGCTCCACTCGTTTGGCTTTCAGTGTCGGTGTCAGAAGTCCATTTTCAATAGAGAACGGCTCTGGGTGCACAAAGATACTTTTAACCTAGAAGGTGAGCACATGTTGATGGTTGGCATTTCATCTGCAAAGTGACAAGCTGCACAGTTTATTTCACCTTAGGAAAGAAGCTGTATGTGGGACAGTAAAGACAGACTCATGTGCATTCTCAGATAAGATTTTCTGTTGGTCAGGCTGATCTCCAACTTGCCATATAGCTAAGGTCAATCTTGAACTTCTGATCTTCCCCTTCCCACTCATCACTGAGATTACAAGTATGTCCTACCACATCACCACATCGGGTAATGTGGCCCTGAAGATTGACTGAAGCCATATATGCTAGGCAAGCACTCTACCAACTGAACTATACTTGATGTTTATGTGAGTGGAGTACAGAGAATGAGTAATAAACGGCAGAGGTAGACAGAATACGTAAATATTAGCTGTGCCCTTGGAAGTTAAAGGTTTGAAACCAGTGTAAGTGGAGCTTTACATAAAACCCTAGTGGTACTTGGGGGACCAGAATTATATCAGCAGTACATACCTGCTCAAAGGATTTCAAGCCACTTTCTTTCCCAATTTTCTGCAAGTCTTCTAAAATGGCTTCCTTTACACGCTGAAACACAAAACATCACAGTATGTATGCCTGAAGAAAGGTTTAAAGGAAAAGCTAAGCATGAACCAACTCAAAATGCCTGAAAGAGTTGGATAAAAATCTCAAAAAGTATGTTGAAAAGCATATGTACCTTGCATTTCCCAAAGGAAACAAGGAAAAGGAAAGGCAAACCTAGGGGCTAACAGCTTCTAAAGACATTCTCCATCCGTGTTCTCCATTTGTTCTCACAAGCAGCATGTTACTGCTTTTTAAAAAATCATTCTGTGTTTTAAACTCTACATTCTGTCTTTCATTCTATTAAACTGTCAAGTGCAATTACCTGTCACAGAAGCAGGAAGAGTGTCCCTGCAGAGAGGAGGCTCAGAGAACCCAGAGGTGCCACAGCTGGGAGAGCCTTCCCTCTGCTGCAGCAGGCCAGGATACACATGCAACATTCTCTGTCAGCCATGCTTACTCGGAGAGCGTTCTCAGTGATGCTTACTCAGAGAACATTCTATCATGTCTACTTGGAGAACGTTCTCAGTCACGCTTACTTGGAGAACATTTTGAGCCATGCTTACTTGGTTTTGGCACAGTTCTTCAAAGGATCCCTTTACCCCGAGCTTGGCTGCAAATGAGGGTAGTGAATCTGGATCAGGAACCACCACTCCTATCAGGAATGACTGTGGGAAGGAAGTGGGTTGTAATAGATGAGACCTTGAGACGAATCTGATACAGTTCCTCAGCATACAGTGTGCCCCACTCTGCACCCCACTGCAAAGATGTTCTATCCAAGCCTGATTCCTCAAAAAGAAGCAGTTGTCATTAAGCTTAAAGAATCAAATCCCTGGCCAATCCATATTGAAATTTGCCTTACCCAAGCTCCAAGGGACCAGTTTAGGGGCAGCATATAAAGAACAGTTTATATGTGTCAGAGGAGCTACTCAATGGGCACTGAGAGTCCCACGTAGAAAGTTATGTGAGATAAAGCTACCTCTTAAAATAGATATTTTAATTCCAACGAATTATTTCCTGGATGTTTATAGTTCAGAATGTAGTTTTGTAAGCTGGGGCATCTTATCTGAACCCACTTATACAAATGTCTTTTATGGCTGTGAGAACCAGCACAGGCCCTAAAACTGGTGTATTACCCGTAAGCTCTCCCCATGGACAAAAACTTGCAATACTGGTCTGCTCCTGGCATAAACATTTTCAATCTTCTCTGGAGCAATGTATTCTCCTTGTGCCAACTTGAAAATATTCTTCTTCCGGTCGATGATTTTCAGAGTTCCATTCTGTATGAGGCAGATAAAAGCATCAGTGTTTTGAACCCTTGATGATTGTATCAGTAAGAAGGCCATGAGTGTTGTCCTTATTTAATAGGTTCTCTGGAGATTTCTGTGTTTCTCTTGGCTTGGAGAAAGAAGAAGTGACTTCCACAAAGCCCATCTGCAGAAAGCCAAACAGCAAGCCTCTGGGAAAGCCCCAGGGGCCTGCTGGGTTATGCAAATAGATGCCTCATTCAGTGAAGACATTCTACAGCCCCCAGTTTCTAATAACTCATTTCCAACTACCACTTCTTGAGAACTCTTTGAGAAATGGAGGGGTTATCTCTTCCTTAAAGTGCTGAATGATTTAGCTCCCCCTTCCATGTTACTTCCTGTTAAATCTGGGAGCAGGCTAAAACAGCTGCATGCTACTGATCAAGCCAGCCTGTAATTGGGCTTGTTAGGACAGAAGCAGGGCTGCCAGGGCACTGACCACCGTCATAGGTCATATGCTGCTTCGTTTCCCTGAAGTCAATTCCTGAGGCGCTTATCTTCTTAGGGATTTGAATTGTAGAATTGGGGCATGGGGTAAAAATAGTCCACTTGAACACGCCATAAATAGGGCTCTATAGTGAATGAACCCTGGAACCATCAATGACATAGTCCGCTTGAGCACGCCGTAAGTAGGGCTCTATACTGAATGAACCCTGGAACCGTCAATGAACCAGACTTAATTTAGACTAAAAGTGGTCAATAACCACCAGCCTACTATCACTCATGGGGGCTGAGGGGAGCATATCTTTTGCCTGCCTCCTGGGTTTAGAGCAGGGGACACTGATTAAACAGAAACTGTTAAACCCAATCGAAAGTATATCATGGGAGTCTCATGGTCAAGTATTCTTAATCTCTTAAATCTTGAACAATGAACAAGAAAATAGTTACACTCCCCTAACACATATTAGGTAGGGAAACCTTTTGAAGGAGACTCTTGGAAAATTCCCCTGTAGGGCTTACACATCTTCATTACAACTATGCTCTGTTCCCTTTCAAGAAAACAGATGAGATTTTCAGCAACTACTGCCAATTGTTCATCAGCAAACCAATCTATAAAACTCTGTGTCTTCCACAGAGAGGGACTGTGAAGGTCACTGAGAGGCAGATATTAGCCTATGTAAACACATGATTTAGAATTCTCTTTGTTTTAATATGTCTCCATGAGTTAATTAGAAAGAAACACTTCTTTGCTGTGTCTAGACAGCATCAATGGAACTACCTATGGTGCACCTTGTATTTGACAAGAAATACTGAAGGAAGAAAGCCTTTCAGTTGTCTTACTTTCTGCTGTCTTTGTAAGGTTGTGGTCAAAATTGTTAGTGCCCCATCCTAGAGGGAGGACTAGCTTTGGCAGCTCCTGATCTCGTTTTGGCCAACTTCTTCAGTATTTCACACCATCAATCCATAAGAGAGCTAGGACTAGAACACAGATCTTGCAACTCCTAAGCTAGGGTCTTCTGACTGGTACGCTTCTCTCTTCATACTTAGAGAAAACACCACACAAGGAATCTGCAGACTCTTTTCCCTGCAGCTGCCTCAGCTGATTAAGCTCATATCCCTAATCCCTCTTGTAAGAAGTAGATTATTCTCCCCAGTCCCATAGCAAAGACCCTTACAAGTTAAGGAGAAATACCCACCGGAAGCCAGCGGCCAATGTCCCCAGTGTGAAGCCAGCCATCCTTGTCTAGTACTTCCTGTGTCTTCTCCGGGTCCTTTAGGTAGCCTTTGAACACATTGTTGCCTTTGATGCAGATCTATATACCAGACAGTAAAAGGGGGAGATAATAGAAATGGCTGCTCTTGTACCTTATGAAACACCTGTTCCAAACAAAAGCACGTGATGGTTTCCATTACAGTTTGGAGACTGTTTTAGTCCCCACTATAGGATAATGAAGTTCACTGATCTTGTATTGCTTCCTAAAAGTTGAGGAATCAAACCCAAGTCAGGTCATAGATTTATGCTCCTTTTGGACTAAGCCTCCCCACATCGATCATCTGAGTGCTGGGCATGACCTACTCACCTCGCCTTCATTGTTTACTGAAAAGTAGTTCATGTCAGCCACATCTTCCAGCTTTACAAAATTGCAAGCCACTGGCGTCCCAACATGACCTAGAACATAGCATATATTCTGGGCTGAGCAACCATAAAGCAGGCACATTTCTAAGATGTTTATGGGACTGTAAGAATGAAAGCAAGACTTGAATTTGCCATTTACATCCAGAGCACTAGAATTATTTAAATTCCTAAACCATGGTTCATTTAGAAGCCTTCTCCCAACCAGCAAATGGAAAACCCACCTGCTGTCCAGTCCCCAGGTGATGTAATTGAACATCCACCTGTGCATTCTGTTTGGCCATAAGCTTCAAACACCTGGGAAACCAAAGAAGAGCTTTGAGACTTAAGATAAAGTATGACTGGCCATCCCTTATGGCCAAGACAGGAAAGCAAACTATAGAAACAAGAGCTGAAATTAGTGTTGCAAAACCTCAAAAGCATGCCCAGCTGCTAGTTCTTCACAACATATGGTCTCTGTCTCAACAATGTAACTCTATCAGTGTAACATGATAGCAACCATAGACCATGTATAAATGAATGGCCTTAGCTGTGCCCTAGTAAAATGTCAACTGTAAAGCAGGCACTGAAAGTAGTACTGTAGTTGCTAACCCTCATATAAAGAAGATAGTCTTGACCAGAGAAAGGCTGGTGGCAGGAAGCAAGTTGATAGGCTACTGCAGTCAGAGATGTGGCCTGCAATTGGCTGGGCTGATAGAAGTAGACCTACTGAAGGATGATATTTCTGGGAAGAGGTTAGAAGAAAAACTTTCTGTTAATCTTTGAGGCTGAGGGAAAGAAAGGTACTAAGAATAGCCAATAGAAGGGCAGTTTGAAAACCCCAAAGACCCTTCACTGACTGGCACCAGTCTCTTCTGATACTGGGTACATGCCTGGGAATAGTCTCTGTGAGGCTGAGCCTGTTTCTGACTTCTATTTTGTTTGCGATATATGTTTGGCTGAATCAGCAAACTAGATTTCCATTTGGAAAGGAAGAGAGAACATCCACAGCCAGATCTATATGTTTCAGATGGATAAGGCATAAATGAAAAAAAAAAAAAGTAAAGCCATAAAACTACCAGAAAATGTGGGCAAAGACGGTTTTAAGAAATTTGGGGGATTAGAAAATCTTGTAGGGGCTGGAGAGATGGCTCAGAAGCAAAGAGCACTGGCTACTCTTCCAGAAGACCTGGGTTCAATTCCCAGCAGCTCAAAACCACCTGTAGCTCCAGTCCTAGGGAATCTGACAGCTGGCCTCAGAGGGCAACAGGCATGTATGTGGCAAAACACCTATAGACATAAAATAAACAAAAAAGCAACAACAAAAAATTTAAAAGGAAGAAAAGGGCTGTCTCAGCAATTAAAAAAACACAACAGAAATTTTTCATCAATTGGCGTGCATATCAATTCTATTTCTATATAGCTATGAACAAAGCAAAAGAAAAAGACAGACCAAAAAATGTCTAGCATAGTGGAGATTAATTTTTAAGTATATAAGGAACTCTTAGCAATCTGCAAGGGAACTAAATCACCCATTGCTTGTTTTCTGTAAGGAAGTAATCCATGGAAGAAATAAAAGTGTCAGTTAGCAGTGAAGTTTGGTATTTGCGGTGGTTTGAACAGGTTTGGCATGGGAGACCTGCCCCCATGTGTCTGGATGCGTGGCCCAGGGAGTGGCACTCTTAGGAGGTGTGGCCTTGTTGGAAGAACTGTGTCACTGTGAGGGTGGGCTTTAAGGTCTCCTAAGCTCAAGCTACCTCCAACAACTCCGTCTTTTTCTGCTGCCTTCAGATGAAGATGTAGAACTCTCAGCTCCTTCTCCAGCACCATGTCTGTCTGCACGCTGCCATGCTTCCCACCATGATGATAATGGACTGAACCTCTGAACTGTATACCAGCCTCAATTACAGGTTTTTCTTTATATGCGTTGCCTCGGTCATGATGCCCTCTCATAGTAATAAAACCCAAACTAAGACGTATTGATAAAAGAAACAGTATGAAGTGAAGTGTTTCAATTAGAGGCAACTAACTGGCTGCAAAACTTCTCATCGTGTGTAGGGAATGGTACTTTAAGTATGACGTGCGTGTGTGTATAAAAGACCTGCCCGAAAGTTTGGTGATGTACATTAACATGTAATAGGTAAGGCTGGCAGGATGGGAAAGACACTTATCCCCAAACCTGAGGACCTAATTCTATCCTTGGGACTCCCATGGTGAAAGAAGAGAACCAAAACTCTTAAACTGTCCTCTGACTGCCACACATGTGCTGTGGCATGTAGGCAGACTGTCAACAGTGACTCATCATTTGGGAAACCGTGAATGACATGAACTAACCTTTTTGGTAAGGAGTCCAATGGCTAGAGCATGATGGGTATTTTGGAACCCTGATTCTGTTTATGTAAAGGTTTCTATACTTGGGCTGGACAGATGGCTCAGTGGTTAAGAGCACTGACTGCTCTTCCAGCAACCACATGGTGGCTCATAACCATCTGTAATGGGATCCGATGCCCTCCTTTGGTGTGTCTGAAGACAGCAACAGTGTACTCATATCTAGCAAATGAATAAATAAATCTTTAAAAAATGTTCTTTAAAAAAGATTTCTAGGGCTGGAGAGATGGCTCAGTTGTTAAGAGCAGTGACTGCTCTTCCAGAAGTCCTGAGTTCAATTCCCAGCAACCACATGGTGGCTCATGACCATCCATGAAGGGATCTTCTGGCATGACTACTACACTTAAAAATACATAAATAAATAAACTTTTAAAAAAAGGTTTCTGGGCTGGAGAGATGGCTCAGTGGTTAAGAGCACTGACTGCTCTTGCAGAGGTCCTGAGTTCAAATCCCAGCAACCACATGGTGGCTCACAACCATCTGTAATGAGATATGATGCCCTCTTCTGGTGTGTCTGAAGACAGCTACAGTGTACTTATATAAATAAACAAATCTTTAAAAAAAAAAAAAAGGTTTCTATATTTGATGCATGAAGAGGTGAGTACTGGGGTCAGGAGTTTTCTCTTGTCTAAGATCTGAGGTGTGGCCTTCTCTTCAGTGCTTTTCATTTACGATTTCATTTTTATTGGAATAGTGTGCTCCATTGATGTAACTGTGAAATCTTACCCAACATCCCATTGCAGCCCTGAAGAAGGTCAAGACTGGAGTGGAGATGGGGGCGGCTCCAGTGATCATGAGGCGAACTTTCCCACCCAGGCTGCCCTGTTCAGTAGAAACAAAAAGAGCTGTTGAGCCTCTGTCCTTCCTTTTCCTCTATTGTAAAATGGGTGAAATCTCATGCCCAGCCATCCGACTTGGTTGACTTACAAGCACATACACAACAGCTTGGTACCTAGAAAATCACTTAAAATGCTTCCTATTAGAGCT
The DNA here is from genome assembly GCF_004785775.1 of Grammomys surdaster. Taxonomy (NCBI): domain Eukaryota; kingdom Metazoa; phylum Chordata; class Mammalia; order Rodentia; family Muridae; genus Grammomys; species Grammomys surdaster. The sequence goes on along the minus strand of NW_021604568.1, from coordinate 14,651,443 downwards.
TTCACCAGCCATTCCTGAGAGAACTTGAGGGTTTGTTGCTGTTGTTTTTTAAGTTCTTCAATTTATATCACTTATAAACTGAACAAAACCATACTACAACTAAGTAAATACAATTTAGCAAAACTCAACTGAGACAACACTACAGAGTGCTGAAATCTACGTGAATCTGTTGTATGCTTTGTCATCTCTCTTTAGTGCGAAGCTGCACAAGAGTGATCTCAGAAGGTGGCTCAGTGGGTAAGGCATCTGCTGTGCAAGGAGGAAGACCAGACTCCACACACTCAGAACCCAATAAAGCCAGATGCAGTGGCGCACACCTGTAATCCCAACTCTTTCCTGTGAAGATGTAGGAGGCGAAAGCAAGAGAATCCCTAAACGCTAGTAGGCCAACTAATAGCCTAGTGTATACAGCTGTGAACAAGAGAGACGCTGTCTCAAAGAGGAAGGTGAGGCTCGGTAACTGAAGTTGTCCTCTGAACCCACACACAGACAGCATACCACACGCTGCCCACCCCCACCCAAACACACTCATATACACAAAGGAGGCCCAAAGAGAAAGGTGGGAGTGGGCATCGAAGATCTGTGAAGATCTCTAGTTTGGGGGCCACTGCAACCTGGAAGGTAAGGGGATGCTAAGTGGCGGCCAGCCCTGGTGTCCAGGGTCTATTCAACTTACTTGAATCTTTGAAAACACGAGCTTGTCCCACAAACTGTCCCGCCGAATGATGCCGTTCCTCACTTCGTTGAATTTACTGATGATGGCCAAGTTTAACAAGAACTTCTTCAAAGGTGTCTTGGCTTCGTTATGTACCTGGAAGGGTGATAAAGCCTCTTGGTTAGAAAGCTACTTGAGGTACTTACCAAGGCCATTTGGTAGCAGCCAAGATGCTAAGTCCTTGCTTCATAAGGAAGTGTCGCACTGTCATGAACTAGTTTGCTTACTAATGACAAGCCACAGAGCTCTATGCCCATATCCTGAAGCAAGTGACATTATTACATAACACCCCAGACCTCGATGACTCCAGGTCCCCAGGAAACAACTTCGGTAACAGAGATGAACAAATCAAAAAAGATGGTCACCACCACTGGCTTAAAATCAGATAGGAAATTACTCCAGGGGCATGATCACCCTGGGGCTTTTGACTTAGTAGCCCAGAGAAAGGTTTAAGAATTTGGCTTTTAAGAATTAGTACTACATGTCCTCCACTTGATGTTTTCTTATCCTCCTACCCTAGAGAATTACCATCATTACAGCAAATGTCCCTTCGCCACATCATAAAGAATCCAGCAGAAATCTCTAATGACATTATTTCTCCCCTTTGGGCTTACACACGTGGTATCATTTTTCCCTGTTCATGTTCTTTCCTCTTTTTCCTGACCCTGGCATCACTGTAACCCTACAGTCTATCAATCCCACTCCTGTGATAAGAGCATCCCCATGAACAGCACACAGGAACGTCTTTATTTTCAAAATTATATCCTAAACCCTGCTCCTCAGCCTTCAGGACCTCTCCACACCAGAAGCACTCTGGGACAGTGGACTTCTTTCCTGTTCGAAACGGACAGGATGCCTCTCTTGACCTGTGTTTCCGTTTACAGGCCGGAGACAGCAAGAGTTGTTCATCCTCGCCTCCCAATTCAGGCTGGGATCCAGGCTACTCCTGTGCTTGTAACATCATTTAGCTATGTCTCACCATCTGATTCTGAGGTACACTAAATGCTGCCTACATTATAACAGGCCTGATGCCCATCTTTACCACAAACTGCTTACCTTTTACAGTCACATGACTAGCTCTCCTAACAAGTCACAGACAAAAAACTATGATTGGAAATATATCATGGGCTGGAGAGATGGCTCAGTGATTAAGAGCACTGACTGCTCTTCCAAAGGTCCTGTGTTCAATTCCCAGCAACCACATGGTGGCTCACAACCATCTGTAATGGGATCTGATGCCCTCTTCTGGTGTGTCTGAAGACAGCTACAGTATACTCATATAAATAAAATAAATCCTTAAAAAAACATAAAAAAAGGAAATATATCTAATAAAATCTCCATGTATGTAATAAGCTCCAGATTCAAATTATCTGCTATATATTATTATTGTAAGATACTTTCTTTCAAAAATAAAAAATTTCAATAACACAAAAAACATAACAACCCAATCTGATGACGCCAAAGTCTGATGAGGAACTGGAAAAGTGTTACCAGAGCTTACAGTATTCACACATCATCTGAATACTATCCATACCTACTCCAGCTCAAATACTATCCAAAGCTACTACAGCTTTGGCCTCTGGTAAAGACGGAGTGCCAGTATCAGAATCTGAGAGGTAAGGCCCAAAGAATATGAATAATGGTGTCATTTCCTTGGGCTCCAGGTCTATGGGATAGCAGATACTACCCTATATCGCCTGGATTCAAATCCCAGCTCTCAATGGCCAGTTGCAGTCTAAGGCTTGGGTGAGAAACATACAAATGAAGCTCAGGACCCATCATCATAGATTACTGGAGTCATGTCAAAAGGATGCATAAGAACTTGATCGACACACTTGGAACATCAAAAAGAACGACTAAAATGAACAGAAAAATATAAAGATGAGTTCATACTAATATTAAAAAAAATCCTCACTGGTCACTTATAAGGATTGCTGGAGCATGAATTCATTATATTTATGAGTGACAAATAAAGGAGAGGATAAAATATTTGTTCGGTCTTTATGGTAGAACGTCAGCTAAGGAGTATAGAAGAAGTAAGAGTTGGGGGTAGGAAAACCGCCATTTTGCAAGCTGAGTGAACAGTACTCACTCAGTGTCAGCTCAAACTACCATGTGAGAGTTTATTCTTTATTAGCTTTATAGTCCCTTTCTTTATTAGCTATGACTTTGGGAAAATTCTTTAATACCCACAGTTTTGCTTCCACATTGTCAGAGTTCTGTGAATGACCATGGTTTACTGTGTTTCTTCGGAAGGTTAAATGAGCAAATACATCGGAAATGTTTACCTCAATCACAAAGTTAAATTACCAGCATATACAAATCAGAGGAAGAACTTTCCAGTGTGTTGGTTAAAAACTGAGGTGCTCCCCCCCACCCTGGTCTTAGTGCAGCGCTTCCTCAAGTCAGCAATGTTACCCAGAGAAAAGGTGCATTCCATGGCTTCTCACAGTGGCAGCTCTAACGTGCTTATAGAGATGCTTGTCAGAGCTCAGACAGAGCTGGAATTGATTCTTGTCAGGATCCAGTCCTGCCCAAGCAAGCAGTGTAATCCCAAGCAAGAAGCAAGGCTCATACCTTGTCATAGACCCTGTTAAGGAGTCGAGGCACTGTGGGAAACACAGTGGGTTTCAAAACCTTCATGTCATCAGGTAGCAACCGGATATCTCCTTGGAAGAAGCCAATTTTGCCTCCACAGGAAAATATGATACCCTGGAACAAGATGGAAGACAGGGCTCAGTGCCCTGGATCTCTATAGGCAGTCCTATCTCTGATGGAAGTGAGAAATCTGAAATCGGCAGGCAAGTCCTTTTGCAGAAGACCTGCTTCCTGCCAATTCAGATACCCGAGGAGGTGTCTGAGAGGCTTCCCCGAAAGAAACGATGGAAACGTATTACTGTTGAAGTGGCAAGACAGATAACAGACTGTGAAACTGTGGGTGCCACCCTCAGGCTCTACCACAGTTCTGGGTCCCGGTCTAAGATACCATCCTTCATGAGAAGCATGCATCTTCTGGCACTAAAAAAAAACTGCGGCCAGTTAAAATAGAAAAACATGCCTTCAGTTAAGATTGGCCCAATTTGAGAAATACTAAAATATGTGTAAAGTTTTATTAGAAGCAATGTGGCTTTATGTATATCGACCGAGCATATGGAAGGGGGTACTGAGGGCAGAGGGAGGGAGGGAAAAGACTTCTTTCCCACAGCACCTGTGGTATTGAAATGTTAGTGCTTCTTTTGTTCTCAATCCAGCTTCAGAATGGCTGGAAATTTTGGAGAGGCTCCAAGGAGGGACACATGCCGTGCCTGACAATACCACCTTACACACTCAAGTGATCTGTAAAGATGCTCCCTGGGGAGAGCAGACCCTTGATCTGGATCAGGTGTTTCTGCCCTGCTCCCCTAGTGGACACACTTTTCTCTAACCCTAGATCCTCTTAAAATTCTAATCATCATATAAGTAAAAACATCTGAGGAGTCAGCTCAGGATTAAGAGAAGACAGACAATATGTGCCCTGAGAAGTCAGGAGCAAGTAATATCCTCCTTAGATAGTCAGACTTACTAGATGAATTGCTGTAAGTCAGGACTCAAAGAAACCAATGGTATGTCTGCTTGATTTCATACAGAAAGGACTAGGGATGTCCTGCATCCCTGAATTTTGAATAAATGTGGAGCCAGCAAGTCAGGAACCCCTTCCTACCTGCTAGGTTCACAGGCCACTCACCTGGACAAGCCTCTCAAACATATGGGCCAAGGGGAGGTAGGATATGGTCACATCCTCGGGGGTGGGCTGGAAGATAGGCTGTAGAACAGGGACAAACAACAGTGGGTTGATGTTCAGTTTCTCTCCAATAGAGATTTTAAAATTCCCCTTCTCTTTTTTGATTAAGCCCGTCCAACTGAAACTATCCCCTCTGAGAGAGTGGTAGCATAGAGAAAAAAAACTTGATATTTTGACATCATCTTTAAGACTCTTAAAATGCATAGCACATAAACACCTCCCTGGGTACTTAATGTATTCCACAACCTGATATATCCTGTAACCATTCAACGCAGGGACCCTGAAACACTGAAGCTTGACATGGAGCCCTAAAGGCTATGTCAGTGTTTTCCATATTTTGTTATTGGTGTGGTTTACATGCAGAAGACCCTCTAGGCTTCTGTGTCCCCAGATGGCACTACTGTCTCCTGGGGTTGTAGAACTTTTAGGAGGTGGAGCCTCACTGGAGGAAAGGAGTTACTTGGGGTGGGTCTTGAGGTATTATATTCCAGTTAAAAATCCCAGTTCCACTGGCGGCACAATGGAGCTGCCTATACCATCATGCCACTCTGCAAACTTTAAGCCAACTAATCCTCCCCCAGAAGTCACGTAAGTCAAGTGTTTTGTCACAGTGATGACAAAAATAACAGACTTTTAAGTGTTCCTCCTAAAAATCTTATAGCCAAGTCACATTTTAGCAAGGGCCTCTTTTTTGACTGAGCACTGACCTCCAGAAATTTGAGGAAAGCAGCCATATTTGAAACAACGTTTTGATGGGTTAGCATAGCTCCTTTGGGGTCACCTGTAGGAAAGCAGAGGTGAAGAGAAAGATCCTTAGTGTAGATAATTTGTAAATTTGACCTTGAAAGAAGCTAAATTCAATTTGGTTCTGGTCTAGAGACAGAAGTTGTCCTCTTGACTGTAGCTTGCTGTAGACATTTATGCCTCTGCTTGGGAATGATTCGTGCCTCAGAAATCCACCCACCCCACTTACTGTCTCCCTGACCTCTTAGTTTACAGCACAGGCAGAATCTCAGGTGATAATAGGAAAACAGTAAGTTGCAAATTATCCCTTCTTGTGCTGTTCACGTGTTTAAGACTTTATACCTAAGACCTCCCAACAATATTGCTGTGAACTTTATAAACCAGGCATATTGTAACAGTCCACAATAAATATGATTAAACCTTCTACTAAATGTTGTTCAGTAAGGACACAGCCATCTGTGGAGAGCCAACACTGAGTTACCCTGACTGAATGAAACCATTCCAGTGGTACATCCATTAATCCATCCCAATGTTCTATGAAATTATCCCCATGCTACATCTGATTGAAGCAGTGGAAGGGTAGAGGAAAAGTTGACATTTTAACACCATCTTTAAGAATCCTAAAATCCACAGCAAGTGGATGCTACCATTTGTATTCAGAAGAATCTGTTTCTTTATGCTTGCGTTTTTCTATCTGGGAACCCATTCATAAATGGCTCAGGTTGTGAGCACACAGGGACAGGGTGGTGGCATGGTATGCTCAGGACTTAGTCTTATTTCTGGCTCCCTCAGAGCTCAAGGTGTCACAGGCACCAACCTGTAGTTCCACTGGTGAAACAGATAACACTTAGATCCTCTGGGTTCGGAGGCTGGAGGAGGAACACAAGGATATTAGTCTGCGATGAACTAAGAGTGAACTATACAAAACTCAAATTCAGGAAGAACACTTACCACTGGTTTTTTGAAGTTCTCTTTGCCTAGATTCTAAGTGCACAGGAAATCAAGAAAAAGAAAGAGTTGTTGAGGATGGACAGACTTATGACAAAGTCAGCTCTTCCTTCCCCTGTTCTCAACCTCCCAGTTTCCAGCCTAGATTTAACCCATAAGCTAATGTTGATATCGATGAAAGCATCAGGGGAAAGCAGAAAGTTCCTCAAGAATGTTAACCTAAAGAAGACACGTCTCAAGCTTATCACCATTCTCTTAAGGTCCAGTTATCTAAGAGCATAATTAAATCTTTCTTGGGTGATATAAATCATGTCTATGCCAGGATGTATGCTATGCTACTCACTTTCCTGAGTAATTCACACACACACACTGATTCATTTAACCCTTGCCAACATATCTGTAAGATTAGTACCACCTTAACCTTCCATTTATAGCTAGGGAGAGATGTGGCTTGTAACAGGTGAATAACTAGAACAGGAACTCAGGCAACCTGCCTCAGGGACCAGATTCATAAACATCCTTGAGTTTCTCCATCTATATAGTCTATATTCAGAAGGGTATACAGCTAGCCAAGGAAATCTGTCCACCTCTGTCGGGAGTTTTGTAGTCGTCAAAGAAATTGTCCTTCAGGCTTCTGAGTCTGGTTTATGTATGCTATCCTTGAACAACAGCCCTATGCTTTTGTGTACATGGGCTGCATCCTGCTCCTGATGATAAACCACCTACCTAGATGCAAGCTGTTTGTGACTCATACCTCAGCATCATGCAGAGATAACATCTCAACTCCACACTTCTCTCCTCTTTTCACCAAGTCGTCATCAAAAGGATCCATGAAGATGATTGTCTTCAGGCCTGGGGTAAGGCCCTTCTCCACATTTTCTATTAGCATTGTTGCTTTCTGGGGTGTATCACAGATGACCACGTGGATATCGGCTAAAAGCAGAAACCAAGCCAGAAGTCACCACCCTATTCTGTTAAATACATGGCTCTTTGAAAAAAAAATGGGGGTGGCTATTAAATGTCACACACAGACGGTAGATTCCTGAGTGAATCTGTAAATGAGATTTACAGGGTTCAAGCTGAAATACTCTATTGTCTATAAAAAGGAAAAAATAGGAACAATGAGTTTAGCTGAAACACCAGCCCTTTTATTTTCTAATGTCGCTGACACATTTTAGTGTCTAGGACTGTATAAATCCTTTTGTTTAAGAAAACTCATTCCAATACTGTCTCCTGGGTATATTCCTGCTGCCGCTTTGCAGAGCAGGGAACAGATGCGAAAGGCGAGTGCGAATGGAATCTTTAGAAGGCAGATGATTTATGATTCTCAATGTCATCATTTCTGAGGTATGTATTATTCAAACAAAGCTACTCAGCCTACCAATGCAGAGACAAAAGATACTCCCTTAGATGATCGAAAGGATACTGTTGCAAGTTGAACTTGGTCTTATTTGTCTAACAGTGCCAATGTTTTTCTACACATTTACATGTATATTGGTGCATATTGCTTACATAGACTGAATTAAGCATTCAAGCTTTCAAAGGAATAGGAAGCAATCTCTATGCGTACACCGTGGCTTAGGCAAGCCTATTGCATGCAGACTTCTATTCCATGTATTTAAAGTAGTCTTGCCTCTAAACTATCCTATGCCATCTTAATTTTGCCGAACCTCTTATCTAAGCATACCTTTGTCTCAGGCATTTTTGTAGTTTCTGTGTAAATGATATTCTAAATATCATAATATCAGAAAACTAAGAAAAAATAAATGAAGAAAATTAAAGAATTATTCAACATTAAGAAAGAATAAAATTATAAAATGATAATAATAACTTACCCCTGTTGATGACATAGATGATGGCCTCTGCTCCCAGTGTGTCATACAGGGGGACAGCTACCATGGAATATGTGTAACAGGCTAACTCAGAGATGACCCACTGTAGAGAAAAAGTTCAAGTTAAGTACCAGAAATTGACTTTGGAGAGCATTGATATTCAACTAGCAAATACTTATTTAGTATGCTTATTTTTTAAAACCTTTAGGAATGTCCATAGAGATTGTCACTTATCCTGCTGTAAGGAACATTTAAATAAATAAGATATACACAAAAATAACCATAAAACCAAGGTAGAGCAGCACACAAAAGAGGAGAGTGGTCATTTCACCCATAAAGCTGTGGAAAGTTTTATAGAGTCTATGAGAGACACAGACACCTTTCAAGAGTAGAGGTCAAGATTATCTGATCCTAGGAAGCTAGGGAAGCTGGACAGAGCTTCACAGGATTGCGACTATTCAAGATAAAAAAATACAGCTAAATACAATGAAAATGAACATAAAAAGAGGTATGCCACTACGCCCACACACAAGCATGAGGAGTGTCACAAAGAGAACCATTTCTCATAACCGGCAGACTACATCTTATACACTGACCTGTGTCCCCTCCCATTCACCCAAATTCATGTTGAAACTCTAATCCTTAATGTGATTTAAAGTTAAATATGAACATAAGAATATGGCCATAATCCAGAGATGAAGAAGATACCCCGGGGATTTATGTGCTTCGAGAAAAGACAGAGGGAGAGGCATAATGAAAAGATAGCCACCTGCATATCAGTGGGAGATTCGTAAGGAGAAACTCTACTGTGGGCACCTTAATCTCAAGTTTCACTATTGTAGTCCTGGAAGACTGGCCGATACACAGGTTTGTTGTTAAGTCACTAGACTAAATAAACTCACTTTTTTCTTACTGTAGTTCCTACACTGGGGTACATAGTACTTTTCCAACTAAAATTTAAAAATCCTACTAAAGCAATGGCTCTAGCAAATGCATGAGCCCCACAAAGTCTCTTTTGAAGGATATTGGGCTTACTGATTTTATTGGAACTTGGGAATAAGATTATTTCCAACCATCTTAGTGTGTAGCATCTGCTTTCAGCTCACCGTGGTAAGATAGTGATGGAAGATAGTGATGGCCAGACTCAGTAGGCACGGATACATTGGTTTACCAGGTCAAGCACAAGGTACAAAGTCTAGTCCTAACATTGATTCCTCTCATTCTCCAACACCTTCAAGACTTTATGGAGTCATCCCTCGTAATGTCTTTATTTTCCTCATAGGAAGATCAGAGTGACTTAAAATGATCCACACTGGAGTCCAACCACACAGGCTAGCGCAGCAGACACTCAGCAGGGATTTGAGGAGGCTCGGAAGCCCAGCTCTTTTGGACTAAGAAGAATAAGTAAGCATTGTGGAATCTTTACATGGCTTGGGTAAATCTTCAGCAAGGGTCAGAATGCTGTATTGGGGTACATCCGTTTAGTTAGTTAGCTTCAATATGGTACCTCTGGCCTATTTTGAGCAAAGATGCCAACAAATTGGTCCTGTGATGCCTTATATCCTTTATGCAAAAGACAGGAGCCCAGGTACTCTGCTCGATCAGACACCTAGGAGAAAGAATAAGGGGTCAGGTCAAGATCAAAAAGAGACCAAAGCAGCTCATGGCACACAAGCAAAGGCATTTTCAAAGCAGGAGTTTGACTTGCCTGTTTGTAGGATATCCATCTGTAGGGCTGGTTTGGCTTTCTGTATCCCAAGCAAGGTCCATTATCTAAAGCATAAAACATTGGAAGCAAATCAATTCTAGCTGCAAATCATATGGACCAGAAAGAGAAAAGAACACCCAGAAAAGGCCAAGACACAGAGACTAAATCTAGCGAGAATCTGAATTTCTCTGGTGTCCATGAAATTCAAGGGCAAACATTTAGGAAATATTACAAGACAGGGTAGTTCAGTACTGATTCCATGGCTACCATGATAAGATGGGGGTTCAGGCCACCAATATGGACAAGACCAAGTAACATGAATAAAATAAGCTGGACATATAAACACAAACAGCCTGTATTGAATAAGAGAGAGAGAAAATGAGCATCTCTATAGTAAAAAATATGCTAATAAAATCAAAATACGAATCATCATCGTTCTTCCTACAACATTAATAATACTATTTCCTTCCATTGTTCTTACGCATGGTTCTGTTCAGATGTGCTCATCCACATATTTGGAATAAAAAAGGATTATGCTTCCTCTCCTACTTTGTTATAAACATTCCCATGCTATTTTTCTCTGTAGAATTTCAACAGCCATCTGACAAAGGACTCTACAGTAGTTGACTTTATTTCATTGTAGATATGTAGAATGGTTTCAAGTGCCTCGGTCCCTCTAAATGGCAAATATCAAGTTCATCATTTCAACTTGGAGTATTTCCTTAAACCTTGTCCTTTAGTATGAAACAAGGAAGTTAAATAGTCCCCTCCCACTGTGGGTGGTGCCATCTCTGAGCAGGTGGACCTGGGGTGTATTAAAACCCAGGCAGGCAACCAGCACTCCTTCATGGTTCCTACCTCTGCTTCCTGCTTGAGGTCCATCCCTGATTTGCCTCAGTAGCCAACTAGGAAAAGGAAGTGTTAAGCTAAACCACCCCCTACCTTCCCCAGTTACTTTTGGCCATGACTTTTGTCATAGCAATAGAAAACAAAGTAGGGCAGAAGGAGCTGGGACTTTGGCATTCAGCTCTGAGCTTGGCCGAACTGTTGTAAACAGTTACTTTTGTTCATCCAATTGAGTTTCAACACACTCGCATAGATGTAAATAGTGTTGTTTAAAATTTATTTCTGGCTTTATAGATTTGAAAAGTTACTACTTTCATCTGTTTTAACAACTAATGAAAATGGATCTTTTCCATATTTTTATATTTTTATCTAATCTCATGAGTCAGCTGTACACATGCATGTTTCTAAGATCATGTTTGCCTTCAATATTTCTGCAGTTTGTGTCTTACACTGGACAGTAAGAGAATTCAACTTATAAACCTCTAAACTACTTGGCCTACCTTAAAATCAGAACAAGTCTGGGGATTCTGGGAGTGTGGCTCAGTGGTAGAACATTACCCTGGCATGTTCCTGGTCCTGGGTTCAGTCCTCAGCACCACCAAAAGAAATAGACATGAGTGAAGGAGTGAAGAGTCCAAAAACTCAGCCAAATCATTGAGAGGAATTCAGGGCTTGCCAAGGGAGTCATCACTGAGATCCATGGGCAAACGCGTGAGCTTCTCAATTGTGTGATGAAGGAAGAAGGAAGAGGAGTAGGAAAGAGATAGCTACTTCCATTAGGGAGATAAGAACAATGGCTGAGGAGTCTGCCTAAGGGGGCTCCATCACTGTCTTCCTGCTGAGACAGCTACAGGAAAGGTCCAGAAGTAGAACCTCAGGCCAGATATTCCCTGGAGTGTGGCAAGTCCAGATCTGCCCATTGACCACAGCCACTGATCCTCTGGGCCTTCCAGAGGGAGCCTTTGTCCTGCAATTAGTCACTAATGACAGCTACCGTCACTTGAAGTCATGTGCCCCAGCAGGAACGAGCCTGCTCTTCCCAGTATTGTCATCCCCATCGGACTAAGAACTATGAAGGACTGGACTGGGCCAACTTGAAGCTCGCCTAATAAGAGGGGGAGTCCACGGCTGTGGAGGGACTCTCACAGCTCCTCATTACTTCCTGATTAACAAAACTGCCAACAGAGGACCCTCACCAAGAAGCAAGTCAAGTAATTAGCCCACAGGGCGACAGCTCAGATCTCATTAAACTCCATGCTCTATCAGCTTTTGCTTGCAAGCTACCTCCTACCTTGTTTAAGTTACTCAACTCGGCCTTGCTTGGGTTCTAAGGTGTGGCTACCTTCCAAGAGTGCATATGAGAACGCCAGGACCAGGTAGACACCCATAGCTAAGCAGTTTGAAGGACATGAAGAATCCCCAGAACCCCTCTTTTGAACTTGTCCTAAGTATCCTAAAAATCATTAGGTCTCATTTTCTGAAATTCTGATTCCATGGGGAAAAGAAAGTTGAATCAGAGACTACACATTTTAACCAATATTCCCAGATAGGTCAGGGAGTCAGTAGGACTGGTTGATATATTCAACCCCAGATAACATCAGAGCTGTCATTTTCTTCTTCAGCAGTAGCCAAGCTAGTTGGTAAGCCTGGATGCATAAGCCGTAGTAACCTAACCACTTGAATTCTAATTTAAATTTTTCAAAAGATCCTGAATAAAATGTCTTCTCAGCCACATATAACACGCAGAATGCCTTAGTTTTAGTTGAAAAAGAGCATATAGTCTAGGTGCTTAATAGACCTTCTAAAGACAGGAAACCACAAAGGAAATTTGGTGTTAGCCACCTACTCTCTCAAGTCCCTCGGTAAGTAGAGCCTTGAATGTTCGATTTGCTTTTTGTTATCTGCACGGCATTCAAACAAATGCTGATTTAGACCCAGAAGTGCTAAATATCTCTTGTGGAGACATCCTATGGAAAGTTTCCTCATGTGATTTTATATCTCTACAGAACCTAGGATCCACACTGAGAGAAAACATGGCACATGCTCTATTGGGATTGACTTGATTCACGAAATTATTTCCGGTTGTATTTATTTTCCTGTACACAAAAAACTTAATTCTTTTCTAAGGATGAAAAAATCATATTGTTTGATAAACTGTATTTGTGCAGTGTATTGTGCATCTAATTTGCATTTTAAAAGTCGGCTTGGAGTCTGCTCTAAGTTTAAAATCAAAATTAATAGGTATGTCTGTGTAAATACTGGTTCTTATGTGCTTATCTATAGTCTAAATGCAAGCAGATAGCTGATAAAATCTACACTGAACAAAAGAGGAAAAATATGGTACAAATAAGTAAGTTTGGCAAGTTTTCTATTGCTGCTATAGATGAAACACTGTGTCCAAAGCAACTTGGAGGTGAAAGGGCTTCTTTCATTTTCTTTCCAGGTAACCACTGAGGAGAGTCAGGGCAGGAACTCAAACAGGACAGGAATCTGGAAGCAGGAGCCATTGCAGGGGCCATGGGGAGGTGCTTACTGGATTGTTCATCATGGCTTTCCCATCCTGCTTTTTAAATAGCACCCAGGACCACCACCCCAGGGGTGACACCACCCACCATGAGGTGGATCCTCCTTCATTAATCAGTTGAGAAAATGCCTGCAGGCTTGCCTGCAGCCCTATCTTATAAAGGCATTTTCTCATAAGAAGTCTGCATTTCTAATAATATCTTAAGTCATTTTAGACATTTATTATCTTAGCTTGAATAAAAATATACAAAGAAAAAGTATATATTGTATTTATACGATATATATATAAAGTATATGTATATCTTTTTACACATGCATATATACCATATTTCCTTAATCATTCCTCTATCCTTCGACACCTAGGCTGGTTCCATACCTTAGCTATTGTGATGGCGCTGCAATAAATATTGGCTTGAACATGTCTCTGTGATGTGCTGAATTAGAGTCCTCTGGGTAAATATGCAGGAATAGTGTAGCTGCTCATGTGGTTTGGTTCTGTGAGGAACTGATTTCTGAACGTTATTTTAGGGAGAATGGGGGAAGTGCTAACACACGTTATATACGTGCATGAATGTGTCCTTATGTAACAGTATCATGCACATTGAATACACGCAATGGAAATTAAAAACAAGCTACTCATTTTTAAAGGAAAGGCTAAAATACAAACTAAGTCTTTACTAATGAGGAATAACTATTTTTGTTAAAGTATTGACCAATTTACCTAACAGAATCATTAAACTACATCCTAAACGGCACAGGCTGAAATAACAACCGCAACCCTTTCTACTTCCTTGACCTTGAGTCCTTGAACCTTAGAGTCTCCATTTCCTGATCTTTAAGATGGAGAGTAACAGTAACTAGCTAGTAGGCTGCGTAGATAACGGGTTATAACTGCTGCATAGTTAGTTTTTCTTGAGGGTCGCTGATACATTGAAAGGGTGGAAGAGATAACTGCCACACAGGCACACTGACACCAGTCCTGCATAAGAGATAAAAGTGCAAAGAGCTGCAAGGTAGGCGGTTAGGAAAGGAGACTTGGGCATCTAGCAATGGGCTCGACAGCATAACCCATTAAAACTTGGACACTTTATTTGTTCCACATAAGCTTAACGAAGCCCATTTGGTGTTTGGCTTTCTCAAGGCCCACAGATGACTACTTTATGTGATATTAAACACGACGGCATGACCGGAAGCTTGATGCAGAAGTCACACTAGAGCTTAGAACTGCTCCAAGTCTCCACTGTTAGTCCTGACTCAGGTTGTTTATATGTATTTACTGCAAGGAAATATATCATCAAAAGATGTTCTGTAAACAAACGTAATGTGTATTGAACTGTCAAAACCTCTGCCTACACAACACTGGTTCAAGCCTGGGCAGGCAGTTTCTTCTTGTGCTGAGAGCCATTTTAGGGAGCAGAGTGCACTGAAACCTGTGTGGAAGGGCTGAGTTCTGTGTTCTCCCAGCAGCCCTCATTCTGACATGGTGCCTTATGCTCTGCTCTATCCAGTGGCTCTTTGTGGGTTTAGAGGACAGTCAGGGAGGACCAGGATAAACCAAAGCCAGCTGGGGTTTCTTTCAGACAAGGCCAAGTGGCCAGGCTTACCAGACACAGCAAGTCCTCTTTGGAAAATTTCATACAATGTCTTGGCGTCTGAGAAGTAATAAAGAATTAGGTCATTGTTCTTCTGGAAAGCGCCCCTCCGTGCTCCTCCCTGGAACACAAGACCCAGTGTGAGTTTCTCTCCACTCTCTCCAAAACTTTCATGGGCTGGGATATCATAACTGCTGACTTCTGAAATCACCGGGACCTTATCTTCCTTAGTCAACTTTTAAAATTAAATGTGTTCATTGAAACTTCCATACATGCGTATAATTTGATCTGACCACACCCATCCCCTTATCCTCTCTGGCTCTTCCTATTCCCACCTCTTCCTCTCCCAAAATTCTTTCTTTCATGTCTTTTTTTTTTTTTTAAGCTCAGAATGTATATAAACTGAGGACAGAATCTATATAAACTGACTCCATCGTCGGGTTAAGGGGAAGCCTTTTTTTTTTTTTTTAATTGTAGATGAAAGAACAGCCAGAGGCATCTGGAAGCATCCAGAGCAGAGAGCCAGATAGATGGCCTTGGCCTTTAGACTCGACCTGGCTGTGAGAGGATCAGAGCAGGGAGGGAGGAACCTGGAGAGAGATGAGAGACAAGACAGAGACAGAGAGCATATAAAGATAGGCTTCTACGGAGGTGAGTAGTGGCGGGAAGGAAGCCCATGAGCTGGAGCAAGTCTGGAGTAAGAGGCGCTAGGACCCTAGCATACGGTGCGGTTTGAAAGGTGTGCTAGGGCCCTGCGACTGTAAGGGATCCTGGAGGCCTCGCTTGGACTTTGGTATGCTAATTGATGCTAATAAGTATTACAGGCAGCCACGCGTTTTCCTGCCAGTGAGAAGCGTGAGTGGCTCCTTTGTTGGAGGCAAACTGGCTTCACAGGTTCGGGAGGAATGCTTGCCTTTTGTCTCCTACATTCCAGGACTACCTTTTGGAGTTGGAGGAAATGGAATTTCCCTGGGACCTGAATCCCAGATGTGAGTGAAGAACAACAACCCAGTGGGTTGTGGGTAATTGCCAGTGGCTACATCACCGAATTCCCGAGCACACCTCGGCTTCCAACTGTTGACAGTTCCCTCAGGGGAGGCAGAGCACAGCACCATGAGCCCCTCCTTCTTTCACACTCAATTTTAAAACTCAATATTTTTATTTACTTATTGCGTGCATTGCGTATGACGTATGGAGTTCAGAAGGCAACCTGGAGGGGGTTCTCCTTTCCTCCACTGTGGGCCCTGTTAGGTCTCAAACCTGGGACAAATGGATGATATCTACCCTATCAAAGCAGGCCTGTCACCCATGCTCTCCCAGCACCCCTCAGTCCCCATCCGTTACAGGCTTTGGCTGGCACTCTCTGCCCCCTAACCTAAATTTCTCCAGCCCAGCAGCTGGGCTGCTCTTCCTGGTGCCCTTCCCTATATTATCCAGCCATTTGGCTACCAGACCATTTTCCTCTACCCCTTACCCTCCTGGCCTCTTGGTCTGGCTCTTCCCTCTCCCCTCTCCACACCTCCTCACGTGGCCCAACTTGGGGTCATTTTTTCTCTGGACTCTCCCAGATGTCCTTGCCTCTGGCCCTGCTTTCCCTTCTTCGTACAATAAACTTCTTCCACCACGCCTAGGAAGCAGTTACGCCCCTCCTATTATTTCTTTTCTCGTTCATCTGGTGCTGGAACCGGGGATTGATATATAGGAGTTTCCTTCCTAGGGACTTGGCCTCTCTGAACCAAGCTGCTGCTTTGACTCTCCTAAGGTATGTATGGATCATTTGTTTTGGCTGGCTCCTGCCGTCCCATCAAATTTCACCCCAAATTCTAGAGTCCACCTTCTCAGCTACTCCTCCCCTCACACACTCTAACAATTCCTTGACAGATGTGTTTCTCCAGCTCCCTGAGCGAGCCTTCTACACCGTCCTAAGGCACCCGCCTGGACACTCTCAGCTCTGGGCTGCTTTACCAAATCCCCTTTCCATGGCCTCTCATCTCTCTAGCCTCCCCATAGAAACTGCAGTCCCATCCTTCTGCTCTCAGCTTCCTCCTTCCTTTTTTAAGTCTTCCCTCCCCCTCCCTCTCCCTCTCTCCCCCCTCCCTGCCCCCTCCCTCCTCCTTCCCTTCCCCTCCCCTGTTCAGGCCCCAGGGGGATTGAGCTCAAGGAGTGAGCACCTTTTACCCAGTGAGCTATCTCAGCAGCTTCCAGTCAATGTCTTAAACCTAAAGTTGTGATATAGTCATATTATATTTTACACGTTCATATTCATGCAAGTACATGTGTGTGAATGTCTGTGTGTATGTTCATGTGTGAGTATTTGTGTGTACTCCTGTGTATGTGAAGAGAGAACTATAACTCATAACCACAGAGAGCTCATGACACTTGAATTTCACTGATGTCAGAACTGGGTGCCGTGCTTTTACGGACATTTTTAAATTAAAGTAATGTATTGTGTTGGAATACTGTGTAGGTGTCGTCCCATGGCGTGTGCATGGGAGGGAGAGGGCTGCTCTGAGGCTGGTTCTCCTTCCGGCTTTCCACAGCTTCTGGGCATTGAGTTCAGGTCTCCAGCCTGCAGGGCAAGCATCTTAATCCACTGAACATTTCACTAGACTCTCGGAGTCTTGCCTGGTGCTTTTTACTGTACACAGTTCTGATATTTATTTACGTGTTGCTGGTGCTCTCACTCTCTAACAGCATTAAGTGGACGCCAGCTCCAGATGCATGTGGGCCATCCAACCTCCACAATTCACTGCCTGCCCCTTACCGAGGGTCCCTTGCTTCATGGGAATCAAAAAAGGAGTGGGAAGGAAATGATAGACACAGAAGGGGAGGAGCCTAGATGACTGAGGAGACTTCCCTGAGAATAAGATGCATCGGTGAAGGGGGTGTGGAAGGTGGAAAGGTCAAGATGCAAGTGTCAGTCAGTTTAGAAGAAGGCTGAAGGCTGGTGGCTTACAAATGGAGTGGGCGAGGGAGGTTGTGGAATGGGGCAGGGGTGTCCGTCAACTGGCCATAGAGAAGGACGCTCTTTTCTCTGAAGGGGGAACTGGATGAAAGTGGATGGTGCTTGCCACTTGTGGAGGCTGAGGGAAGGAAAGGCTGGGGACTTTATCTCAGAGATCAGAAGGAAGCTGAGCATCTTGCTGAAAGCCAAAGGAATCTGCCTGGTTCAACTTCCACCAGTGTTCAATATTAACTGAAACTCAGAACTCAAGAAAACTGCTTCTCTGCCATTCTCAGACACTGGATGCTTCCAGGAAGCTGGTCTCCTAGGAAGGTGTCTTTATAAACAATTTACCTAGTTAAACAGTCTGCCTAGTTATTTACAAACAATTTACCTGGTTAAGGATTTGAAAGCCATCTTAACTCTCTCCTTAGTTTACACCTCGTAGAAAGTGGAGTCGTTAGCAACCCCATGATCTAGACCACCACCATAGAATACTGGTTTTATTTTGTTTCAAGGAAAATTTGCTAGAAAAAGACATTTCTTTACATTTGCAGATTAAAGGGTCACTTCCCTAGTTCTCTCCTTCCTATGCCCCCCCCCCCCCAGGTTTTGAATTGCAGTTTGTGCTCAGTCAAGGCTGACAAACTGAAGGCCATTACCTCAATCCCCACAGACTGGTTGTCCAAGTCAATGAGCGGTAAGACTGGCTGAGGTCTGTTGATCAGCCACAGGAAGATGGCCGTTCCAAATGTCAGGAGGCAGATCAGGGCCGGGGTCGGAAGTGGGGAAAACAAGAAGTTAAAAATAAAAAGCATCTTTGTGAATACCAACAGGAAATTCAGACCTTAAAAAACAAAAAGAAAAACAAAGAAAAAGTTAGAGGAAGTGGGTGTATTTTTATGTTTTATTTTATGTTTTACTCTGTTTATAGAGATGCACACATGTTTCTCTCTCTCTCTCTCTCTCTCTCTCTCTCTCTCTCTCTCTCTCTCTCCCTCTTTCTCTGAACAGATCTGGGCCTCTCTAGAATTTCTTATGCTGTTTACCTTAGCAATGTTGAAAATAATGGAAGCGGTCTCCACCCCAGCCACTTGACCGTCCTCACACAGGGCAGAAGGGATCAAAGAAGACAAGTTAATCATTTCCCAATTACGAGAACCAATTGCCTCTTTGTTTGTGGCCTACAGAGCCTAGAAGGCCACTTTGCCACCTAGCATAGCAGCGGAGAGTGCGTAGACAGCTTCCGCTGCTCAGGCAGAGTCCAGCTCCTCCGCCTGGGCTCCCCTGGCATAAACTAAACAGACAGGACCGCTACAGAGGTGACGTCACAGCTTTCACAAATCAATCATCCTGGACGAAAGACGTTTCCTGCCGGCCAGATAGCCCCCCCTTGTGCTTATTACTTTCTGTCCCGAAGCACCAAGAGGGTAACTAAGAGTAACTACAATGCAAGCTCCTGTGTCCAGTATCCCGCATCCCCTTGTCAGAAGCCCCGGGGAACCATTTCTCCTGAGATCAACACTGGAGGTCCAGAGGAAGGCTGTCAAGAATGTACTCAGCACGATGAACAAATAGGATTTGGGCCAGGAAAGGCTCTTGAAGGAACTGAAGCACACAAGCTTCCTCTCACGTAGCTTTTTATAGCATTTCCAGCTACCTCTAAGTGAGCCAGCTTTTCTGTCTGTCCTTTCATAAGTTTCAGACTCGGATAGGTTAGTAGCGGCCAACGAGTACCGATTATGCCCAGCACTGAGCCGAGGTGCGTACCAGCGTCAGTACCAAAGTACTATTTCACAGAAGAGATCACGGAGCTTCTAAGGGAGGCCGTGACGGTTCCGAGTCCACACGCTGGACACGTCCTTCTCTCGGAAGAGCTATCATACATCATACACCTAGTTCTTATTGTTTCTAGGCTCAGGAACCAAATATCTGGGGCCTTACAGATCACAGCAAATGAAGTCCCAGATCTGCATTCTTCAAACTTGACTGCAACACACAGCAGGGCAGCATCTCAGAGTCCAGCCCAATGGATCCTACTCAAAATCAAAGGGGCAAAACAAGCCCAATAAAAAGTCTTGTCAGGTCAGGAGCTTAGCTATGCTTAGAGTTTTGTGTTGGCATCTGGAACCTTCTTCGATAAAGGCAATTCTTCATTCCAGTCCAAAATAGCCTTAAGACATCAGAGAGGAGTGGTTTTGGGGGAGGTTGGGAGGGGAGCAAGAACAAATGCAAGAAAGAATTCCAGGTCCCTGTTCTCATGGCCAGTCCCTTGCCTAACTATAGGGTGGCTACTTTCCATTTTATGGAAGAGAACTAAACTCCAGAGGCTGAGACAGCAGTTCTGAAATGCCATCCTTTCTACACTGAATCCAGGGGTAGAAAATAAGAGACAGAAGTCAGGTATTACCCAAGCTGGGGAAGCTGGGGTGTGAAACACTAGGGAGCAGTCGTGATTCTCTGTCAAGGTTCTGACAGCTGGCCTTGTACAGCCATGAGGGAGGGGACTCCAGGAGCCAAAGTGTGTAAGAACAGCCAGGTAGGTCACCATCTTTAGAACAGCTGTTCCAACCCAGGACGAAAGGGAGATGGCCCCAGGAAAACTGGCTTTGGCAGCAAGTAGCAGAGCCAGTTAGAATCTAGTTAGTACTTGCTGCTACCTGCCTCTTAGTCCTCTCCTGGGCAGGAGCATGGCTGTTAGCCAAACTGGATTTTATCACCTGGGTTTTCTACCTTTGCCCCAAGCTCTCCTGCAAATAACAGATCCTTACCTGGCCTCCTGCAACAGTGGGAACAAAACTGAGGCACCAAGAATGTTGCCTTCTCCTCTAGAGGGCAAGCTGACATTAAATGAAAGATTTACCAACTCTGTCTTCAAAGCAGGGTCTGAAGATGAAGTTTCTGTTCAGTGGTGGTGAGTGTGTTGGAGTGCAAAGGATGGAAAGGCCAGTGGCCTGGTAGGTAACCCACTGGGAGAAAGGAGACTGGAAATCCTTGGCTAGTCTCAAGAGAGGCAAATGCTGCCAATCACAGCTAATTGTTACCACATAGTCACATGGGCCCAGAGTCACTAAGTTGTCAATTTTTTCCTCCTTAGATAACCCAGAAGACTAGATATCATTAAAAAAAAAGAAAAGAAATAAATAAAGAAAGAAAAAAACAGAAAAAGAAAAATTCAGTTTCAGTGATTAGGAAGCTTTAGAAGAAAGTAATAAGAACATAATCTACTGTGATTTGAACCACGGTCTGACTGTATTTGGCTAGTCCTTCCAGACACACTTTGATCATACTGCCTACAAAGAGAGTGAGTCTGTCCACGGCACTACAGACATTGGCCAGAGTTACACATTTGAAGAGAATGGGAGGACCTTAGGTATGCTGCCAAGGGACTGAGTGAGCTGAAGGGACTGGAGGCTCTGTGTATCCGCCAGCAGAAACGGCTTCCTTGCTGACTAAGTTCCCAGCTCAAGAAGATTCACGGAATTTTAACATGTAACTATTCGGGAGCAAGTCAAGTTAATCATGTTCTTGCTATATAAGTTCCATCCCTGAACCCATGTAAAAATCAGGTTATGGTGGCACATACTTATAATCCTAACACTAGAGAGGCAGAGATGGGCTGGTCCCTGGAGCTCACTGCCCAGCTAGGCTACCTTCATCACCAAGCTTTAGGTTCCAGCCTCAAAAGATGAGGTGGCTGTCTCCTGAGAAACCATGCCTGAAGTTCATGTCGCCTGTGCACACCTGTGTGTATGTGCTCTCCCACATGTATTGAATAGTCACATGCACACTCATATATGCACATTTGGGTTGAAACCTCACTGGATGCCAATGCCAAGGTTACCATTCTGGCATTTAGAATCTACAAACAGGGGGTGGGGACATCTTCATGGAGATGGGGGTAGGGAGGAGGTATGGGTGTGGAACAGTCGGAGGGTGGACTGGGGAGCGGGGAATAAAATCTGGAGTGTAAATAAATTAATAAAAAATTAAATTTAAAAATAATAATAATAAATCTACAAACAGCCCCAGACATGCTCAGATAAACTGGGGAAAGCTACCTCTCTTCTTATCTTGGGTCCTGTGTGTGCACTTGGGATCCAGTCCCCTCTGGAATCCCCCGTGAGCACTGGTGTGGTGGCATTTGTTCTTTATATTAATGTCATACCTCTGTGGGGGGGAAATTGTGCAAGGGAGAATTGCAATCATGGTAACAAAATGAAAAAAAAAAGGGAAGAGATGTTCTACTGTGCCTGGGAGATTCAGCTTCAGACCACCTAGAACACAGAGAGGGAACCACATTATACCTGAGGGCGCCCCAACTGGACAGTTTCCTCTACTTTTGGACCTGGTGACAGCAACATGTCTCTACCCACATCCCAGCATGAACATGTCTCACTTGTGCTGGGGCTGCAAGCCATGGGCAAAGCTACTCACTTCCTAGCTTCTAAGTGTTCATGTCTAGGATGTTAACTGAAACACAAGCCCTGCCTGCAGACCTCCGAACAAGCTCCCTGGACCAATGTTGCTTACATTTCGCCCCTCTGTGGAGTCAGGACAATATTTATTCATTACGTTTCAATTGATTTGAATGAAGATCTTGAGGGACTCTCTCTACAGTATCAGTCAAGCAGCAGGTCGTTTGCTGTTGTGAATCTCTTGGGTTAACTCTATAGGTTAATTATTTTTCCCTTCATTAGTCTCTTTCTTGCAAAATATATTTTTGTGCAGAGGTCTGGGTTCGATTACTAACATCACAAAATAATTTTTGAGATTAAATGAATAATAGGTTGTATCTTGGGGTCTGGAGAGATGGCTCAGTGGTTAAGAGTGTGTTCTGTCCTTGTGGATGACCCAAGTTTCTTCCTTGCACCTACAGGGTTTGGAAGGCCTCACAACCACCTTTGAGTCCAGCTCCAGGGATCTGATGCCCTCTTCGGGCCTCTGCAGGCGCCACCTGCACACACATAGCATTCACTCACAAGGCCGAACACACATCCATAGATAAGATCATAATTCTAACCTGATTGTTTAAAGACTGTTTGTTTCACCTCCATTCTGTTTAGAACGTCACCTGTCAGCTGGGTCTCACCTATGTACCTGCTCATCTCATTGCCTGTAGCTCCTCCCAGGTCCAACAGGCCTGTGCACTGCTCGAAACCATGCCTGCTCGCCCTCCTGAATGCTGCTTTTTCCTCAGGGACCACTTTCTCTGCTAATACTGGTCACCGTCTGAAACAGATACCAGCCCCTTGTAATCCACTGTCCCTGCTGAGTTAATCTCCTTATAGGAACAGGGGCTTTTGTTTTGTTCTGTGCCTACAGTAACTATACCATGCCAAACTTCTAGTAAACTCTAAACTAACTAACTACTCTTCCAGTTTAGGATAAGTCACTCTGGTCAGGTACCACCCTGGCACATACCCGTAATAATCCAAGCATTTAGTAAACCAAAGCAAGAGGATTACAAGTTCAAGACTAGCCTGGGCTGTATAGTGAGACACTGGTTTTTGTTTGTTTGTTTTGTTTTGTTTTTTAAGAACAAACAACAACAACAACAAACTGGGTTGGAAACAAAGCTGCACAAGTCTGAAAACCTAAATTAAATCCTAGATGGTACATTAAAAAAATAAAATAAAAAAGAATGCTAGGTATGGCTGTGCATGTGTGTGCTCACAGTCCTAGTGCTAAGGAGACAAAAGCAGGTGGGTCCCCACAGTTGAAAGGTAAGCCACCCCAGTCCACTTAGTGAGCTTCAGCTTGGTGAGAGACTGTGTCACAAAAATAAATAGATAGATGATAGATAGATAGATAGATAGATAGATAGATAGAGGATAGACAGACAGACAGACCAAACAAAAATGCCAAGGGGGCAAGGAGGAGATTCTCCCTCCAATGAGAAGCCCATACCCATGTCTTTGGTATTTTTCATCTGTCCCCTAATTCTAGTACTCAAATCTGTACTCCAACTCTTCTTTCTAATAAAAAAGAGTAAAATAAAACAAGATACAAAGTATATGGTAGTTGAGTAACGACACCTGAGGTTATCTTCTGGCTTCCACATGCACACACAACACACACACACACACACACACACCTCACTTCAGCCAACCTTAAGAAGAATCCTCTCACATCGATATTTTGGTAAAGTAACTAGCTAGAGTATGAAGCTGGTGGAAGGGGTGTCTTTATAATACACTTGGAAACCAGTTACACCGAGTCTCTTTTTCCAGGCTCAAAGGAACTGGAAAGAAGGGATCTGTGATTTACTGTCCGTACAAAATCTAGCCGACAATCACTGCCTTGCCGGAGCCTTAGGAATTGTAGAAGATAGGGCAAGCTATCTTTGTTTTCTATGCCTGGAGAACTCATTATTTACCATGAAATAATGATTTATGAATATTTGTATTTATGATATGTGTAATATAATAAATGATAAATAAAAACAAAAATGATATTCTTAACTACAAACTTTTAAATTATGCATTCCAGAAAGTGACCAGGTTCATTTAGATTTAATTGATTTCTCTGTTCTCTTGTGACATGTATGGACTTATCCAGTCAGTGGTAAGTGAAAGCTTATTAGAATGGAGACCAGCCCCCACCCCTACCCCGAGTTCTCATACCCAATTAGTTAACACATCATCCCATACTGTGGTCTGATTATTTTGTCTCCTAGAGACTATGTCACATGCCTTATAACTCCCGAGGACTCCAAAGGGGTCATTAGGATGCTGAGTTTTGACCTGGGCTTCCCATTTCTAATTCAGCCTCTATTGTTATTTCCCTTCATTTCCGCCCACCTTCAACTCAGGAGGAGGACTACCTTCTCAGTTCTCAACCATAGAGTCTATATTTCCAGAAAAAGTAATGGCTAAAGGTTAAAAGGGTATTGCAAGCCAATAGTATCATTAGTGTATCTAAAAGGATGGCATAGCCTCTTCAGTAATGTGAATGAAGGTGAGTTCTATTTCCAGAGCTGGTAACTGACTGAGAGATGTCTCAAGGAAAAGGTAAAGTTGCATGTGACTGTAGGAAACAGACACAGGAGGATTCTGGGGATTTGACTGTCCACAGTATAGCTGAATCAGTAAGGTCCAGTTTCAATGAGGGACCCTGCCTCAGGTATCACATATCACACACAGCATGTGGCATCATTCTCACTAAAAACAAGACAAAACTTGATGATGTATGCTCATGAGACAGAGTCAGGAAGAGAGTTGGAGCCCAGGAGTTGGAGACCAGCCTGGGCAGCATAGTGATTCACTATCTCAAACAGCGAAAGCTGAAAAACTTGCAAGAAAATAGAGTCCATTAGTACTGTTTACTTTTGTAATTGTGACACAATCCAATAAGGTGGCCAAACGAACAAGCCCACCAGGAAGCCAACGTTTCCCATATTTCATACAAATAACTAATTTAAAATTCGTGGAAAATGCCAGGAGGTGGTAGTGAATACCTTTAATCCCAGCACTTGGGAGGCAGAGGCAGGCAGATCTCTGAGTTCCAGGTTAGCCTGGTCTACAGAGTGAGTTCCAGGACAGTCAGGGCTACACAGAGAGACCCTGTCTCAAAAGAAGCAACATGGAAAATATAACATTTACAGGAGTAAATGTAAATGTTCAGGGCTGGGCTACGGCTCAAAGGGTGAAGACACATTTACAACCAAGCTGACAGCTTGAGAGTAAACCCGGGAAACCACATGGTGGAAGGAGAGAAAAGACTCCCAGAAGACATCACCTGGCCTCCCCTGTGTACGAGGTGTGTGAGAGTGTGCTCACAAACATAACAAATGTAATCAAGTTTAAACAAGGATACAACTGAAGATCCGAGTCAGAGAAGAGAGCCTGAGAGTGAAGACACGCCTGAGATAGCCGAGACCTGTCTCCTTAAGTCTGTCCATCTGCCACAACTCCCAGACCAACTCGGCTGGCCTAGTCATCTGACAGCTATTTGTAAAAACTCCCAGACAAGTGAAATTCACAGAGTCCAAAGAGTTCTGAAAAAAAGACAAACAAACAAACAAAACAATGGGATAGGGCACAAATGTCCACATCTGAATATTCTCAGTGAGCTCTGAAAGTTTTCTAGTTGTTACTGAGTATACACATCTATTTAGTAAAATAATCACAAAACATACTCAGTGGGCATTTTAAATATATACCAAATAGCACTTCAGGTCAAAATACATTTTCTCTACTTATACTAAACACACTGGGATAACGGGCTAGCCACTCAGAAAATCAAGAAAGCTGATTATGACTTACTCCCATAAAAGAAGTTAGAGATGGATCAAACATAACAAAATGAAAAGCATAAATATGCAGGAGAGACTATTACAGAGACATGAATTAAACCATTAGTGGAAAAGACTCAAGAAGGGCATGTAAACTAAAATCCAGAAATGAAAACAATGACAAGCTCAATTACATAAAACTTTTAAAAGTGTGTGCCTTGTCAGAAGGTAACACAGAGAAAGTATAAAACCCTGAATATAGGCCAAGAGCTAACTCCTCCCACTAAACACTCAGAAGCCAGATAAAGACAAAGGAAACAAGGGCGGAGGCAGCAAGACCAAGACCCGTGTGTGCCGCAAAAGAGTCCCGAAGCTGGGAGCAAGGCATTGAATTTCGGTTGGGTGCCATCATGACCATGTGTGCGGCAAAACAAGAGTCCTGAGGCTGGGAGCAAGACATTCATTGGCAGTTAGGCTTTTCAAAACACACATACACAGACACACAGAGACACAGACACAGACACAGACACAGACACAGACACACACACACACACACACACACACACAAAGTGCCTGCTTGTCTCCCATTAAACCAGCACAAACAGAGTACAAAAGGAAAGTTAATTGAAGAATATAAATTTGAGGCAACCTCTTAAGAGGAGAAGTTGCCCTTTGCCACAATTTAAATGTTTGCCCTTTGCCCAAGTGATTCTACCACCAATTTATTCGATAGAAAAATATCAGCTCAGCAGTGGGCATTGCCTGAAGTACAGCCTAAAGGATTTGGGCGAGCTTGTTTCCTGGCGTGCTGTCTTCTCTACCCAGGACAGGTAACTCATCCCCTGGGTGGCTTCTTGTCTATAAAATGGCACTAACATCTCCCTAATCAGCCTGTTGCTGTGATGTAAAGTCTAATTAAATGTATGTGTACAGTGTGAGAGCTATGCCCACCCAGTCTTAGATACTAGGCTTAACATCGTTAAAGCCAAAGGGTTGTTTCAAATACAAAAGTCCAGAAAAGTTTGCCTGTTTAGGTTGGTTAACCAAACAAGAGCACTTCCATACCATGGAAGTGTTTGTAGCAAACAGATTCAAATGTATTGATATGAAGGCAGCGCCAGGATCTACCACCCAATAGAATATGCAGTGACAGACCTGAAGGCACTGGTGTTTCTGAATGAATGCTCTCCATAGCAAAGACAGATGGAAGTAAAGAAATTAGAAGACTTTCCCAGAAAGTTTTAGGAATCAGATCATTCAGTCAAAGGCTTTTAAAGGATCCAACAATAGATCCGGTAATTATTATTGATACTGAAGGTACAGCTGTGAAGTCTTGCCTTCGTCGAATTGTTATTTTGTGTGTATAGCTGGGGGTTGGGCATAGAGACAGGGTCTTATAATGTAGTCCAGGCTGGCCTTGAACTCACAGTTATGATTCAGCCTCCTGAGAGCTAGGATTACAAGCATGGGTGAGTGCCTAGCCAAGTGGGCTTGCTGTCCACTGAAGAGTCCAACAACAAGTCTGGAGTACTGTGCAGATCACTATAGCATGACAGAACACTGGGGACTGGGCTCCACAGGAAGGGCCAAGCTCTGATGGGGAGGATGGAGTAGCTCCTTCTGGGAAGGAAATACTGGCATATATTGCTTAATCTGAAACTTGTATTTTATCTACAGATTAATACATACAACAATTATCCTGCCTCTGACTCAGGCAGCTGATGTAGAACGCTCCACCCCCAGATCAGTGCAGTGTCTATGGACACACCTGGGGACACCACAGCCTCCCAGCTTTGCTTCTATCAGTGTGGCTCTCCCTCCTCAAAACAGCATTCCACGGGAGCCTTTTCCAGTGCGTGAAGGAAGCATGCCTTAACCACTGAGTGAGAAACACAGCCTGAAACTGCAGCTCTAGGGATGGAAACTTTTTTCATTCATCTCCCCAGTAGATAAGAATCCAGAACAAAGGTGGAGTCACAGGAGCTATGAATATTACTCCAAGCAGCTGAGAATGGTTGCTGTGACCTCTGAGCCAGTAGATAATGTCCCAGCCACTAAGCAGCGCATGGGCTTTCAGGCCACTACCTCACAGTAGCCACGTAATAAGGCAGAGATCTGCTCTTAGGTGTTCTGAAACACACACACACACACACACTCCGACGTCCTCAGGCAGTCATGAAAAGGGCATCTTAAATTCTTCACGAAGGTCTTCAAGCAGAAGAGGACAACATCATAAAGGGAAGTCCTATTAAAAACTCACAGAAAAATCCACCTTGATTGTCTAAGTGATTAAGAGGGGGGAAAGCAAGAACAAGGACCAAGAAGAACCTCCCACTTCCCACTCCCTCTTTAGCACAACTGCTAGGGTGTGTG
The DNA here is from genome assembly GCF_004785775.1 of Grammomys surdaster. Classification (NCBI taxonomy): domain Eukaryota; kingdom Metazoa; phylum Chordata; class Mammalia; order Rodentia; family Muridae; genus Grammomys; species Grammomys surdaster. Next base: position 14,623,201 of record NW_021604568.1, on the reverse strand, counting down.
TGATGGCTCGAAGCCATAAGACACCTCCCGTATGAAAGCACACTGTAAATAAACCACAAGAGCTGTCAAAAAGATCCAGAGCTTAACCAGACAGGAAAAGCAATGGGTCCAGGAACCCAGGGAGTTGTGATGACTTCTTCTTGGTTGATTTTCAGCAAGGCTCCTGTAACTCAGTGACCATCACTGTGATGGGCTGTGAGAGCTCCATGTAGAGGCCATGCGGAGGCCATCCTAGCCTTTAGAGTCCAGTACACCCAGCACAGACCCCAAGGTAAAGTGGGACCCCACTGAGACTATGTCACCCCTTTCTTTTGCTCAAGCACACACATGCTCTGAGAAGAGCAACCAGAGGGAGGAGTCTGTTGAAGAACACTCACTGCAGAATCAGTCTCAAAAGGAACACAGTGTATGCCTAGCCTCGAGTCTGCCGGATCCTTCTTGAGAGTTGAAACGAAATAGTTTTCCAACATGAATGAGGCCGAGGCAGAGTCCCAAGCATCAGGTATGCTCTACAATTCAAACTCACGATTACCAGGTACTTAGAACACCCAGCACAGAGAAACTATACTTCAGCTACTAGGAGATGAGGCCATTTTCCCAGGGAGCTCTGTTGAGGTGTGTCCAAATGTTGGCTCTTGTAGGTATCCAAAAGGATGAGTGGTGACAAGTATGTTTATTTGCCCTGTGGCACCTTTGTTTCTATGTTCACTTTTGAGAAAACTAAGGATGTAGCTAGTTGGCTGCATGCTGGGTTGGCAGCATAAAGCTCCTGGGTTTGATTCCCCAACAGGAAAGAAAACAGCGTTAGCGCTAAACCCCTTCACACCAGCAATCTGGAGGTAGGTAGAGGTAGGAGGATCTGAAGGTCAAATCCAAGGACATCCTCTGTTACATGGTGAGCTTGGGACCAGCCTGGGGTACTCGACGGCCTATCTCAAAACAAACAAAAACAAACAACAAAACAAAGCAAAACACCAAGGTTAAATAAAAACAGAAGACTCCAACAAGACATAAAATAACCAGAGAGATAAACGATCAAGGGACTGTTTGCCCCTAGTGTGTCCTATGTTGATTGACAGTAGAGTACACACCTCCTTCCCTCTGCAGCATTACAGGTCTCTCCGACATGGAAAAACAAAGCAAAAGCCAAGCAGAATGGTTCCAGGTGTGGAATGAGCATCCCAGGACGACAAAGAACAGGCCCTGTAGATGAGCCAGCCCCTTGGGTCACTACAGCCCCTCATATGTGTGATCCTTGATCCTGTGTCCTTACTGTTGACAGTCTCTTTTCCAGGTGCAAGCACAGATGGCGATCTACCCAGAGGAGCTCATGGACGGAAGGACTCCCACACACTCTCTTCAAACCAGGGTTGCGATCACCCAGCCTATCAGAGCATCTTTCCCAATCCTTATCTGTGTCTTATCAATTGTCCTCCCGAATAAGCGTTAGCATCTCAGTAGGAGGGAGGAGAAGAAAGTCGAAGAGTGGCCAGAGATAGGAATGGGAAGACTACAGCCAGTAGAGGAATGAAATGATATTTTTTGAATAATATGGATCATATATAGCAGCATCCTGTGTGACATTTCATGTAGGTGTGTGGGACCATGAAAGGTAGCCTAGCTCCTGGTTGAGCTAAGGCTAGAAACCTCAGTAACCCTGAAGGGCCTGAGCCTCAGACTTCCTCATCCCTGGAGCAGTGTCCTGGTGTCTGGGGCTTCCCTACAGCCCAACACCTGCCTGGCGAGAGCGACAAACTTCCTCCTGGAGCAGTCCAGCCCTGTGGCTGAGCAGATGCGGGTCCCCTTAACCCTACATATGTGTCTAATACATATTGTCCACCTTCACCCATAACACTCTCCCCTCACCCTCTCATTCCCGCTGCCACCTGGGAAATGGTATTTCTGATGAACAATAAAGATAAAGACTCTGGGAAGGATTGGTGGGTGGCACCATGTCAGGTGCTCTTAAGAGGCTGCCACTGCACCACTAGACAGACCCAGTCACTCGGGGTATGGTGCTGACAGGTCTTGGCCAGTTGAGCCAAGTGGTATTTAATAAGACAATCATTGTTAATTCAAATACCAACAGCCTATTAACTCAGTCCCTTAGGATATTTGCAGAGCCACACACAGGGTGGTGGCAGGAAGTGACAAATCCCACCGGCATGCAGGTTGATAGGGGTAACCTTGATCTACTGTTCTGATTCAAATAATCACAGTCCAGTGGCCCCACCCTACAGAAAAAGATGACAAGGAGAACACCCCCCGCCCCCAAGGGCAGCTGCAGCTTCTTGCTGACCAAGTTAATTTTCAGAGAACAAGTTAAGCAAAGGCAGTATCTCATCCGTCCCCTAGATTTGATAAGAGGGTCTGTAAAAAGATAGAATGGACAAAGTGCTGGGCCGTCATCACTCCTGCTTGATAACAAGTGGATGACGCAAGAGATTGTGAAAGGGGCCTTCCTGCTGTGTTCGCTGCAGACTCGGCTCTCACACTACCTGACTGGACCAATGGTCAAGCATCAGCAGATCTGAAGTGCAAGCAGCAAGCTCGACTGCCAAGACTCTCCTGGGCAGAGGCAAACCTCCAAGGTCACGGCTTTTCTAGACTTCAGAGCAGATCTATCATTTACTGGATGGGTGGCCTCAGGGACAGTTACTCAACATCACTGCAAATCTGCTGCTTTCCGCTGTGCCTGGCAAAATGCTCTCATGCCCAGTGCTTTATTGGGCATGTGGCAAGTCCTAAGGGCATGGCTCAGTCAGTAGAGTCTTTGATGCACAAGCCAGAGGACCTAAGAGAGATTCTCAAATCCCAGGTCTGAGAAAACAAAAGGCAGGTGTTGTGTCACGTGTTTACAATGTCAACTCTGGGTGGGTGGGGAACAGTATACTGCTGGACCTCACTCGGTCTCCTTGTTGAGATCTGGGCTGATGAGAACCTCTGATCTCAAAAAGAAGGTGGGGAAAACCTGAAAAAGAACCCAAGAGGATGTCCTCAGAATGCAGGTGCATGTGTACACATGTACACACACACGCCTGCACAAACTTCCCTGCACACACACCTGCATACATGTTTACCTGCACACTTGCACACATGTTTACCTGCACACACACCTGCATACATGTTTACCTGCACACA